>NW_027512855.1:0-339561 GCF_048772815.1 Callospermophilus lateralis
GTGTCTTACTTGGAGCGAAGTAAATGTCAAGGAATTGTTCTGGATGAGAGTGGCAAGATTTTTGTGTATCACATATTTGCATACACATTAGATTCATTTTTCTATTTTCATTTGAAATAATGATCCCTGACACTAACACATACCCTAATAGACTCTGACTACTAATGCTAATATGATGGATAAAAAGAAACGTAACAGAATAGAAATACAGGCCTTTCATAGGAGGCATGGTATATACTTGGATTTGCCTTTGGCTTTATCAAGGGTATGTATTATAAATCTTGTCAAATTTTAATTGTAATATTTCTCCATGAGTTTTACATATATATATATATATATATATATATATATATATATATATATATATATATACACTCTCTAGATTTTTCAAAATATGAAAAAAATGTGTCTTATTAAACACTCTCTAAATTCATTCATATTCATGTATGTGGATATATAATCAACTTTTCACAAAATTATTCTCAGAAACATTCAACCACCTGAAATACATATTTGTTTCCTCGTCCTGAGAACTAACTTCAGTGAATGGTGCTTAGAAATCCTAATATTTCTACAGTAACTGACACAGTTTATCATCAAAGCAAGTAGATTCCAATGGACATGATGTGTATATTGATGTTCATTTTAATTCAACACTGGCACATTACAATTTCTTCTGTTTCTGCACATCATAGGATATATATTTCCTCCACAGCTTAGCAAATATATAGGCATTTGTTTCACTTTCAATCACTTCCTGCTTCAGAACACATGCATTCCTCCGTGTTTCTTGACTGGTCTTTTCATGAGACTTCTTTCCAAACACATTATTTTCGATTTCCTTTATCAGTTTTGAAGCAAAACTGAAACAGACTTCATGATAAACCATCACTGTAATATCATCATAAGATGTATAACTGGTTGGAATGAATGATTATATATCAATAAAAGATTTTTTATACATTTTCTGATATCAATTCAATACATTATTTAAAGTGTAACCAGTTATATTATTTATTCACATTATGGTCTATTCATGCATTATCTCTATATTCATAGACACAGGGTACACCTCGTTGTACCCCCAATACTAATTTATATATTTTTAAAATATTGCTCCCAGAAATGCTGGAAGAAATACTCATGTCACCTGATCTACATATGCATGTTATCACAGTAATATTCTGGACACAAAATGCAAAAGTCACACGTATGATTGTACCAAAGCCTAAAGGGAAACTCAACATGGATTACTAAAAACATCCATGACCAGGTTGCCTAATGCTCTCAAATGTCAATCCTATTGGTGACTACATATTTGTTTCTTCATAAGATTATATATTCAACCTCAAAACTGTTGAAAATGTTTAATTTTTTTCACTCACTTGATACTCTTTGACTGATTTCCTAATGTCTCTTTTGATATCTACTTTCCTAGATATTTTCTCCAGTTCAACATTGTGACTGACCCTTCACATGTGCTGACATTGACATTCACTCTCTAACGGAAACACTATTGCTAATGAACTTTGGTCCAAATCCTATACTAGCTCTTCTTCCAAAACATACTGACTATCTTCCTGATCCTATCGACTATCACTTTTTGAGTGGATGTTCTCTACTGCATTCAATCATCCAAGGTGCATGGTCCTATGCCATTGTATATCGATTTTTCTGAAACATATATGCAGAACGTAATTCAAAGCTACGTATCACAATCAGTTGCCCAATGCACTTCTGAGCTTCAAATCTTACCTAGATTTCTGTTTTCATACGTATATTTCATCTCTATATTCCTATAAATATTGCAGGTTCCCAAGATCATTATTCATTCTGCAGAATGATTCCTAATCCAAATCAAACCTGCTATTTACGATTACCATACACGGTTGCCTCAATCTAACATTACAAAAGAGCAGGGACAGAGTTCGTCTTACAATACAGGAATGTAGGGTATCTTCAAACTGCTGAGAACCTGAAAGTTCGATGCAGAAATAATCCCTGGATAAGATGTCAGCGCTATGAAGGACCTGTGAGAGCAAAAGCCATCTTCAAAGGCAAACAATCTAGACAGGAAAAAGGAATGTGTATGCATCAGACTCTATCTTTGTAAGGTAGAGAAGATGGACCTAACCAGGCCTGCGTGGAGAGCTGTTCTCAGGTGCCTATTTTGATATACCATTGAAACTAGTCAAATTGTCAAAGGAAGTAAGGGCAGCCTCCATCCAATGTGACCCTTGGAAGCAATGGTTAGGGCAAAGTTGTTGCCAAGGCAGTGACCTCATTCAGTTCCTGAAGGAAGTGACCAACCTAACTTCCTTGGTGATGGAACACTCTGAAATTTTGATGCAAGAAGCCAGGCACTGAGAGCCAGTCCCAGTCCCAGTCCCAGTGCGCTCACTTGTTTGGATGTACCAAGTACAGAGTCAGACCTTCTTGGTACCTACTGATGTGAGGATGGCCAAATGCCAGGAGAGCTCTGAAGAGAAGCCTTTCCTGAGATAGCAGGTAGTGGCTAGCCGTTGGCTCCTCACAGCATCACAGAGTTTGCCAAGGAGACAAGATCTGAGACAGGAGAGGTCATTTTGTGGAGAACATAGTATGGCCCACCAGTCAGAGGACACTCCGGATAGTCACAGACCTACTTTTGTGAAGGAGTTGCCTTTGTTTGTGGATGTGAGTTTGCGGTTTTGTCTCATGTTCTGAGAATAGGTAGGAAATGTGGTTGGTTTTGTTTGGAGTCGACTGTTTCTAGTAAGTCTTTTGACAAGGCGACTTTCTATGTCTGTGTATCCACTGTGTCCATGGTTGTCGACATTAGAAAAGAGAATGCATCAATGGAGGTGTCCTGTCTAGTAGAAAGCTTCCCAGCATTTATCCTGCACAATTGATGAATGGACCGTGGTATGCCTTATGGATAGGAAACACCTACTAACATCCTAAGTTCCTGTTTTCTTCCTGAATTCTGGCCACTCTCCAGAATAAGCTCATGATGTATTGTCCAAGATATGTACCACCTCCAAGCTCTGTGACATGTCCATGTTCTTGATAGCTGAAGGGAATGGGAACATCTCAGAAAACTCAGATATCAGTGTGAGCAGTAAAGTCTCAGTGGAGAAACCCTCCTTTGGTCCATTTGCTTACCTTTGGTTCTGTTGCCTTGAATGTCAGGAAGGTCTTTGCATCATGCCACCCCTTTGTGAAGCCTGAAGAAACAGATTTCAAATGGAAATGAATGTGCATCACCTGTGGCTCTTTGCTTAATTGCTTTGGAAAAGGATGTGTCTTAATCAGACACTAGGCTCTGTTTGAGGCTGTGGATAAGATTCTCAGCTCCTGATAGATGTAAAGAAGATCCCATGTGTGCATCCAAAACCAAAATGGCAAAAAGATCAGTCATTGTAGATGAAGTCTCCTGCCTTCCTCCGATAGGTTCCTGACCTCCATCAAGTGAGAATAGGGATTTTTTTTTTGGGTCAAATGAGTTCTTCAAAGTCCTGCAGAAGTACTTTGGTTCTCTCATGATGCCAAATCACATAATGAATCTATACCTTACTGTCAGTAGGCCTCAAATTGGAGAAGCAGAGCAGCGTTAACGGCAGGCTTTTTTGATCACTCCTGGTTCACAGGAAGGGTGTCCAGGCCACCATGAATTTAGACAAATGAGTGGCAAGGGTGCATATTTTGGACACTGTCTTGGCTGCGCCCCTCGTGGAAACCTCCAGCCAGAGTTTATAATGACTGTCTATATGGATGAAGATGAGGGACATGTGGGAATGTTTTGGTTTTAATTGTGGTCATTTGTGTGGCGGTTGGAAGAGATAACAGGGTCCACATGGGCTTGAACTCTGGTGTGATTCCTCTTAGAGACTGAGTTCTGGAACTGACCTCAGAGAAGTGTTGCCATGAATTGTGTTGGGATTTTAGGAGGCCACGCATAAGAGTTGCCTTTGAAACCTGAGATCTAGGCCCAGGGTGGCTTTCCACAGAGAACTGAAATTCTCAGCAAGGATATGGCATGATTTTATTCTGAAAAACTTGGCAGCCATAGTTAAGAGTCAAAAGACACATGGACCTCCCGTTGTAGACCTCAATGGGCCTGGCTTCATGTGACCTTTTGGCCACTGTTTGGGAAGCCTTGCCTGTGAGAGTTTTTCAGGGCTTTCATTGAAATGAGAGTCCTCCCCATGTAATGGTTCCTGGAAGAATGGAAACCCCAAAGTGCCTCCAACTTCATTCTTGAAAAATGGATAGATAAATACAATGATGTTTTTGAAATTCCCAATGACCAAGTGGCACTGGAGAACCATTGGTTGTTCTCTTGCTGATCATTAGTGTTACAGACAGTGCCTTGATTGGCTGGGTTTCATGAAAATGGTGTGGAACAGAGATGCCAGTAAGTTGGAGCCTGTTGAGTAGTGGGCCTAGAGCAGTGGTGGGCAGGTGTGTGATAATACAACTGTGGTGTGGCCATGTGGATCAGCCATTGGCTTCCAAATAGCTTGTGACTGACTTGGTACAGCCAGCAGACTATTATATGAAAAGGCATCTTGTTATATGGAGAGGTTTCTGAGCAATGTTCAGAATCAGGTTGCGATGGTCAAGGGGGCAAGCTATGTGGGATAGAACCCTGGTTGGTGAATTCTCCTGCAGACCCTGACCCAACACACGTCACAGAACTCCCTCTAGCACTATATCCTAGTTGAACTCCTTGTATTTCGTGAAGCAAATACCAAACTCCCAGTGCAGCAGCAAGAAACACCACAAAAAGTTCAGGATGACCAAATGGCTTCACAGTCCACTCAGGGAGACACTAAGCTTCCAGTGGCCACAGTTTACCAACAAAGAGAGAAATCAACACCGGTACCTAATGTTCAATGGAAAATAAGAAACGATGTCCTCCAGGTCACATAGATGCAGATCCAGCTTTGATGGTCTCACCAGAAATGAAGCTAAAGCTCCGGACAACAAGATATATTTAATGTGTCCAAACTCAGAGGCAGTTTCTCAAGAAGGCTTTTGGCCAGCAGAGTTCCATGTTTGTGGAGTGTTTACGCAGTCACTTACTTTTGGAAACTCCTCTACCACCTCCAAGGTTGTGAACTCCTGAGCATTTTCCATTCCAGATATGTATTCACAGATTTTCTAACTCTTCTCTTCGAATTGCATCTTACATAGGGTGAAGATAATGTCAATGGATTTTTCTGGATGAGAGTGGGAAGACTTTTGTGTAGGACATATTTGCATACATATTGGATTCATTTTCCAATTTTCCATTTGAAATACTGAATCCCTGACACTAAACCATACCCTACTAGTGTCTGACTACTAATTCTAATATGAGGCAGAAAAATAACCCAAACATAATAGAAATACAAACAGTTCAGAGGAGGCATGTTGTATAGTTGGACTTGCCTTTTGCATTATAAAGGTTAGGAGTTATTAATCTAGACAATTTTTGTTGCAATAGTTGTCCATGTGATTTTAAAGATAACAAATATGTGAATTCTTGTCTCTCTTTCTCTGTAGCCTACTCAGCACATATATTTTTATATGCACATAGAGAATCCTACCTGGTACTACACGTACATTCTTGTGAGGTGGCTGACTTGGCAGATACAAATTGAGAGAAGAGATCACTCCTCATAAACGCCGTTGGAACTGAAAATTCAACCTATGGGTGAGCTTCCTAGAGAACAAAATTATACACAAATCTTTGTTCAGTAAAATGAATATTTTTGGATCTGTGGATGATATATATTTCATGGTGAATTTTGATTGGCATATATTGCTATTTTTAATGTCTCTCTCTCTCTCTGTGTGTGTGTGTATATATATATATATATATATATATATATATACACACTCTCTCCATATTTTTCAAAATATGAAATATATGTGTCTTATATACACTTCCTAATTTCATTCATGTTCATGAACGTCGATTTATAATCAACGTTTCACAAGATTATTCTCAGAAAATTTCATCCACCTGAAATACATATTTGATTCCTAGTGCTGAAAACTAACTTCAGTGAATGGTGCATACAAATCCTAACATTTCTACAGTAACTGACACAGTTTATCATCAATGCAAGTAGATTCCTATGGGACATGATGTGTATATCGACGTTCATTTTTATTCAACACTGGGACATTACAATTTCTTCAGTTTATGCACATCATAGGATATATATTTCCTCCACAATTTAGCAAATTTATAGGCATTTGTTTCAATTTCAATCACTTCCTGCTTCAGAACACATGTTTTCCTCCATGTTTCTTGACTGATCTTTTCATGAGATTTCTTTCCAAACACATTATTTTCGATTTCCTTTATCACTTTTAAAGCAAAACGGACACACACTTTATGATAAACCATAACTATAATATCACTATTAGATGTATAACTGGTTGAAGTGAATGATTTTATATCAATAAAAGATTTCTTATATATTTTCTGATATCAATTCAATACATTTTGTAAAGTGGAACCAGTTATATTATTTATTCACAGTATGGTCTATTCATGCATTATCTCTATATTAATAGACACAGGTTACACCTCTTTGTATCCCCAATACTAATTTTTACATCTTCAAAATATTGCTCCCAGAAATGGTGGAAGAAATACTCATATCACCTGATCTACATATGCTTGGTATCACAGTAATATTCTGGACACAAAATGCAAAATTCACACGTATGACTGTACCAAAGCCTAAATGGAAACTGAACATGGATTACTAAAAACATCCATGACCAGGTTGCCTAATGCTCTCAAATGTCAATCCTATTGGTGACTACATATTTGTTTCTTCCTAAGATTATATATTCAACCTCAATACCATTGAAAATGTCTAATTTTTTCACTCACTTTGTACTTTTCCTGATTTCCTAATGTCTCTATTGATATCTACTTTCCTACATATTTTCTCCAGTTCAACATTGTGACTGACCCTTCACATGTGCTGACATTGACATTCACTCTCTAACCGAAACCCTATTGCTTATGAACTTTGGTCCAAATCCTATACTCACTCTTCTTCTGAAACATACTGACTATCTTCCTGATCCTATCAACTATCCCTTTTTGAGTGGATGTTCTCTACTACATTCAATCATCCAAGGTACAAGGTCCTATGCTATTGTATATCGATTTTTCTGAAACATGTATGCAGAACGTAATTCAAAGCTACGTATCACAATCAGTTGCCCAATGCACTTCTGAGCTTCAAATCTTACCTAGATTTCTGTTTTCATACGTATATTTCATCTCTATATTCCTATAAATATTGCAGGTTCCCAAGACCATTATTCATCCCACAGAATGATTTCTAACCCAAATCGAACCTGTAATTAACCCTAACCATACACTGTTGCCTCAATCTAAAATTACAAAAGAGCAGGGACAGAGTTCATCTTACAATACAGTAATGTAGGGTATCTTCCAACTGCTGAGAACCTCAAAGTTCGATGCAGAAATGATCCCTGGAGAAGATGTAGGCAGCTATGAAGGATCTGAGAGAGCAAAAGCCATCTTCCATGGCAAACAACCTGAACAGGATGAAGGGATGTGTATGCATCAGCCTTTCTCTTCTTAATGTAGAGAAGATGGACCTAACCAGGCCTGTGTGGAGAGCTGTTCCCAGGTGCCTATTTTGATATACCATTTTAACTAGTCAAATTGTCACACAAAGTAGGAGCAGCCTCCATCTAAAGGGACCCTTGGAAGAAACTGTTAGGACAAAGTTGTTGCCAAGAGAGGGACCTCATTCAGTTCCTGAAGGAAGTGACCTAGCTAACTTCCTTGGTGATGGAACTCTCTGAAATTGTGATGCAAGAAGCCAGGCACCGAGAGCCAGTCCCAGTCCCAGTCCCAGTGGGCTCACTTGTTTGGATTTACCAAGTACAAGTAAGACTTTCTTGGTACCTACTGATGTGAGGATGGCCAAATGCCAGTTGAGCTCTGAAGAGGGGCCTTTTCTGAGATAGCAGGTAGTGGCTAACTGCAGTCTCCTCACAGCATCACAGAGTTGGCCAAGGAGACATGATCTGAAAGTGGAAAGGCCATTTCGAGAGGAACATAGTATGGCCCACCAGTCAGAGGACACTCTGGATAGTCACACACCCACTTTTGGGAAGGAGGTGCCTTTATGTGTGTGGGTGTGAGTTTATGGTTTTGTCTCATGTTCTGAGAATAGGTAGAAAAGGTGGTTGGTTTGGTTTGGAGTCTACTGTTTCTAGTTACTCTTTTGACAAGGCAAGTGTTTCTATGTCTGTGCATCCACTGTGTCCGTGGTTTTAGACATTAGAAAAGAGAATGCATCAATGGAGGTGTCCTGTCTAGTAGAAAGCTTCCCAGCATTCATCGTTCACAATTGATAAATGGACTGTGGTTTGCCTTATGGATAGGAAACAACTACTAACTTCCTAAGTTCCTGTTTTCTTCCTGAATTCTGGCCACTCTCCAGAATAAGCTCATGATTTATTGTCCAAGATATGTACCACCTCCAAGCTCTGTGACATGTCCATGTTCTTGATAGCTGAAGGGAATGGGAACATCTCTGAAAACTCAGATATTAGTGTGAGCAGTAGAGTCTCAGTGGAGAAACCCTGCTTTGGTCCATTTGCTTACCTATGGTTCTGTTGCCTTGAATGTCAGGAAGGTCTTTGCCTCAGGCCACCCCTTTTAGAAGCCTGAAGAAACAGTTTTCAAATTTAAATGAATGGGTATCACGTGTGGCTCTTTGCTTAATTGCTTTGGAAAGGGATGTGTCTTAATCAGACACTAGGCCCTGATTGAGGGGGTGGCTAAGATTCTCAGCTCCTGATAAATCTAAAGAAGATCCCATGTGTGCATCCAAAACCAAAATGGCAAAATGATCAGTCATTGTGGATGAAGTCTCTTGTCTTCCTGTGTTAGGTCCTGAACTCCATCAAGTGAGAATAGGATTCCTTTGGGTCAAATGAGTTCTTCAAAGTCCTGCAGAAGTGCTTGGGTTCTCTCATGATGCCAAATCACATAAGCAATCTATACCTGACATTCAGTAGGCCTCAAATTGGAGAAGCAGAGCAGTATTAACAGCAGGCCTATATTATCACTCCTTGTTCACAATATGGGTTTCCAGGCCACCCTAAATTTAGACAAATGAGGGGTAAGGGTGCATATTTTGGACACTGTCTTGGGCTGCGCCCCTCATGGAAACCTCCAGCCAGAGTTTATGATGAGTGTCTATATGGATGAAGATGAGGGCCATGTGGAAATGTTTTGGTTTTAATTGTGGTCATTTGTGTGGCGGTTGGAAGAGATGACTGGGTCTACATGGGCTTGAACTCTGGTGTGATTTCCCTTAGAGACTGAGTTTGGGAACTGACGACAGAGAAGTATTGCCATGAATTGTGTTGGGATTGTAGGAGGCCACACATGAGAGTTGCCCTTGAAACCTGAGATCTAGGCCCAGGATGGCTTTCCACAGAGAACTGAAAATCTCAGCAAAGATATCACATGATTTTATTCTGAAAAACTTGGCAGCCATAGTTAGAGTCAAAAGACACATGGACCTCACGTTGTAGACCTCAATGGGCCTGGCTTCATGTGACCTTTTGGCCACTGTTTGGGAAGCCTTGCCTATGAGAGTTCCTCAGAGCTTTCATTGAAATTAGCTTCCTCCCCATGTAATGGTTCCTAGATGAATGGAAACCCCAAAGTGCCTCCAACTTCATTCTTGAAAAATGCATAGATAAACACCATGAAATTTTTGAAATTCCCAATGCAAGGCACTGTCTGTTAACTCATTGGATGTCCTGTTGCTGATCATAAGTATAACAGACAGTGCCTTGATTGACTGGGTTTCATGAAAATTGTGTAGTACAGAGATGCCAGTAAGTTGGAGGCTGCTGAGTAGTGGGCCTAGAGCAGTGGTGGGCAGATGTGTGGTAATACATCTGTGTTGTGGCCATGTGGATCTGCCATTGGCTTCCAAATGGCTTGTGACTGACTTGGTGCAGCCAGGAGACCATTATATGAAAAGACATCTTGTTATATGCAGGGGTTTCAGGGCAATGTTCATAATCAGGTTTCTATGGTCAAGGCGATAAGCAATGTGGGATAGAAGCCTAGTTGGTGCATTTTCCTGCAGAGCCTGACCCACCACACGTTACAAGACTCCCTCAAGCACTGTGTGCCAGTTGAACTCCTTGTATGTCATGAAGCAAATACCAAACTCCCAGTGTAGCAGCAAGAAACACCACGAAAAGTGGAGGATGACCAAATGGCTTCAAAGTCCACACGGGGAGTCACATTGCCCGAAGTGGCCACAGTTTACCTAGAAAGAGAGACTTCAGCACTGGTGCCTCATGTTCATTGGAAAATAAGAAACCATGTCCTCTAGGTCACATAGATGCAGACTCAGCTTTGATGGTCTCACAACAAAGGTAGGTAAAGCTCCTGACAAAAACATATATTTCAAGTGCACAACCTCAGGGGCAGTTTCTCAAGAAGTCTTTAGTCCAGCAGAGCTCCATGTTTGTGAAGTGTTTACCCTGTTCCTTACTTTTGGAAACTCATCAACCACTTGCAAAGTTGTGAAATCATGAGCATATTCAATTCCAGATATGTACTCACAGATTTTTTACCTCTTTTCATATAATTGTGAATTACTTAAGGTGAGGGTAAGTCAAGGCATTGTTCAGGATGAGAGTGGAAAGATTTTTTGTATCACAATTTTGCATACACTTTGGATTAATTTTCCTAGTTGAACAACATTATACATAAATCCATGTTCAGTATAATAAATATTTTTGCATCCGTGGATGATATATATTTCACTATGAATTTCAATTGGCATACATATTGCTACTTTTTAATGTCTTTGTTTTTTTTGTATATATATATATATATATATATATATATATATATATATATATATATATATCTCCTATCCAGATTTTTCAAAATATATGTGTTTTATTATACACTCTCTAAATTCTATTATGTTCATATATGTGGATGTATAATCAACTTTTCACAAGATTATACTCAGAAATATTCATCCACCTGAAATACATATTTGTTTCCTAATACAGACAACTAACTTCAGTGAACGATGCATACAAATCCTAATATTTCTACAGTAACAGACTCAGTTTTACATCAATGCAAGTAGATTCCTATGGGGCATGACATGTATTTTGACGTTCATTTTTATTCAAGACTTGTACGTTGCTATTTCTTCAGTTTATGCACATCATATGATATATATTTCATCCACAAGTTAGCATATTTATAGGCATTTGTTTCACTTTCAATCACTTCCTGCTTCAGAACAAATGTATTCCTCCATGTTTCTTGACTGGTCGTTTCATGAGACTACTTTCTAAACACATGATTTTTGAATTACATAATCACTTTTGAAGCAAAAATCACACCCTTCATGATAAACCATAACCATAATATTACAATTAGATGTATAACTAGTTGGAATGAATGATAGTATTTCAATATAAGATTTCTTATATATTTTAAGATATCAATTCAATCCATTATTTTATGTAGAACTAGTTATATTATTAATTCACAGTGTGGTCTACTCATGCATTTTCTCTAGATTCATATACACAGGGTACATCTCTTTGTACCCCCAATACTAATTTATACATCTTCAAAATATTGCTTCAAAAAATGGTGGAAGAATTACTCATGTAACCTGATCTACATATATATTTTATCACAGTGATATTCTGGACACAAAACGCAAGGCTCACACTTATGTTTGTACCATAGCCTAAATGGAAATTGAACATGTATTACTATAAACATCCATGTCCAGGTTGTCTAATGCTCAATATCAATCCTATTGGTGACTACATATTTGTTTCTTCCTAAGATTATATATTCAAACTCAACCCTGTTGGAAATGTCTAATCCTATCACTCACATTATACTTTGCCTTATTTCCTAATGTGTCTATTGATATCTGTTTTCCTACATATTTTCCCCTGTTCATCATGTGACTGACTCTTCTCATGTGCTGACATTTACGTTCACTCTCTAACCAAAAACCTATTACTAATGAAATTTGTTCCAAAACCTATACTCACACTTCTTCCTAAACCTACTGACTATCCCAGTTTGAGTGGATGTTCTCTTCTACATTCAATCATCCAAGGTACAAGGTCTTTTGCCATTCGATATCGAATTATGTGAGACAACTGTTCAGAATGTAATTCAAAGCTAAGTATCCCAATCAAGGGCAAAATGCCCTTCTGGGCTTCAAGTCTTACCTAGATTTCTGTTTTCATACTTATATTTCACCAATATATTCTTATAAATATTGCATGTTCCAATACCATTATTCATCTCACAGAATGATTCCTAACCCAAATGGAACATGTTATTAACCCTAAGAATGCACCGTTCCCTCAATCTAATTTTACAGAAGAACAGGGACAGAGTTTGACTTACAATACAGAAATGTAGGTGATCTTCCACCAGCTGAGAACCTCAAAGGTCCATGTAGAAATGATCCCTGGAGAAGATGTAGGCAGCTATGAAAGACCTGAGAGAGCAAAAGTCATCTTCCATTGCAAACATCCTGGTCAGGATGAAAGGATATGTCTGAATCAGCCTCTCTCTTCTTAATGTAGAGAAGATGGACCAAACCAGGCCTGTGTGGAGAGCTGTTCCAGGAGCCTATGGTTGATCTACCATTCTAACTTGTGAAAATTTCAAAGGAAGTAGGGGCAGCCTCCGTTTCATTGGTCAATTGAAAGCAACTGTGAGGACAAAGTGTTTGCCAAGGCAGTGACCTCATTCAGTTCCTTAAAGAAATGACCACACCTCACACTTTTGGTGATGGAACACTGTGAACTTTTGATCCAGGAAGCCAGGAACCCAGAGTCAGTCCCAGTCCCAGTCCCATTGGGCTCGCTTGTTTTGATTGAACAAGGACAGAGATATTATTTTTTGGTCCTACTGTTGTGAGGATGACCAAATGCCAGGAAAGCTCTGAAAACTGGCCTTTCCAGAGAAAGCAGGTAGTGGCTCATCGCGGACTCCTGACAACTTCACAGAGTTGGCTAAGGAGACCAGATCTGAGACAGGACAGGCCATGTTGGGGGAATATATTATGGCCCACGAGTCAGACCACCCTCTGGATAGTCACAGACCTACTTGGGGGAAGGAGGTGCCTTTGTGGTTGTGGGTGTGAGTTTTTGGTTTTGTCTCATGTTCTGAGAATAGATAGGAAAGGCGGTTTGTTTGGTTTGGTATGGACTGTTTCTAGTAAGTCATGTGACAAGGCGAGTGTTTCTATGTCTGTGTGTCCCACTGTGTCCATGGTTGTAGACATTAGAAAATAGAATGCATCAATGGATGTGTCCTGTCTAGTAGAAAGCTTCCCAGTATTCATCCTGCCCAATTTATGATTAGGCAGAAGATTGCCTTATGGATGGGCAACACCTGCTATCTTCCTAATTTCCTATTTTCTTCCTGAATTCTGGCCACACTCCAGAATAGGCTCATGGTTTTGAGTAAAAGATATGTACCACCTCCAAGCTCTGTGATATGGCCATGTACTGGATAGCTCAAGGGACTGGCGACCACCTCAGAAAACTCAGATATCAGTTAGACCAGAAAAGTCACAGTGGAGAAACTCTGCTTTGGGCCTTTTGCTTACCTATTTTTCTTTTGCCCTGAATGTCAGGAAGGTCTTTGCCTCCAGCCACCCCTTTGTGAAGCCCTAAGAAACAGTTTTCAAATGGAAATGAATGGGCGTCACCTGTGGCTCTTTGCTTAATTGCTTTGGAAAGGGATGTGTCGGAATCAGCCTCCTGGCCCTGTGTGAGGCTGTGGCTTAGATTATCAGCACCTGATGAATCTAAAGAAAGATCCCATGTGTGCATCCAAAATCAAAGGGCAAAAATTGCAGTCATTGTGGATGAAGTCTCTAGCTTTCCTCTGTAAGGTTTCTCACTTCAATCAAGTGAGAATAGGGATCCTTTGGGTCAAAAGAATTCTCCAAATCCCTGCAAAGCTTGCCCATGTGTGCTTGGATTTTCTCATGACTCCAAATCACATAAAGAATCTAAACCCCACAGTCAGAAAGCCTCAAATTGTAGAAGTGGAAAAGTATTAATGGCAGACCTATTTGATTACTCCTGGTTCACATGAAGGGTGTCCAGGCCACTGAGATTTTAGGCAAATGAGGGACAAGGGAGCTTATTTTGGACACTGTCTTTGACTGCGCCCCTAATGGAAAACTCCAGCCAAAGGTTATGAAGAAGATGAGGGCCGTGTGGGAGTGTTTTGGTTTTAATTGTGGTCATTTGTGAGGCAGTTGCAAGAGATGATTGGGTCCACCTGGGCTTGAACTCTGGTGTGATTCCCCTTAGAGACTGAGTTCTGGAACTGACCTCAGAGAAGTATTGCCATCAATTGTTTTGGGATTTTAGGAGACCACACATTAGAGTGACCATTGGAAACTGAGATCTAGGCCCAGATTGACTTTCCACAGATCACTGGGAATCTCAGTGGGGAAATCACATTATTTTATTCTGAAAGACTTGGCAGCCATAGTTGAGAGTCAAAAAACACATGGACCTCACATTGTAGAACTCAATAGGCCTGGCTTCATGCGACCTTTTGGCCACTCTTTGGGAAGCCTTGCCCTTGAGAGTTCCCCAGAGCTTTCATTGAAATGAGCTTCCTCACCATTTAACAGGTCCTGAATATATTGAAACCCACAGTGCCTCCAACATCATCCTTGAAAAATGGCTAAACAGATACCATCAAATTTTTGAAATTCCCAAGACCAGGTGGCACTGGAGAACTTTTGGATGTCCTGATGCTGATCTTGAGTACACCAGACAGTGCCTGGATTCACTAGGTTTCATGAAAATTGTGTTGAATAGAGATGCCAGTACGTTGGAGCCTGCTGAATAGTGGGCCTAGAACAGTGCTTGGCAGGTGTGTGATAAAACATGTGGTGGGGCAATGTGGATCTGCATTTGGCTTCCATATGGCTTGTTACTGACATGGTGCAGCCAGTAGATACTTCTGTGTAAAGGTATCTTGTTATATGGAGAGCTTTCAGGGCAATGTTCAGAATCAGGTTGCTATGGTCAAGGGGGCAAGCTATGTGGGATAGAAGCCTGGTTGGTGCATTCTCCTGCAGACCCTGACCCACCACTCGTCACAGAACTCCCTCCAGCACTGTGACACAGTTGAACTCCTTGTATTTCGTGAAGCAAATACCAAATCCCCAATGCAGCAGCAACAAACACCACGAAAATTGGAGGATGACCAAATGGCTTCACAGCCCACACTGGTAGACACTTAGCCCCCAGTGTCCACAGGTTACCTACAAAGTGAGAATTCAGCACTGCTGCCTCATTTTCATTAGAAAATAAGAAACCGTGTCCTCCAGATCACATAGATGCAGACCCAGGTTTGATGGTCTCACTACAAAGGAAGCTAAAGCTTGTGACAACAAGATATATTTCAAGTGCCCAAATTCAGAGGCAGTTTCTCAAGAAGTCTTTAGTCCAACAGAACTCCATGTTTGTGGAGTGTTCACCCTGTCCCTTACTTTTGCAAACTCCTCTACCACCTCCAAGGTTTCAAAATCCTGAGCATATTCCATTCAAGATGTGTTTTCACTGATTTTCTAACTCTTCTCCTCTAATGATGTTTTAGTTGGAGCGAAGGTACTGTCAAGGCATTGTTCTGGATAAGAGTGGAAATATTTTTGTGTAGCACATGTTTACATACACATTGTATTCATTTTCCAATTTTCCATTCGAAATACTGAATCCCTGACACTAACCCCTACCCTACTATATTCTGACTACTAATACTAATATGATGGAGAAAAATAACCCAAACAGAATAAAAATACAACCATTTCAGAGGAGGCATGGTGTATAGTTGGACTTACCTTTTGCATTATATAGGGTAGGATTTATAAATCTAGTCAATTTTTTGTTGAAATAGTTCTCCATGTTTTTTTAAAGTTAACCACCTATGAATTCCTTTCTCCCTTTCTCTGTAGCCTATTCACCACCTGTATTTTTATATGCACAGATAGAATCCTACCTGGTACCACACGTACATTCTTGTGAGGTGGCTGACTTGGCAGAAACAAATTGTAAGGGATCACTCCTCTTAAACGATGTTGGAACTGAAAATTTAAATTATGGGTGATCTTCCTACTTGAACAATATTATTCATAAATCCATGTTCAGTAAAATAAATATTTTTCTATCTGTCGATGATATATATTTCATTATAAATTTCAATTGGCATATATATTGCTGCTGTTTTTAATGTGTGTGTGTGTGTATATATATATATATATATATATATATATATATATATATATATACACTCTCCAGATTTTTCAACAAATGAAATATGTGTCTTATTTTACACTCATCAAATTCATTCATATTCATGTATGTGGATTTATAATCAACTTTTCACAAGATTATTCTTAGAAATATTCATTCACCTGAAATACATATTTGTTTCCTAGTACTGAAAACTAACTTCAGTAAATGGTGCATAAGAATCCTAATATTTCTACAGTAACTGACCCAGTTTAATATTAATGCAAGTAGATTCCAATCGGACATGATGTGTATTTTGACGTTCATTTTTATTCAACACTGGTAGATTAGTATTTCTTCAATTAATGCACATCATAGGATATAAATTTCATCCACAAGTTAGGAAATTTATAGGCATTTGTTTCACTATCAATCACTTTCTGCTTCAGAACACATGTATTTCTCCATGTTTCTTGACTGGTCTTTAAATGAGAAAAGGGATGGACAAGGCAAGGAAAGGCACCTAAGATAGCACCGAATACAGGGAAACAGTCCTATTTGGTTGCAACCAGATTTAAAGGGCATTGCTTCTGTTGTAATCAGTTACTTCCCTGAACCCCAAGTTTAGGTTGTTTCAGAATTTTGTACCCAACATGTAAGGGAGCGGCTCAGAAGTTCACAGTCTGCAGAAGTTCAGAGAAAGCAGTTTTTGTTTCTGTTTTTTTTTTTTTTCTCTGTTCTGGGCAAGTTAACATTTTAAGGACACCTGGGAGGGGGAGAGCTTTTTTCTTCTCTTTCTTTTTTCTCCCTGCCAGCTGTTACCATGGAGTCCAGTTGGTAACTTCTTTATCTTAGAAATGTAGCCATCTCTGTGAAGCCTCAATTTGAGGCCAGAGGCCTTGTTCACATATTGCCAGCATTGTGACTGACTCTATCCAAACACATTATTTTGGATTTCCATAATCGCTTTTGAAGCAAAACTAACATATCTTCATGATAAACCATAACCATAATATTAATATTAGATGTATAACTGGTTAGAATGAATGATTGTAAATCAATATAAGATTTCTTATATATTTTCAAATATCAATTCAATCCATAATTTAAAGTGGAAACAGTTATATTATTTATTCACTGTATGGTCTATTCATGCATTATCTCTATATTCATGGACAAAGTGTACACCTCTTTGTACACCCAATACCCATTTATATGCCTTCAAAATATTGCTCCCAGAAATGGTGGAAGAAATACTTGTGTCACCAGATCTACATATATATTTTATCACAGTAAAATTCTGGACACAAATGCAAAGGTCACACTTAGATTGTACCAAAGCCTAAATAGAAAGTGAGCATGGTTTACAAAAATCATCCATGTCAAGGTTGCCTTATGCTCTCAAATGTCAATCCTATTGGTGACTACATATTTGTTTCTTCCTAAGATTATATATTCAAACTCACCCTGTTGAAAATGTCTAATTGTATCACTCACTTTATACTTTGCCTGATTTAGTAATGTCTTTATTGATATCTGCTTTCCTACATATTTTCCTCAGTTCATTATTGTGACTGTTCTCATGTGCTGACATTTATATTCACTCTCTAACAGAACCCCTATTGCTAAAGAACTTTTGTTCCAAATCCTATACTCAGTCTTCTTCCCAAACCTACCGACTCTCTTCTTAATCCTACTGGCTATCCCTTTTTGACTGGATTTTCTCTTATACATTCAATCATTCAAGTAATGTTCGTGCGAGCATCAGAGGTAGAGACCACGAAGAGACTGTCTCATGCAACAGCAAAAGGTTTATTGGAGGTCAAGCATGCTGGGGCTCAGAGCTCACAGAAATAGAGCAGAGAGCCCTGAGAACAGCTTAAGCAGAGCTTATATTCTTTCCTTGGAAAGGGCAGGGACGGAAGTTTATTGATGGGTCACGGTGAGTGGGCGGTTTGCATGTAAACGGGTGAGGGAATACATTCTGCAATTTGGCAGTTGGGGACAGCACATTCTGGGAACAAAATTAGCAAACAGTTCTCAATATTTCAACAGTGTTTTTGTTAAGCATACAGAAAAATAGGAAGTTACAAGTACCTATTTTGTTAACCTTTCATTCCCCACTTCTTCTTCTGGCTACTTATAATTATAAAAGTGATCAAGGCTGGTGTCACATTCTATGTCTGCAAGTGGGTTATTACCATAAGTTTAACTTGTCCAATTTGAGCTTGGAGAAAAAAAATTACACGTTTGAGCAAACAGGGTTTTATACTTTGCAGTAATATGAGGATTATTATTGGACCGGCCATGGTTGATAAAAACATAGTTAACCAGAGGGAATGTATGGATCAGAATCAAACCACCCTTTTTGGGCCTCTCTCAGTGACGCTCTTCAAGGTGTCTTTTTAATTTACTCATAGATTTTTTTTACAACTCCAGTATGGTCGGCATAAAAACAATATTTTTCCCTCAATGCAGCACAAAGGCCCCCTTCTCTCATGAATGGGCGGTCCAACCCTCGACTGTTCTGTAAAACAACTTCAGACAGAGAGGATAAATATTCCTGCAAAGCTGTGATGGAGGTTTCTACTATCTTTAAGTTTTGTTCTATTGCTGCTTCTAATTGGGTAATTTTTTGTGTCCCATGGACTAGGGCAGGGGTTTCTGTGCCCACCCCTGCAGCAACTCCTATTCCTAATAGGATGGCTAAAGTTAGGGATATATGTTCCCAGCGGAACCGTGTTGTATGCCCGCCTGTTTGAATTTCAAATGAACCTGCATCATTATAGAGCACTCTGGGAAACATCTGCACCATTACACAATTAATCACATCTGTTGACCATTTCATGAAAACATAAACAATGTTTAAGTATATAGAATTATACTGTTGTAGGGACAGACAAGGCAAGGCACCTAAGATAGCACCGAAAACAGGGAAACAGTGCTATTTGGTTGCAACCGGATTCAGAGTGCATTGCTTCTGTTGTAATCAATTAACGCCCTGAACCCCAAGGTTAGGTAGTTTCAGAATTTTGTACCCAACATGAAAGAAAAGGGGATCAGAAGTTCACAGTCGGCAGAACTTCACAAAAAGATTTTTTTTTTCTGTTATTTCCTCTGTTCTGGGCAAGTTAACTTTTCAAGGACACCTGGGAGGGGGAGAGCTTTTTCTTCCTTTTCTTTTATCCTCCTTCAGCTGTTACCATGAAGCCCAGTTGGTATTTTTTATTTTAGAAATGTAGCCATCTCTGTGAAGCCCCAGCTCAAGGCCAGAGGCCTTGTTCACATATTGTGTGAAAAACTATTAAGGGGTTGTCTAGCTTAGAAGTGCTGATTTTTCCAAGCAGTGGCCAAGTATAACAGGGCAACAGAAAAAGAGCAAGTTTATCTACACTGAACTCTTTTATAGGGACTCTTTTGCTGAAAGTTCTAAAGTCATCCATGGTGAAGACTTCTGGAGAAGTTCAGTTAAGATTTTTCTGTGGGCCTGGTATAGAGGGGAAAGACGGGGAAGGCGAGGAATGAGAGCAGCTCCGGGGATCTGAGAATGAGAAAAGAGAGATGAAAAAGCATAATGGAAAAGGGGTTTGGGGTTTTCCTAGGAACAAAATCTTGAGCAGTAGAACAGGTAGAACAGAGGGGAAGACGGGAGTGAGTATCCCAGAAAGCCTGGGAGGGATTTTAAATTCTTAGTAACCTGTTTTCAGTGATGACAAAGCAACTTTAAAGGCCATTTTTATTACATCTTGGATAGGGGTCTGAGGGCTCTTCTGAGGGTTACCTGGTAAGAGGACCTGGGGAGACCGGGTGTAGGCACTGACAGGAGAAGAGAGGAATGAGTGTTTAGAGGGGTACCTCAGTACCTGCTACCTCAGCAAGGGAGCAATGATCTGAGAACTGGCGGAGGTTTGGGTTTTTGATCTAGTAACTGGAGGAGAGAAATCAGGTTGCTGAGGTGGGACTGACAGTAGAGAGTCTGGAGCAGAAGCCTGAGGGTGAGGATCTATTGGAGATGCATAGTTCAGGAAGTGAGCGAAGGAGGTAAAAGGCCTCCACATAGGGGAATTTCCTTTCATCCTCTTGAGCACTTGCAGAAGTTAAAAAGGTAACACAGAATTTGAGGATCTAGAGACTCCTCTGGGGGCCATCAGTTTTGGTTGTCTAATTGGTAATATGGCCAATGCTGTGTACTGAATTTGATGAGGATTTTGCGTTCCACCAGGCAGCCCCTGTATGCTCAAATCCCCATCACTTACAGAAGAAGTTGGCTTTCCCTCCACACAGCCATGGCTGTTTGTGGCTTTGATAGTCTGCTGGGCAAACATACTAATCTAGTCTAGCCAACCTGCATCTGGCTCACGTGTCCCTAAATCCCTAATGTTTGTTTCCATTATCTATGGTATGGAAGGGATTTAATTGAATTTTAGTGGGATTTTCATCAGCGATATCCTAATAGGAAAGACTTATAGCCAGCTGACAAATGTCTGGATGGAGAGCTAGCCACCAGGTCCCTAAGGGAGCTGTATACGAGTTAGAGCATACTTCTTGTGTAGTAGGATTTGTGATAAGCCATCGCTGCTGAACGGGCTGATGAGCGTTAGGTGTACTGGTGGCCAAGGGGAGAGTCTACAGCCTTATCCACATAGCGAATATGCAATTTGAAATGGTTACCAGTCTTTCCCAGTTTCCAGACAGAGTCTGGACAGGGCGCAGGCTTGAGATGAGAGGCATGGATCCAGGAAGTGTTTCCGTCTACTTTTACCACTGTAGGTGTTATAATTAGCACCTGGTATTGTCCTTTCAAGCAGGGTTCCAGGGATGACACCTGATGTTGTCTTATCTAGATGAAGTCCCTTACTTGATATCAATGTGGAGTCCCCTTGTCCCCAGGTTGCAAGGCAGTTGTCAGCTCTTTTCACCGGTATCATTGAGTTCTTTCAAGAGATTTAATTCTGTCAAGCAAGGGGGTGTGGAAGGCATCGTTAGGTCTTAGAGTTGGGGTTACATGCCTTACTGGAGGAGGTGCATCATAGAGAAATTCATAGGGGGTGAGTTTACACAAAGAAACAGAGGGAGTATTTCTTGCATGAAACAGTGGATAAGGCAGGGGCATAGTCTAATATTTTATGCCGGTCTCTAAGCTTAATTTCGTTAAGGTCTCTTTAATGGTTCAATTTATTTTTTTTTCCTGTCCTGAGCTCTGGGGTCTAGAAGCACAATGTAACTTATAATTAATCCCCTGGGTCCTGGCTAAGCCCTCACTTACCCGGGCCATGAACACCGTTCAATTATCAGACCCTATTACCTTAGGCAGGCCTTGTCTTGAAAAAATATCTTAATATCTTTCAGGATCTTCTTGACCACCGTTTGAGCCGGTTTTTTTTGTTTTGTTTTGTTTTGTTTTTTGTGTGTGAGAAAGGATTCAATCCATCCTGAAAATTTATCTACAAAGACTAGGAGATATTTAAGTCTATACCTTGCTGGCTTAATTTCAGTAAAGTCTACTTCCCAGAATTGTTCTGGTCTGGTTCATCGTAGGTGCTTTCCTGCAGGAAGCTTGGAAGGGTAAGCATTAACCAATTGACAGAACCGACAGGCTTTTGTTACCCGTTCAGTTATTTTTTTTCACTGTGAGTAAGTTAGTCGAAATCTCTGTTCCTGATCTTTCAGGAATGCCTGCAGTTTCTTTGAACCAAGGTGAGTAAGTTGATGTACATTTTTAACGTAGTGTAGGGCTTTCTGAAATTGCAGGCTGGGCTCAGTGAAGTTGAGGAGTTCAGTGTCAGTGTTCTTAAATGTTATCAAAAGCTTGCTGGTGCTCAAGGGTCCATTGGAATTGGGCATCCTTATTTAACAACGGGTATAAAGAAGCAGCTAAGAACACAAACCCAGGTATCCATAACCTGAAAAGGCAGCAGTCCCAAGAAACTCTCTGTGTTGTCTCCTGTTAGATGGAAGTGGTATCTGCACAACGGTTTGTTTTCTGGGCTCAGTGAGCCATCATTTCCGCCCCTAAGGGAATAACCCAGGAAGATTACTTCTTGCTTTCAAATTTGGGCCTTTTTGGCAGAAGCTCTATACCCGAGTTGAGCAAGCTCGGATAATAGTGCTTGGGTCGCAGACTCACAGTTTTCCTTGTTGTTAGCTGCCAGTAGCAGGACATCCACATATTGAAGAAGGGTGACTTTGGGGTGCGTAATTCTGAAGTTGTTGAGATCTCTGTGGAGGGCTTCATCAAAGAGACTGGGGGAGGTTTTGAACACCTGTGGGAGTCTAGTCCAAGTTAGTTGACCAGAAGTTCCGTTATCTGGGTCTACCCACTCGAAAGCAAACAGCAACTGACTATCTTTATGCAGAGGCAAGCAAAAGAAAGCATCTTTTAAGTACAGAACAGTATACCATTTTCACTCAGCAACAGCAAAGTGTTTATTGGGGTTCCAGCATGCTGGGGCTCAGAGCTCACTTGACTAGAGCAGAGAGCCCTGAGAACAACTTAAACAGAGCTTATATAATTTTTTGGAGAGGGCAGGGAGGGAAATTAATTGATGGGTCAGGGCAAGTGGGCAGTTTTTGTGCAACCGGGTGAGGGAGTACACTCTGCAGTTTGGCAGTTGGGGACAGCACATTTTGGGAACAAAATTAGCAAACAGTTCTCAAGATTTCAACAGTGTTTTGTTAAGCATAAAGAAAAACAGGAAGTGACAAATACCTATTTTATTAACCTTTCACCAAAGCAAAATGAAAAGTGAGCATGGATTACTAAAAACAACCATGTCCTGGTTGCCTAATGCTCTCAAATGTCAATCCTATTGGTGACTACATATTTCTTTCTTCCTAAGATTATATATTCCACCTCAACCATATTGAAAATGCCTAATCCTATCACTCACATTATACTTTGTCTGATTTCCTAATGTCTCTATTAATATCTGCTTTCCTACATATTTTTCCCCAGTTCATCATTGTGACTGACTCTTTATATGTGCTCATATTTACTTTCACTCTCTACCCGAAACCCTATTGCTAATGAACCTTTTGTCCAAATCCTATACTCACTCTTTTTTCTAAACCTACTGACCATCTTCCTATTCCTACCGACTATTCCTTTTTGACTGGATGTTCTCTTGAACATTCAATCATCCAAGGTACAAGGTCCTATGCCATTGCATATTGATTTATCTGAGACATCTGTGCAGAACATAATTCAAAGCTAAGTATACCACTAAAGGGCCCAATGTCCTTCTGGCTTCAAATCGTACCTAGAATTTTGGTTTCATACTTATATTTCACCTATATATTCTTGTGAATATCGCAGGTACCCAATACCATTATTTGTCCAGCAGAATAATTTCTAACCCAAATAGAATATGTTATTAACCCTAACCATACACTGTTCCTCAATCTAACTTTGCAGAAGAGCAGGGACAGAGTTGGTCTTACAATACAGGAATGTACGGGATCTTCCACCTGCTGAGAACCTCAAAGGTTGATGCAGAAATGATCCCTGGAGAAGATTTAGGCAGCTATGAAGGGCCTGAGAGAGCAAAAGTCATCTTCCAAGGCAAACAACCTAGTCAGGATGAAGGGATGTATCTGAATCAGCCTCTCTCCTCTTGATATAAAGAAGATGGACCAAACCAACCCTGTGTGGAGAGCTTCTCCTGGGTGCCTATGGTTGATATACAATTCTAACTTCTGAAAGTGTCACACGAAGTAGTGGCAGCCTCCATCTCAAGGGACCCTTGAATGCAACTGTTAGGACAAAGTTGTTGCCAAGGCAGTGACCTCATTCCGTTCTTGAAGGAATTGACCTACCTCACTTCTTGGGGGATGGAACTCTCTGAACTTGGGATCCAGGAAGCCAGGCACAAAGAGCCAGTACCCGTCCCATTCCCAGTAGGCTCACTTGTTTGGATTTAACAAGGACAGAGTCTGTCTTTCTTGGTACCTAAAGATTTGAGGATGGCCAAATTCAAGTAGACCTCTGAAAATGGGCCTTTCCTGAGACAGCAGGTAGTGGTCAGCACAGGCTCCTGACAACTTCACAGAGTTGGACAAGGAGAACAGATCTGAGACAGGACAGGCCATTTTGGGGAAACATAGTATGGCCCACCAGTCAGAGGACACTTCGGATAGTCACAGACTTACTTGGGGGAAGGAGGTGACTTTTTGAGTGTGGTTGTGAGTTTGTGGTTTTGTCTCATGTTCTGAGAATAGGTAGGAAAGGCTGTTTGTTTGGTTTGGAGTGAACTGTTTCTAGAAAGTCCTTTGACAAGGTGAGTGTTTCTAGGTCTGTGTATCCCAGTGTGTCTGTGGTTGTAGACATTAGAAAAGAGCATGCATCCATAGATGTGTCCTGTCTAGTAGAAAGCTTCCCAGCATTCATTCTTCCCAATTTATGAATGGACTGTGGCTCGCCTTATAGAAAGGCAACACCTACAACCTTCTTAATTTCCTGTTTTCTTCCTGAATTTTGGCCACTCTCCAGAATAGGCTCATATTTTTGTGTCAAAAATATGTACCACCTCCAAGCTCCGTGACATGGCCATGTACTGGTTAGCTGAAGGGAATGGCGAGCATCTCAGAAAACTCAGATATCAGTGTGACCAGGAAAGTCTCAGTGGAGAAACCATGCTTTGGGCCTTTTGCTAACCTATTGTTCTGTTGTCCTGAGTGTCAGGAAGGTCTTTGCCTCAGGCCACCCTTTGTGAAGCCTGAAGAAAACAGTTTACAAACGGAAATAAATGGGCATCACCTGTGGCTCTTTGCTTAATTACTTTGGAAAGGGATGTGTCTGAATCAGCCTCTTGGCCCTTTGTGAAGCTATGGCTTAGATTCTCAGTGCCTGATGGATCTAAAGAAAGATCCAATGTGTGCATCCAAAAGCAAAATGGCAAAAATATCAGTCATTGTGGATGAAGTCTCTCACCTTCCTCTGTTATTTTCCTGATGTCCATCAAGTGAGAATAGTGATCTTTTGTGTCAAATGAGTTCTTCCAAGCCCTGCAGAGGTGCTTCAGTTTTCTCATGACTCCAAATCACATAAGGAATCTATACCTGACAGTCAGTAGGCATCAAATTGGAGAACCAGAGCAGTATTAACTGCAGACCTATGTGATCAATTCTGGTTCACTGGAAGGGTGTCCAGGCTACCCTGAGGTTAGGCAAATGAGGGCCAAGTGAGCTTATTTTGGACACTCTCTTGGACTGCGCCATTCATGGAAACCTCCAGCCAGACGTTATGATGAGTGTATATATGAAAAAAGATGAGGGCCTTGGGGGAGTGTTTTGGTTTTAATTGTGGTCATTTGTGTGGCGGTTGGAAGAGATGACTGGGTCCATCTGGGCTTGAACTCTGGTGTGATTCTGCTCAGAGACTAAGTTCTGTAACTGACCTCAGAGAAGTAATTTCTTTGGAAAGGGATGTGTCTTAATCAGCCTCTTGACCCTGTGTGAGGCTGTGGCTTAGAATATCATCACAAAATGGATCTAAAAAAGATCCCATGCATGCATCCAAAACCAAAATGGCAAAAAGAGCAGCCATTGTGGATGAAGTCTCTGGCCTTCCTTTGTAAAGTTCAGAAAGAATAAAAGAAATTGAAATTGAAACGTAAAGAACCAGGTTTTGTAAAGTTTACAAGCTGCACTGAGAACCTGAAATTCCTGAGTCAGTAAAGACAATTCTTTGATGTGTCCATTAGATGTGAGTTGAAATCTTCCCAGACGACCTTGTTACTTAACAACCCCTTCCCAGAAACCGTGCAGCTCAGCACATATACATCTCAGGGCTTCAACCAATCAGTTTAAATATCTACCCCTTCACAAGGCTGACCAATCACCCCCTGCCCGACCTGTTCCCGCCAATGAATGTGCTAATCATGTTTTGGAGTTGTTATTTGATTTTCCCAGGGTACATGGTAATTTGCTAAAGGAGGCTATGATGTATGTAAAGTCCCTGCCCTCTCTAAAGAATGTATATAAACTTTGCTCAAATTGTTCTCTGGGCTCTTTGTTGTTTGCTTTTCTGATGTGAGCTCTGAGCCCCAGCATGCTGGACCCCCAATAAACCCTTTTCTGTTTCATGAGAAACTCTCTTGGTGGTGTTTTTCTCCGACCTTCGCCACACCTTTTCATCTGGAGGCCCCAGGTGAGATATTCGGCAGCAGCGGACCAAAGACGCCAACTGACTTCTCTTAGGGTAAGTAAGGCGCCTGTTTCTTGTTTTGGGTTTCCGTTTAAGGCGTGGCAAAGTTGCTGTGGGTGAGGGCATTAGGTCTCTCCTATGTTGGCTGACAGAAGTGTCACAGAGCCAAAGGTCACGTCCCTGGGGGCACTCCAGAGGACTAGGGAAATCAAGGAATAGTAGTTTCCTCAACTGGGTTATATTTTGCTTCAGGATTCGGTTTTCCAGCCCAAAAGGTTTTGCCAGCTACTCAGTTTTGTTCATTGTCCTGAACTCAGGTTGAGTTTACTGTCTGTATTTATTGCCTAACCCATCAGGTTTTGCCAGTTACTCAGTTCTAATCGTTGTCTTGGACTCATGGTAAACGTTTACTGTTTGTCATTGTGTGTGTCGAGTTTGTGTCTTCACTGTCCCTGTTTGAGTAACTTCCATTATGGGACAAAGCACTTCTATGCCTCTGTCCCTGACCCTTGATCATTGGACTGATGTCTGCTCAAGGCCCCAGAATCTTTCTTTTTCAGTAAAACGCCAGAGCTGGCAGACTCTCTGAGCTTCAGAATGGCCCATCCTGGGCGTCGGATGGCCACCAGAAGGATCCTTCCACTTCCCTCTAATCTGAAAAGTCAGAGATATTGTCTTTTAGCTGGGGCCACGTGGCCACCCAGATCAACAGACATATACCCCTTCCCTCATGATTATATCATTCAAACCTTCCACAACTCCCGCTCTCCCCACCATTCTCCCTGAGTCACAAGACTGGATACTCTTCCCCCTCCTCATTCTCTACCCTCGCTCCCCAACCCCCAACATGTTCCAGATGATCCTCCCGCCGCTGACTCAGCCTCTCAGCTGCTAGAGGCAATTGGGCCAGACTCAAGCCCTCCAGGGGACTTCCCTGCAGCAGCAGCAGACCCTCCTCCCCTGGAGGAAGCTGGGCCACCTAAAGGAACCCGGCGGTGATGGATAATAGAAAACTCAGAATCCCCTGTGATGCTCCCTCTCCATCCCTACGGGCCAATGAACCGTCCCAACTGGGAACCCAACAACTTTGAAGGTAGGTAGCATCTGTCCACTTATCGCCGGGCTCTAATAGCGGGTATAGCAGGTCACCAAGCGACCGCCAGAGGGCCGACTAATTTGCCCAATGTAAGAGAGATTATCCAAGGGCCTAATGAGTCTCCCTGTATGTCTCAGGAGAGAATTATGGAAGCATAAAGGAAATATACTTCTTTTGATCCTCAGGCAGAGGACCAAAAGGCATCTGTTGCAATGGCCTTTATCGAGCAGGCTGCCCTAGATATTAAGAGAAAGTTACAATGTCTAGATGGATTACAAGATATGATGTTAAGAGATTTAGTCAGAGAACCTGAGACAGTATATTATAAGAGAGAAATTGAGGAGGAGAAGGAACAGAGGAGAGAGAAGGAAAGGGAACAAAAGAAGGATGAAAGGAGCAAAAGGCAGACTAAAGCATTGGCTAAGGTTTTGTTCACAGCAAAAAATACTCCAGAAGGTTAAATGCAGGGAGACAGAAAGGGATACCTGGGCCCACGCCAAAGGCTGCCCCTGGCATCAGATCAATGTGCCTACTGAAAAGAAAAAGGACACTGAGCCAAAGAGTGGCCCAAAAAGGAGCAGCCACACGAGCCCGCCATGCTGACTCTAGAAGAGGACTAAGAAAGTCGGGGCTTGGATCCCCTCCCCGATCTCAGGGTAACATTTGAAGTGGAGGGGATTCCAGTGAACTTTGAAATGGATACAGGAGCAGGATACTCAGCCCTTAAGACCCCACTGGGCCCCCTATAAATAAATAAATGGTCCCTAGTTCAAGGGGCTAATGGCAGTAGATATCAGGCTTGGACAAAAAAGAGGATTATGAACCTAGTAAATGGAAAAGTCCACACTCTTTTCTAGTAATCCCAGAATGTCCAGCCCCATTGATGAGCAGGGATCTGCTTACCAAACTCTGGTCTAGAATAACCTTTATCCCTGATGGTCCCCAAGTGGAGTTTCTAAAGCCTTCAGTAAAAGCTCCCATAGTCACGGCTTTGACTATGTCCGTAGAAGGTGAACATCACTCTTCGTGTCCCCGAGAACTGATCAACAAAGCAAACTCGCACAGAAATGGATAAAAGATTATCCTAATGTCTGGGCAGAAACTGCTGGGTTAGGTCTAGCCCTTAAACAACCTCCAATAGCAGTATAATTAAAAGCCTCTGCCTCTCCAATCAGTGTTAAACAATATCCCCTAAGCAAAGAAGCTAAGGATGGGATAAGGCCCCATATTCAGAAATACCTGACTCTTGGGGTCTTAAGGCTCTGTCAATCAGCCTGGAATACCCCGCTGCTACCAGTTAGAAAGCTAGGAACTGGGGACTACCATCCTGTTCAAGACCTAAGAGAGATCAACAACAGAGTGCAGGACATTCACCCCACAGTACCCAACCCATATAATTTGCTTAGCACTCTGAATCCGGAGCGGGAATGGTACACTGTGCTGGACTTAAAAGATGCTTACTTCTGCTTGCCCCTACATAAGGACAGTCAGTTGCTGTTTGCTTTCAAGTGGATAAACCCAAAAACTGGAACATCTGGCCAATTAACCAGGACTATATTCCCACAGGAGTTCAAAATCTCCCTCACTCTCTTTGATGAAGCCCTCCACAGGGACTTCAACGACTTCAGAACTGCCCACCCTGAAGTCACCCCACTCGAATATGTGGATGATCTGCTACTGGCAGCCGACACCAAGGAGAACTCTGAGTCTGGGACCCAAGCACTATTATTCGAGCTTGCTCAGCTTGGATATAGGGCTTCTGCCAAAAGGCCCACTTTTGTCAGCAAGAAGTAATCTTCCTGGGTTATTCTCTTAGGGGTGGCAAACGATGGCTCACTGAGCCCAGAAAACAAACCGTTGTGCAGATACCTCCCCCTTCTAATAAGAGACAACTCAGAGCGTTTTTTGGGACTGCCAGCTTTTGCAAGTTATGGATTCCTGTGTTCGCATCTCTGGCTGCACCTTTATACACTCTGATAAAAGGGGATGCCCACTTCCAATGTACCCCTGAGTACAAACAAGCTATTGATAATGTCAAAAAAAGGTGCTGCTCTCTGCTTCAGCCTTAGCACTACCAGATGTAGATAAACCCTTCAATCTCTACATAGAAGAAAAGAAAGGAATAGCACGGGGAATGCTCACTCAGACATTGGGACCTTGGAAATGGCTAGTAGCATTCTTATAAAAAAAACTGGACCCAGTGGCTAGCGTGTGGCCCCTTTGCTTAAGAGCTATAGCAGTGGCAGCCCTTCTAATAAAAGATGCTCATGAATGAACGTTGGGACAGAAGCTCACCATTATAGTCCCCCATGCCCTGGAGAGCATCATCTGCCAGCCTCCAGAGAGGTGGCTATCAAACTCCAGAATTAAGCACTACCAGAGCCTCTTGCTTGACAAAGACAGTATAATGCTGGGACCCCCTGCTCCACTCAACCCGGCTACACTGCTGCCAGAAGTATCATCAGGACCCGTCGCTCATGAGTGTCAAAACATACTGGCAGAAAAAACCAGTATACGACAAGACTTGAAGGATCAGCCACTGCCTCGCCCTGAAGTCGTATGGTTTACGGACGGCAGCAGCTTTCTCCAAGACGGTAAGCAGCGGGCTGCACGAGCAGTACTTAGCAAAACTAATGTCATCTGGTCCTCTGGTCTCCCAGAAGGGACATCAGTCCAAAAAGCAGAACTGATTGCTCTTACGAAAGCATTGGAACTAGCAACAAGCAAAAGGGCAACCATATACACTGACAGCCGCTATGCATTTGCCACTGCTCATGTGCACAGGGCTATTTACCAGCAAAGAGAATAGTAACCTCTTCCAGGAAAGAAATAAAGAATGAAGATGAGATCCTCCACCTTCTCTCAGCAGTGCAGGGCCCTAAAGAACTAGCTATAGGGCACTGTCCAGGGCCCCAGAAGGGAAACGACCCCGTGGTGGTTGGAAACAGAAGGGCAGATGAGGAAGCTTAATTGCCAGCCCTAAACGAAGTGACTCTGTTAACTTTTTCCACATGGGGGGGAACAAAAATCAGGAGACTTGGCAGCTCCGGAACCTTCAGGCAACTTATCATCTGAGGAGACAGATACAGAACTCTGGGACCCTACAGAGCCAAGTTTACAATTTCAAAAAGCCCACCTTTATGTCAAAGACTTACACTAGCTCACCCACTTAGACTCAAAGAAGTTGTAGGCACTCTTAAAGGACCGAAGAAAGGACTTATTATTGACTGACTCAAAGAGGAAAGAAATAGCTGAGCAGGTGACTAGAGCTTGTCAAGTCTGTCAATTAGTTAATACTTACCCATCCAAGCTTCCTGCAGGAAGCACTTACGAGGAACCAGACCAGGACAATTCTGGGAAGTGGACTTTACTCAAATTAAGCCAGCAAGTTATGGACTTAAATATCTCCTAGTCTTTGTAGGTACTTTTTCAGGATGGGTCGAAGCCTTCCCCTGAAGAAAAAAACGGCTCAGATGGTGGTCAAAAAGATCCTAGAAGACATTTTTCCAAGGTCCGGCTTGCCTAAGGTAATAGGGTCCGACAATGGACCGGCATTTGTAGCCCAAGTAAGTCAGGGATTCGCCAGGACCCTGGGGATTAATTGGGAGTTACATTGTGCTTATAGACCCCAGAGCTCAGGACAGGTAGAAAGGATGAATAGAACCATCAAAGAGACCTTAACGAAATTAAGCCTGGAGACCGGCATAAAATATTGGACTATGCTCCTATCTTATGCACTGTTTCCTGCAAGAAATAACCTCTATGCCTCTTTGTGTAACCTCACCAATTATAAAATTCTCTATGGTGCCCCTCCTCCAGTAAGGGACCTAACCCCAACTCGAGACTTAATGATTCCTTTCACACACCCTTGCTTGACAGACTTAAAGCCCTTGAACAAACCCAGCACCCAGCGATACCTGTGGAAATAGTTGGCCACTGCTTATCAGCCTGGAGACAAAGAAACCCCACATTGTTATCAAGTGGGAGACTTAGTCTACGTGAGACGGCATCAGGTGTCATCCCTGGAACCCCGCTGGAAAGGACCATACCAGGTGTTTCTTATAACACCTACAGTGGTGAAATTGGATGGGATCACTTCCTGGATACATGCCTCACATCTCAAGCCTGTGCCCTGTACAGATTCCGGCTGGAAACTGAAACTGACTGGTAACCCTCTCAAATTGCGTGTCTGTCGTGTGGATAGGGCTATGGATTCTTCCCCTGGCCACCAGCATTCCTAATCCCCATCAGCCTGTTCAGCAACAATGGCAAGTTATAAATCCTACTGGGCAAGTAGTGTGGTCTATTTCACATACAGCCGCCTTATGGACTAGGTGGCCATCTCTCCTCCGAGACATTTGTCAGCTTGTTATAGGCCTCTCTGACTGGGATCTCCCTGACATAGAGGACCCCACACATATCCCACTCAAACCCAAACCAGGGCAACATAGACCACCTTACCCCATGAATTATGGATGTCATCTCCCCAACTGAGGTGTAAACTAGCCAGTCTTGATTTTTATGTGTGCCCAGCTGATTTCCGAAGTTGCAAACAGGCCCAAACCTGTGGAGGACCCATTGACTTTTATTGTAGATCTTGGGGATGTGAACAAACGGGAGTGCATGGTGGAACCCAAACTCTCCAGACAGTATGATTCAGGTAGGACCAAATGACACCTGGATTGATCCCAAGAAATGTGCCGCTAGCCAAGCGGTGTCAAAAACTCGCTGTGGAAAGAATAGTCTATGTTACCCCCTCAAATAACTTTCACTTCCAAAGGAAGGGGATACCTCAGAACAACATGGCCTATGGGAAATACTAGGGGAATGCGATTTTATATTTATGGCCCTGGTTATGACTTTGCTCTCTGGTTCACCATCCAGCTTAAAAAGGAAGAAAAGCCCACAGCAATAGGGCCCAATCCCCTCAAGCCAGGAATTAAACCTCCTAAACCTCCCATGCCTAGATCTACCAGAACCCATCTACCATCTCATACTTCCTGGTTTCGGTCTTTGCCTACTTTCCCAGTCCAGAATACAGCTGACTCCTCCCCCTGGGAACTAATTAAAGGAACCATTATGGTACTGAACTCCACACAATCAGAACTCCTTGCATTTCAGCCCAGGTATTAGATAGCTCTGTAAATTATTGTGTAATGGTGCAGATACTCCCCAGGGTGCTCTATGATGATGCAGAATAATTTGAAGGTCTACTAGGGGGACTAACAACCTGATTTCACCGGGAGCCAGTGTCTCTTACTCTAGCCATCCTACTGGGGATAGGAGTTACTTCAGGAGTGGGTACGGGAACAGCTGCTATGATCCGTGGGTCACAACAAATGGCCCGATTAGAAACAGCAATAGATCAAGACTTGAAAACGTTAGAGACCTCCATCACAGTTTTGCAGGAATCCTTAACCTCTCTCTCTGAGGTTGTTTTACAGAAAAGGCAAGGATTAGACCTCCTCTTCATGAGGGAGGAGGGCATCTGTGCTTCACTGAGAGAAGAATGCTGTTTTTATGCTGACCATAGTGAAGTTTTAAAGAATCCATGAGTAAATTGAGAAAATGCCTTGAAGAGCACCAGAGAGAAAGGGAGATTCAACAAGGGTGTTTTGAGTCATGGTTTACCCAGTCCTCTTGGTTAACTAAACTTTTATCAGACTTAGCTGGACCCCTGATCATCCTTATGGTGTTACTAAATGTGGGACCTTGTTTGCTAAACTGCATAGTTTCCTTTCTCCAGGTTCAGATTGGGCAGGAAAAAACTCATGGTAATCAGATAAAAATACTATCCACTGGCAGAAATAGAATCTGAGAACCCACAATAATTATGATTCATTACTTTTAAGATTAAAAGTAGTCAGAAAAAGGAGTGGAAAATGAAAGAATAAAAGAAATTTAAATTGAAACGTAAAGAACCAGGTTTTGTAAAGTTTCCAAGCTGCACTCAGAACCTGAAATTCCTGTGGCAGTTAAGACAATTCCCAGAACTGCCCATTAGATGTGTGTTGAAATCTTCCCTGACCACCTAGTAGCTAAACAACCCCTTCCCAGAAACCCTGCAGCTCAGCACGAATACATCTCAGGGCTTAAACCAACCAATTTAAATGTATACCCCTTCTCAGGGCTAAAAAATCACCCCCTGCCCGACCTGTTCCCGTCAATGGATGTGCTAATCTTGTTTTAGAGTTGCTATTTGATTTTCCTGCTGCGTATGATGATTTCCTAAAGGAGGCTATGATGTATGTAAAGTCCCTGCCCTCTCTAAAGAATGTATATAAACTCTGCTCAAGTTGTTCTCGGGGATCTTTTTTCTTTCCTTCTCTGGAGTGAGCTCTGAGCCCCAGATGCTGGACCCCCAATAAACCATTTCTTTTGGCATGAGACAGTTTCTTGTTGGTCTTTTTCTCCAACGTTCGATGACCTTTTCAGTTCCTGACTACCTTCAAGTGAGAATAGCAATCCTTTGAGTCAAATGAGTTCTTCAAAGACCTGAAGAGGCTAGCCCATAGGTGCTTGGGTTTTCTCATGACTCCAAATCACAGTAAGAATATATACCTGACAGTCAGTAGGCCTCAAATTGGAGAAGAAGAGCAGTATTAGCAGCAGGGCTATTTGATCATTCCTGCTTCAAAGGATGGGGTCCAGGCCACCCAACGCCCTTATGGACTTCAAATCTTACCTAGATTTCTGTTTTAATACTTATATTTCACCGCATATTCATGTAAATATCACAGGTTTCCAATACCATTATTTATTCTGCAAAATGATTCCTAATCGAAATCGAAAGTGTTATTAACCTTAACCATACACTCTTCCCTCAATCTAACTTTACAAAAGAACAGGGAAATTGTTGATCTTACAATACAGGAATGTAGGCGATCTTCCACCTGCTGAGAACCTCAAAGTTCCATGCAGAAATCATCCCTGAAGAAGATGTAGGCACCTATGAAGCATGTGAGAGAGCAAAAGTCAACTTCCATGTCAAACAACCTGGTCAGGATGAAGGAATGTGACTGAATCAGCCTCTCTCTTCTTAATGTAGAGGACCAAACCAGGCCCAGGCCTGTGTGGAGAGCTGTTCCTGGGTGCCTGTGGTTGATATACCATTCTAACTTGTGTAAGTGTCACAGGAAGTAGGGGCAGACTCCATCTCATGGGACCCTTGGAAGCAACTGTTAGTACAAAGTGGTTGCCAAGGCAGTGACCTCATTCATTTCCTGAAGGAAGTCACCTACCACACTTCCTTGGTGATTGACTGCCAGGCACCCAGAGAAGTCCCAGTCCCAGTCCCAGTGGTCTCAATTGTTTGGATTTATCAAGGACAGAGTCAGTCTTTCTTGGTACCTACTTAAGTGATGATGGCCAAATGCCAGGAGAGGTCTGAATAGAAGCCTTTTCTGAGAAAGCAGGTAGTGGCTCAACCATGGCTCCTGACAACTTCAAAGAGTTGGCAAAGAAGACCAGATCTGAGACAGAACAGGCCACTTCGGGGAACATAGTATGGCCCACCAGTCAGAGGACACTGAGGATAGTCACAGACATACTTGGGGGAAGGAGGTGCTGTTGTGGGTGTCCCTATGAGTTTGTTGTTTAGTCTCATGTTCTGAGAATAAGTCGGTTTGTTTGTTTGGAGTGGAATGTTTCTAGAAATTTGTTTGACAACATGAGTGTTTCTATGTCTGTGTATCCCACTGTATACATGGTTATAGACATTTGAAAAGAGAATGCATCAATGGTTGTGTCCTGTCTGGTAGAAAGCTTCCCAGCATTCATCCTGCCCAATTTAAGAATGGAGAGTGGCTTGCCTTATGGATGGGCAACTCCTACTACCTTCCTAAGTTTCTCTCTTCTTCTTGAATATGGGCCACTCTCCAGAATAGCCTCATGGTTTTGTTTCCAAGATATACACCACCTCCAAGCTCTCTGACATGGGCATGTACTTAATAGCTGAAGGGAATGGGAGCATCTCAAAAACTCAGAATTCTGTGTGACCAGTAAAGTCTCAGTGGAGAAACACTGCTTTGGGCTTTTTGCTTACCTATTGTTCTGTTGTCCTGAATGTCAGGAAGGTCTTTGCCTCAGGCCACCCCTTTGTGAAGCCTGAAGAAAACAGTTTACAAACGGAAATGAATGGGCATCACCTGTGGCTCTTTGCTTAATTGCTTTGGAAAGGGATGTGGCTGAATCAGCCTCTTGGCCCTTTGTGAGGCAGTGGCTTAGATTGTCAGCATCTGATGCATCTAAAGAAAGTTTCCAAGTGTGCATTCATAACCAAAATGGCCAAAAGAGCAGTCTTTGTGGATGAAGTGTCTCGCCATCTTTTGTAACCTTCCTGACCTCCATCAAGTGAAAATAGGAATTCTTTGGGTCAAATGAGTTCTTCAAAGCCCTCTAGAGGCTAGCCAATAGGTGCTTGAGTTTTCTCATGACACAAATTCTCATGAAGAATCTATACCAGACAGTCAGTAGGCCTCAAATTGGAGAAGCGGAGCAGTTATAGAGCAGGACTAATTGATCACTCTTTGTTCACAGGAAGGGTGTCCAGGCCAAGCTGACTTTAGGCAAATGAGGCACAAGTGTGCTTATTTTGGACAGTGTCTTGGGCTGCGCCCCTCATGGAAACCTCCAGCCAGAGGTTATGATGAGTGTATATGTGGAAGAAGATGAGGGCCATGTGGGAGTGTTTTGGTTTTAATTGTGGTCAGCTGTGTGGTGGTTGGTAAAGATGCCTGGGTCCACCTGAGCTTGAACTATGGTGTGATTTCCCATAGAGACTGAGTAATGGAACTGACCTCAGAGAAGTATTGCCATGAATTGTGTTGGGATTTTAGGTGGCCATGCATGAGATTCACCCTTGAAAACTGAGATATAGAAAAGGGTGGCTTTCCAAAGAGTACTGTCAAACTCAGCCTGGATATCACATGACTTTATTCTGAAAGATGGGCCGCCATAGTTGAGAGTCAAAACATACATGGACCTTACATTGGAGACCTCAATGGGCCTGGCTTCATGTGTCCTTTGGGCCACTCTTTGGGAAGCCTTGCCTCTGAGAGTTCACCAGAGCTTTCCTTGAAATGTGCTTCTTCAAAATTTAATGGTTCCTGAATGAATTTAAACCCACAGTTTCCCCAAATTCATCCTTGAAAAATGGCTAGATAAATACCATGAAATTTTTGAAATTCCCATGACCAGGTGGCCCTGGAGAATCTTTGGATGTCCTGTTGCTAATCATGAGGGTACCAGACAGTGCCTTGATTGACTGGGTTTCATGAAAACGGTGTATTACACAGATACCAGTATGTTGGAGGCTGCTGAGTAGTGGGCCCAGAGCTGTGATGTGCAGGTGTGTGATAAAGCATCTCTTGTCAAGCCATGTGGATCTGTCATTGACTTCCAAATGGCTTGTGGCTGACATGGTGCAGACAGGAATCACGTATATGTCTGAATCCTCTCCATAAAAGGCATCTTGTTATATGGAGATGTTTCAGGGCAATGTTCAGAATCAGGTTGCTATGGTTAAGGGGACAAGCTATGTGGAATAGAAGCCTGGTTGGTGCATTCTCCTGCAGACCCTGACCCACCACACGTGACAGGACTCCCTCCAGCACTGTGTCCCAGTTGAACTCCTTGTATTTCGTGAAGCAAATACCAAACTCCCAGTGCAGCAGCAAGAAACACCATGAAAAGTGGAGGATGACCAAATGGCTTCACAGTCCACATGCGGAGACACTTAGCTTTCAGTGGCCACAGTTTACCTAAAAAGATAGAAGTCAGCACTGCTGCCTCATGTTATTTGGAAAATAAGAAACAATGTCCTCCAGGTCACATAGATGCAGACTCAGCTTTAATGGTCTCCTTAGAATGGAAGCTAAAGCTCCTGACAACAACATATATGTCAAGTGCCCATCCTCAGAGGCAGTTTCTCAAGTAGTCTTTAGGCAGGCAGAGCTCCATGTTGGTGGAGTGTTTACCTTTTAGACCAGGACGCAAGAAAAGACCACTGACTCCAATTAAAATCAAATTAAAGCAAACTTATTATTTCCACCACCCGGGCAGTGTCTCCCTCCCAAAACCGCGGGAACAAGAGAGCAACCCCACCTTTCCTACAGAATGGCTTTATAGCGCAGAATGTTACAGAAAAGGGTGGTTACAGATAACAGAACTCTGACAAGCATCACACTAATGATAGTTTACATTTTTTTTTTTTTGCTGGCCCCAACATCAGAATTTATGAGAACCATTAGAGCCTCAGAGAGTGTCGTCTGGCCAGGGAAGGCCAATATTTATGAGGTGTAAATAAAGTTTCAGAGAGGGCTGTTATCTGGTCAGAGAGCCATGCATGGGTGAGTTCAAGGCATGGGCAGGCATTCAAAGCAGGTTCAGAATTTGCTGTAATTTATAGTTAAGCCAAAATTATCTTTTCATGGCTTTGTGTCAAGATGGCTCCAATTTAAATAAAATATCAGGTTGGGTCTATCATTCCCCCATTTTCTAATGTGTCCCTTTCAAATCTTTGATAGGGTAGGGGACGAGCACTGAGGGAAATTTAATTCCTCAGGTAAAAGTCTCCCCATTTTTTGAACTCACCCAAAACCGGTCTCCCTGATTTTACTGACTTAATTAATTACTTATATTGATAGTCTATTTATTTTTGGCTCCATTGTAGTAAGAAGCGAGGCGTCACTCATTTTGACTTCTTCTGAGCTGAGAGAGGGTGACGTGAGGGGGTACGGTCTGAGAGACATGAGTTGCCTTTTCGAAGTCAGTTCGGTCTGAAGTCTGGTTGGGGAAGTACAGGTTGTAAAGTCATCTGGGGATGGGTTCTTCTATGAGAGAAACAAAATACATGAGTACTGAATAAATGTTGCAGCAGCTGGAACATGTCACTGTATAGAAGTTCCCTCACCAGTCTTAAATATCCCCAGTTATCAGGACTGTCAACTTAATATTTAACATTTAGGGTTACAGTTGTCCCTCCCCATAAAATACAGTGTTATAATTTAATACCATCTGATCCTGCAAAATTCTTTTACTAGTATGAGCTCTGTGTCTAATAGAGAAACCCTTAATTCTGTTACTCAAGGCTGGATAATTGTACTAGCAAACTCCAATATTACCTGTGTAGGTTAGGAATATCTGTAGGCCTTAAACTAAAAACTTCTGCCTCTGGCAGCTCCTCTTGATAGTCTCTTTTTATAGTTATCAGGCATTCCTCTCTGAGAACCCTTCTTTGTAGCCTCCAGTCTTATTTATTTTGGGAGGCTAACATAAAGTGTATACCTTAAAATATTATTATTACTGTTATTATTTAAAATGCCCAGGAATGGCTGTATTTTGCGTTTAACTGTCTTTCCTAAATGTTTAAGATGAAGCAGTCAAACTGACTTTTGTTTCTATCTATTATGAACAGTCAGGTGAGCTTTTACGGGAGTCATTCCTGGGGAAACTTGAGAGCAGCTTCTCAGTTCTGCTAGTGCCATTTTCGCTAGGTGTGTCCAGGTCTTGCTTGACCCTGTGGCTTCCCTCGGAAGCATCAGGGATGTCTCCCTTCTCTGATGACTGTATTCTTCATAGAAAATGCACTGATTGGCTTTCTGTTCTCCAGTGGCTCAGAGTTGCAAAGCTCTTTAGGGAAGTCCCCTGTTCCCTGGATACAGACTGACTCAGAGGGCAAGAATCAAATATTGGTTTTCTTGGCCCTTTTCATTTAACTTTAATTTTAAATCCTAATTTTAAACATCCAGCAAATAAATTTTAGCAGCCTTATATTAAGAGTACTGGGCTTTAATGTCTGTAATTTAAAATTATTTATCTTTTTATTAATTGGGATCTGTATTTTTCTGTCTGTCTTTTGGTGATGACTTGTTATCTTTAATTAACCCATGTTGTGTTCTTAAAGCAACACTTCTGTAAAACACTAACAGGGAATCTTTAGATCACTTATAAGGAAATTACAAAATAAATTTAACAAGAGTAAATATACTTAGTTCGTGTAATAGCTACCCTGAATTTTTAGGCTGAGTTATTTATTATATTTCTTGTTTGAGATCCTAATAATCTTGATATGAAAAAAAAAAGAACTTTTGAATGTAACTTTAAATGAAATAACATCTGACCCACTGCTTTCGTAGTCATTCTCACATGTAGTAAGTTGGGACACAGAGCCTTATCTCAAGTAAGGCAGGGCTCTTTATAAATCTTAAGTGTTTTAGTTCTAAAGATGATCTTTGTTTTTAAATATCAGTTTAAAAAGTTAACATTAATTGTTTGAGGTCACATGAACATTAGTTAACACCATATAATATAACATTTAAAACATGAATAAAATAAACGCTGAAAGTTTTATCCTTTTCATAGCTAAGGCTCTCATTAACATAAAAATACATTCAAATTGTTCCCCAATGTAAAAAGTAACATAAAAGTTTACATATCTTATTGATAAAAGGTAAATAAATGCCCAATATATTTTTTTTTACCATACAACTTCAGAACACCAGCTTCACATAATGCTCTTTTAAAGTTTCTACCTTAGAGACTTGTATTCCTGGAAGATATGAGCACATTAATAGCATCACAATTGCATTGATGTTTCTACATTAACCAAGTTTAGCTTTTAAAGAAATGGCAGTACAGTGCTCTAAAATAACAGATCGTATTTAATAAGTTGTTTAATATTTATGGTTACTTGCTCTAGAAAAATAAAACTTAATAAACACAATGTTATTGGTAAACGTATGTTTTAAGAAATTTTTGTGTCTTTTACACATGACTGATTTTTACAATCTTATACAGACTTTAGAACAAACTTATACAGACCTTAGTAAATCAATAACATATCTAACAAGAATACTCATGAATGAGTAATCAAATATCAAATTTAATTTATTTATTTATCAAAATATTAGACAAAAGTATTGAACAGTGTAGACCATTTTTTTGTTGAAGGAAAAGTCCTAGAACCAAGGCATATTAGACCTTTTGTCGACATTAATATTTATTAGATTTTTGAACACCTAGAAAAACATGTAAGCTTAAATTTAAAGACATTTATTTTTATCTGTTTATCCAATTTAAAGTGAACCATTTAAATCACGTAAATTAAAGATCTTTGGATCCGCTTTTTAAAATTTGTTTTTGTGAGTGCTCCTTTTTTTATGAGCGCTCCTTATGTATGTTAATTTGTATATAATATTCATGATATACGGACATATGTATATATACACATACAACACATAACAAGAGTGTGCACACATAATTATAGTAAAGGCCTTGTAGCTTTTCGCAGGTGAAATCTCCATTGCAATGTTTCAAAAACTCCACTGTTGGTCAAAGATAGAACTGATCAGAAAAACATTAACCTAGGTCTGTAGGATCAAAATCATGAGTTAAAAACAATACAGAATCTAAGGAAAAAAATAAGAGTCCTAGAAAAAGTGACTGGGCAGTTATTAGTAAATACCATACAATGTAATTTTTTCTCCCCCCCCCCTTAGGCCTCAGATCAGTCTCCTACTGAGCTAGCAGGCTTCTTTCATTTGCATTTCAACATAAGGCCTGGCTGAGGTCTGGAAGGAGCAGGGAAAAACTGCTATTCTGAGCAGACACCTCAGGCCTAAGGCATTTTAACCATAATTTTCAGGTTTGGATGTTGAAAATTATGGTACAATTTTAAGTTACAATTCAGAAAATTTTATATCTTTACATCTTGTTCTGTCAACAGATACCATACTATGATTTACTATCCTTTTCCAAATTAATGCACTGGTACACACTGTGATATTTTCCCAGTCTACCCAATTCAAAACTGGTGAAAAATAAGACTGAATGGGAAGTTACTTGCCAACTTGGAAATAGAGTTCTTTAGTTTTCCATGCTAAGTATTTAAGTTCTCTTGCATGAATTATCTAAAATCATAAACTAAACAATTATATGAACCAGACTTTTAACTGCAAGATTGTACAATGCTTCAAAAACCCATTCAGATACCAGATTGTTACAATAAAACATCATCATTTAGACACACATTGAGCTAAGATCATTCCCAAGAAACAATTTATAATATGAACACATTATTGCACATGTCTTTAAGGGCCAGAAACAAAGACACAAGACAGACAGAAAGGAGCTCCAGACTATGGCTGACAGACAGAAGCCTTTAAAACATAACAGATAAGAGAAAAATCTCCTACACCTGTAGCACGATAGATGTCCCCACAAGGGGAACAGATGTTTTCAAAGAGGAGCAACCTGAAATGTGAAATCAAGGGTCTCCATGGTGACTTTACTGCATTTAGTGTCCCCTTTTTCTTATTCTCTTTTTTAATAAGACAGAGGTGGCATAATTCTTACAGTGCAGGGACGGAAGGAGGGAATTCTCTGAAGCAACAGGGCTTTGGCAGCTGCTGGGAGTCCTTCAGTCCCTCCTTTTACTTACAGGATTAGCTCCTCTGGTTCAGTTCCACCCCGAGCACGCTCCGTCTCCTAATATTTCAGTAGTCAGCTCTCAAAAAGTCCCAGGGTCCGGGGGAGGGTATCAAAATTTGTAACTTAAATTTTGGTTCCTGATGTTGAAGCCAATTAATACCAATTTAATAATGAGGACAGCGTTTGAGAAAAAGAAAAAGGGAGGTTTACTGCTTTGCTAACAAAGGAGAAACACAGGGGATTCTGCCGAAAGGTTGTGACTCTCTTGATCTGGAGGGACAAGAGGTTTTAAAGGATTTTCACTTTTTCACCTAAGAGATACTCAGTTCTTAGGTCACCAGCAGGCATTGCCCTCTGCAGTGGGTGTGCTCCAGGCAACCAGCTAGGGGCTTCTCTCATCCTGCTTGACAAAGGGGGGGAAAGTTCATCACAGTTCCTTAAAACACAGTCCAAAGGGGTGTCAGGCTTACTTGCTTTATTACCCATTTTCACGTCCAATATCATTATGTTTTTACCAAAGAAATCACACAACAAAACGCACAAAAACTAACAAACCAAAAACATACAGAACACAGAAAAAAACACAAAGAAACAGAAAACCGGTGAAGAAACAGAAAAACAGAGGAGCAATACAACGTCTTGCTAAAGCTCCGGGGAAGGAGCTCCTGCGTGCCCGTTGGCACCTCTCTACCCTTTCAGAGGAATTCCCTACAGAACAGAACAGAGGACAGAATGATTCTTGTTACTGTCCCGGACAGGAGTATATGTGAGCCTCCCCATGCCACCTCTCTGTCATCAGAAGAGATGTCCCTTTACCGGATATCAGATGTTATAAAGATACCACTTACCTATGGAGGCCTCCTCCACCAGGTGCTTGCTAATAGTTATAGTGCGATGGTTCACTGCAGTGCTCCCCGGACTGAAGGCTCACTCCAAGGCCTTTGAACTTGGCTCTCCAGCCCGGAGCCTTGGAGGAAAGGCCAGCTTCAGAATTTCCAGGAGTCTGGTCTTGTGATCTGGTCGGGTCATCTCACTGGGGAACTCTAAAATATTAGACCAGGATGCAAGAAAAGACCACTGACTCCAATTAAAATCAAATTAAAGCAAGCTTATTATTTCATCCAGGTGGGCTGCCTCTCCCTCTCAAACAGCGGAAACAAGACAGCATCCCCACATTTCATACAGCCCAGCTTTATACCCCAGAAAGTTACACAAAAGGGGAGTTACAGAAAACAGAACTTTGACAAGCATCACACTAATTATAGGTTACATTTTTTATTTGCTGGCCCCAGCATCAAAAATTATGAGGACCATTAGAGCCTAGAGAGGGTCTTTGGCCAGGGAAGGCCAATATTTATGAGGTGTCACTAAAGTTTCAGAGAGGGCTGCAATCTGGTCAGAAAGCCAGATATGGGTGAGTTCAAGGCATGGGCAGGAATTCCAAGTAGGTTTGGAATTTGCACTAATTTATAGTAAAGAAAAAATTATCTTCTCATGGCTGTGTGGCAAGATGACTCCCAATTTTATTGAAAGATCAGGTTGGGAGATCAACCCTGTCCTTTACTTTTGGAAACTCCTCTACCACATCCATGTTTGTGAACTCCTGAGCATTTTCTATCCCAGATATGTATTCACAGATATTTTAACTCTACTCCTCTAATTGTGTCTTACTTGGGGCGAAGGTAATGTCAAGGCATTGTTCTGGATGAGAGTGGGAAGATTATTGTATACCATATATATGCATACTCATTGGATTCATTTTTCAATTTTCCATTCAAAATACTATATCCCTCACAATAACCCATACTCTATGAGACTCTAACAACTAATACTAATATGATGGAGAAAAATAACCGAAACAAAATTGAAATACAAGCAGTTCAGAGGAGACATGGTGTATATTGGACTTGCCTTTTGCAAGATAAATGGTAGGTGTTATTAATCTAGTCAATTTTTAATTGAAATAGTTCTCCATGTGTTTTTAAAGTTAAAAAATATGTGTATTCCTGTCTCCCTTTCTCTGTAGCCTATTCAGCACATGTATTTTTATATGCACATATAGAATCCTACGTGATATCACAAGTAAATTTTTGTGAGGTGCCTGACTTGGCAGTTACAAATTGTGAGAAGAGATTACTCCTCCTAAAAGCTGTTGGAACTGAAATTTCAAGCTATAGGTGAGCTTCCTAGTAGAACAACATTATACATAAATCCATGTTCAGTGAAATGAATGTTTTTGGATCTGTGGATGATATATATTTCATGGTGAATTTTGTTTGGCATATGAATTGGTATGTTTATTGTCTGTGGTTGTTTGTGTGTGTGTGTGTGTGTGTGTGTGTGTGTGTGTGTTTGTGTGTGGGTGTATATATATATATATATATATATATATATATATATATATATATATATACACCCACACACACTCTCCAGAATTTTCATAATATGAAATGTATGTGTCTTATATACACTCCCTAAATTCATTCATGTTCATGTATGTGGATTAATAATCAACTTTTCACAACATTATTCTCAGAAATATTCATTCACCTGAAATATATATTTGTTTCCTAGTACTGAAAACTAACTTCAGTGAAAGGTACATACAAATCCTAATATTTCTACAGTTACTGACCCAGTTTAACATCAATGCAAGTAGATTCCTATGGGACATGATGCATCTTTTGATGTTGATTTTTATTCAACAGTGGTACCTTACTATTTTTCAGTTTTTGCACATCATAGGATACATATTTCATCCACTACTTAGCAAAATTATAGGCATTTGTTTCACTTTTAATCACTTTCTTCTCCAGAACACATGTATTTCTCTATGTTTCTTGACTGGTCTTTTAATGAGACTTCTTTCCAAATACATTATAATCGATTTCCATAATCATTTTGAAACAAATCTCACACACCCTTCATGATAAACCATAACCCTAAGATGACCATTAGATATATAACTGGTTGGAATGAATGATTGTATATCAATATAACATTTCTGATATATTTTCAGATATCTATTCAATCCATTATTTAAAGTGGATCCAGTGATATTGTTTATTCACAGAATTTTGTATTCTTGCATTATCTCTATATTCATAGACACAGGGTACGCCTATTTGTACCCCCATACTAATTTATACGTCTTCAAAATATTGCTCCCTGAAATGGTGGAAGAAATACTCATGTCACCAGATCTGCATATACATTTTATCACAGAAATATTCTGGACACAAAAAGCAAAGGTCACATGTACAATTGTATCAAAGCCTAAATGGGAAGTGAACATGGATTACTAAAATCATCCATGTCCATGTTGCCTAATGTTCTCAAATGTCAATTCTATTTGTGACTACATATTTGTTTCCTCTTAAGATTATAAATTCAAGCTCCAGCCTGTTGAAAATGTGTAATCCTATCACTCACTTTATACTTTACTTGATTTCCTAATGTCTTTATTGATATGTGCTTTCATACATGTTTTCCCCAGTTCATCATTGCGACTGACTCTTCACATGTGCTGACATTCACCTTCACTCTCTACCCGAAACCCTATTGTTAAGAACTTTTGGTCCAAATCCTATACTCACTCTTCTTCTTAGCCTACCGAATACCTTCCAAATCCTATCGACTATTGCTTTTTGACTGGATGTTCTTTTCAACATTCAATCATCCAAGTTACAAGGTCCTATGCCATTGTATATTGATTTATCTGAGACAACTGTGCAGGACATAATTCAAAGCTAAGTATCCCACTCAAGGGCCCAATGCCGTTCTGGGCTTCAAATCTTACCAAATTTCTGCTTTCATACTTATATTTCACCTATATACTCTTGTAAATATCGCAGGTTGCCAATACCATTATTCATCCCTCAGAATGATTCCTAACCAAAATCGATGCTATTATTGAACCTAAACATACACTCTTCCCTTAATATAACTTACAGGAGAGCAGGGACAGAGTTCATCTTACAATATAGTAATGTAGCTGATCTTTCACCGGCTGAGAAACTCAACGATCCATGAAGAAATGATCCTTAGAGAAGATGTAGGCAGCTATGTAGGACCTGAGAGAGCAATAGTCATCTTCCACAGCAAACAACCAGGTCAGGATGAATTGATGTGTCTGAATCAGTCTCTCTCTTCTTATTGTAGAGAAGATGGACCAAACAAGGCCTGTTGTCACGACCCCTTGCCCGCAAGGAAGACGCAACTCAGGAATCTTCTTTCAGCAGTTTATTCAGGCCCTTGATATTTCTTCTAATTCCCCGTCGGATGCCCCTCCCAGCCTTAATAAAGCATCCCAAGCCCCAATGCGAAGCTGCCACGTGGAACTTTCTCACAGGGTGCTGAGAAACCATGCACCAACTCTCCCAAACAAGGAGTTGTTTATTACAGACCACAGTGGAGCCAGTGCCATCTTGCAATGGCGACCATAATCTGCAGAAACGGCTCACCACAGTTCCCCCCTTCTGTTTTCTGAAAACAATACAGGCGAGAGTAGAGGTCCTATCCCACTGTGCAGAAGTGGCTGCATAGTATGGCTCAGTCCTAAGGAGGGCCCTTCCCCAGATCTGAAGACATATCAGCCGACGCCTTTTTTCGTGGGGCGGGGCGTGGACATCAAACCCGCATGCAATAGGACATGCTCTCCTTGAGGTCCACTTCAAGGATCACTCAAGTGCAGTGCCTTGCCTCGCATCCTGTATCGTGATGAAGGTGGACGAAGGGGGACAGCTAAGGCTGAACTGTGGCTGTACACAACGACAAACGAGTTGACAGCACCCCGAAAGAAAGGCACGGACTTTAAGGCGATAGAGAAGCATTAGTGTGGAAACCCACCTGCGTGCAATGGCAGCAAGACCGGCAGAGTGCAAGGGCTTTCCAACACTAAGAGAATAACGAGGAAAGACATGCCGATCCCAGTGCAATGTTATAATAACTTGGGGTGCAATGGCCATGTCAAAGATTTACTGTTTAAGATGCGCAAGCCAAACTTGAGGTGAATTGCCATTTTCTAAAGCTGCAAGAGCTTGGATGATCATAGCCTTATCGTGAGCATTGCGGGCCTTGATGCGACAGAGAAACCACAAACAGAGAAACATACCGAAGCAACACATTGCACCAAAAATGCCTACCCCCACCCACTCTTTAAAAAAGGAAAAGGCAGAAGATATCCAATCGGTGAATTGACCCAAAGTCACGGGATCAACACGGGTGCTATTCAAGACACCTATCTGGGTTAGTTGAGACTGGATCATGTCTTCCACTTCCATGGACCAATTTCCAGCCAAATATTCGCCAATGGTGCGGGAAGCATTCCTGGAATCATTAAATCTGACAGAGGTTATGCATAAATGTGCACGTTGGTCAACACAACCCAAAAGCACTAAGTCAGCCAATTCTTCTACCTGAGCTTGGAGTAAATCTATTCTTTGGTTGGCAGCTAAAATCCCTGACAAAATATGTTGATTAATTGTATTTTGGGATTCAAGTATGGTGGAAGTTTGTTGGACAACTTGATTAATAGTGGCAGCAGTTTGTAATTGATTGGCCATAGCCACTCCGGCCGTAACCGCTGCAGCAGCAGATACCGCCACGGCTGTCACTATAGCCGCTGTGATTCCAAAATCTCTGCGGACTCTAAGTAGCTCAACAATAGGGAATTTATCAGGATCCGCAGTGACCGGGATTGGGACAAAAGTTGGAATCTTCATAAACACTGCTACAGTCCAGGAACCATTCCAACACTCAGATAAGAGACAGGTAGTATGAGAACAATCCAGCATCCCCGATGAGGTGGCCTTAGCCAAAAGGAATAAGAAGGGGGATTGGACACAGACCATTGCAGGAGGCAATGTGGCATTATACAACAGAGAGTTGAATGAAACAGATGTAAGTCTATTACCTTGTTCACTTTCCCTAACAGTACCAGAAATATTAGCCAGCCAACTTTTGGCTCCTACCAACTGAGCCAGTGCAGAAATATCGGCTGAAGCCCCCTTTTCATTGGAAATCAGCCATTAAAACCAGGACCAACCTACTCCTGTAGAGGAGCTGGCACTATTGTTAAAGTTATAAACATACCTATCAAGAGAGGGGGAAAGGGAGAAACCTTTAGCAACTTGATGTTTCTCCCAAGAATGATCCTGACAAGGTGTAAATATTGGGGGGAACCAAGATTAGGGGAACAGTAAGGAGAGGCCTTGAAATGAGTGGCATTATAAATACTACTAGAAAAAGGAGGCACTGGGATTAGTACCTCGGAGATAATAGCCAAGGTAGTTATGTTAAGAGCAGAGCTGTTGTTTGCAGGGGTCTCTGAGCCTGATTGATTCCCCGAAGCTACCTTGCTCAATACAGCACTGATAATGCTTCCTGAGACCTGATTGGACCACAATGGGTCCTCCCAGTTAGTCAAATTTTTGGTCTTAAGGCTAATGCAATTAGCGTTTCTAAGGCTGAAACAAAAAACTCCTGTGAGATTAACTTGAGATTGATTAAAAATTCTCTCCATGTCCCCTCTAGGAGAGGCACAGGGAGCAGACATCTCACATGAGGTAGAAAAAAGAGTGGGGAGGACACTAGAATTACCATGAACCGGCATTGGCATTGGCCATGCCCGTGCCACTGCCCACCACCGCATTGGTGTCGCCTGTGCCATCGGCACCAGCACCAGAGCCAGAGCACTTAGTAGAATGAAGATCCTCATGACAGGATTGTTGTGGTATCTCTTGTTGCTGGTCAGTTGATGTAGAGACTCCTCTTGTCAAGCGTTCAGGGACCCACAATGGTTCCGTACGATCCTGGGGAAAAACACATACAGATCCTCGTGCCCATGTCAGCACGGGGTCAGGGCCGTTCCATTGGCCCGTAAGAACATCCTTCCACTTAACATAGCCAATCACAGAGGGCTGAGGGGACACATGTCTATCGCCCGCAAAGCCACCATGATTATCCAAATTCGAAAAATTAATGGTAAAGAGAGCTAAGGACAGGCGTTCTTTAGGAGTGTGTTCAGCTCCTATTCCCCCTTTTTGTTTTTGTAAAGTTTCCTTTAAGGTGCGATGAGCATGCTCAACAATGCCTTGTCCTTGAGGATTATAAGGCAAACCATGAGTAAGTTGCACTCCCATAGTAGAACAAAAAACTGTAAATTGTCTGCCAGTATAAGCAGGTCCATTATCAGTCTTAAGGGATGCAGGTGCACCCCATGCTGCCCATGCCTCTAAACAGTGAGTAATGACATTCCGTGCCTTTTCTCCTGATAAAGCAGAAGCATGGATAATTCCAGAGCACGTATCAACGGAAAAATGCACATACTTAAGGTTACCAAAGTCAGGTATATGTGTCACATCCATTTGCCAAACAATCAATGGCTTTAATCCCCGTGGGTTTACTCCATAATTAGGGGGATGAAGAAATGTGACACAATGGGGACATTGCAATACTATCTGCCGAGCATCCACTCTTGAAATGGAAAAACGCCTGCGCAGCATTAATGCATTAACATGGAAGTTTTGGTGAAACAACTTAGCCCTCTCTAAGGAGGAAGCCAAGCATATCAATTGGCCTCTAGTGGCTAAGTCCGCACAGGCATTACCTTGGGATAACAGACCAGGAAGAGAGGTGTGCGCTCTGATGTGCATTGGATAAAAAGAAGCAGTGCGGTTAGAGATAAGCTGTTGAAGCTGAGTAAAGTAAACAGACACATTGTGGGCATCACTAATAGTTCCCACGGTCTCCAAGACTTTTAGTGCTTGTACCACATAGCTGGAGTCCGAAATAAGATTAAAAGGAAAAGAACACTGTTTAAAAACTTCAATAACAATTTGTAGTTCTACCCATTGTGTATTTCCAGGAGCAAATTGATGCTGGATAGGGGGAGAGTCATTAATTACATAAGCTCCCATTCCAGACTTGGAACCATCAGTAAAAATGTTAACAGCCCCCGGAATTGGACTGGATGAAGTTACCTTAGGGAAAATGATGGGATGTTCTTTAACAAAATGGAGTAATGGATGAGAAGGGTAGTGATTATCAATACCCCCTTGAAACGAGCAACACAGAATAGCCCAGTTGTCTAGAGTAGCACATAAAACATTAAGTTGAGCTTTAGTGTAGGGTATGATAAGAGAAGAAGGTGATTGGCCGAAAAATTGAATGCTTTGTTGAATCCCTTTAAGTGCCAATGCTGCAACAGCATCAGGATAATATTCTAAGGATTTTCCTGGGGATACATGTGGGTGGATCCATAGTAAAGGCCCATCTTGCCACAGTACTCCAGTAGGCTGCCGCATAGTGGCAAGCACACATAACTGGAAAGGTTTATCACTCTGGAGCCTGCATAGAGTGGCATGCTGTATAGCTTGTTCTACTTTTATAACGGCCGTTCTAGCCTCAGTAGTGAGGCTACGAGGGGAAGCAAGATCTGGATCACCCTTAAGAGTAGCATACAAAGGCTGGAGCACAATATTAGGAATATGTAAATATCCTCTTATCCAATTAATATCTCCCAGCAATTTTTGAAAATCATTTAGAGTTTGGAGATCTTGAGTCCTGATGGTAATTTTTTGTGGTTTTAATTTGTCATACCCAATTGTCGCTCCCAAAAACCTGATAGAATCCCCCGTTTGAACCTTTTCAGGTGTGATGTGCAGTCCATGTTGAGCCAACAGCATCACGAGTTCTTTATAAGCCTCATAAACTGTCTGTTCTAATTTTGCGGCCAATAACACATCATCCATATAGTGAATGATCTTGGTGGAGGAATACTTACGTCTGAGAGGTGCGAGTGCCTTCCCCACATACATCTGGCACATCGTGGGACTGTTAGCCATCCCCTGTGGCAACACCACCCACTCAAACCTTTGATCTGGTTCTTCGTGATTACACGAGGGAAGGGTGAAAGCAAAACGTTGTGAATCTTTAGGATGCAAAGGAATGGAAAAGAAACAGTCTTTAATGTCAATAACAATTATATGCCAGCCTTGAGGAACAGAGGAGAGCAGAGGCAGCCCTCTTTGAATGGGCCCCATAAGCTGCATCTGAGCATTAACTGCTCGTAGATCATGCAGTAGGCGCCACTTCCCTGATTTTTTCTTAATGACAAATATGGGAGTATTCCATGGAGAAGTAGAAGGTTGGATGTGACCCAAATCAAGTTGTTCTTTGACTAGATCATGGGCTGCTGCCAGTTTAACCGAGGGAAGAGGCCACTGAGGCACCCAAACAGGCTCCTCGGTGAGCCATGTTATAGGTATTTGAGCCCCAGTGGCCCCTAGGAAAAACCCAGACCAAACCTGTTAAGCTTTTGATGACCTTGCACAGGATGCTTACATCCCTGTAGGTGCCTTCCTAGTCCTAGACCTGGCCTATACCCCATATTTTGCATAATATGTTGAGACACTGGGGAATAGTCATTACTAAGAGTGAACCCCATGTCTTTCATCAGATCACGGCCCCATAAAGAAATGGGTAAATCAAGTACATAAGGCTGAAAAGTACCATCATGTCCTTCCGAGTCCTTCCAAGATAGATGTCTACAGCTGATTTGAGGGGCTTGGGCATATCCAAGTCCTTTTAAGGATTGATCAGAAGCCTGCACTGGCCATCCCCTAGACCAGTCCTTAAGGGCTATGATACTACGATCTGCTCCTGTGTCCAGCAATCCCACAATAGATTTACCTTCTATGCTTAATTCCAAAGTGGGGCGATTGCTCATATCCAGTGACAAATAGGCACAATTTCCTCCGGTGGTACCAATCTGATTTCCTGTCCGTGACCTTGAGTCAGCAGGGAAGTGATTATGCAAACTAGGCAAAATTAGCAATTGAGCAATCCGATCCCCTGGGGAGATAGACACAATGCCCCTTGGAGCTTCCACCATAACTTTTACTGCCCCTCCAGTATCAGGGTTTATAACTCCGGGGAAAACATGAAGACCTTGTAGGATAGAGGATGCACGTCCAATTAACAAACCTACAGTGCCAGGGGGTAAAGGCCCTTTGAACTCAGTTTCCACCAATTGGATTCCCATCTTAGGTGTTAATACGAGTCTGGAGGTGGAACAGAGGTCCAATCCCGCGGCACCTGTAGTGGCTCTCCGCATCTCGTGGGATGGCGCAGAGAAGGCCATGTCTCGGGTTCGGGTGTGACATTCTCCATTGCCCCATATATTCGTGGGCCCTGGGGTCGGGGGCCCCTTCGGCCGTTTTTTGGCCCAGCTGAAATAGGCTGTCCATGGATGTCCCTCACTGATCTACACTCTCTTGCCCAATGCTTCCCCTTTTTGCATTTTGGACACAGCCCCGGTTGACGAGGGCTATTAGAAGGGCCACCGCGAGGAGGTCCAGTAAAATTGCATTTTTTGGGACAGTCACGTTTGAAATGGCCGGATTGACCACAATGGAAGCATGTTCCGGCACCAGGACCGCCCCCTTTTGCGATCCGAAGGACAGCAGCTGCAAGACCTGCATTAGTTAAAGGTCCTCCAAGCTCTCTACACACTTTCATCCAAGCTTCTATGCCCTTGTTTTTATAAGGAGCGATTGCTGATTTACATTCTTTGGTGCATTGCTCAAAAACAAGTTGTTTAATCAAGGGCATTGCTCTATCAGGGTCACCAAAGATTTTTTCCTGCGGCATCCACCATCCTAGCAACAAATCCGAGAAAGGTTCTGTGGGGCCTTGCATGATTTTTGTTAAATTGCCAGACACTTCTCCTCTATTTGGGAGTGATTTCCATGCACGGATACATATGTTATTGATCTGTTCATATACCTCAGGGGGGTATCCTGTTTGTTGATTAGCAAATCTGCCTTGTCCCAAAAGCATTTCCTTGTCCCAATGGGGGTGTCCGGCCGCATAGTTTCGGGCAGCCTGCTCTACAGCGCCCTCTAGCACAAAGGCTCTCCAGTCCAAATATTTGCCTGGAGAAACACAAGCCCGAACAAGGCTAGCCCAATCAGAGGGAGTCATACAGTATCTAGACAGACTCTCCACCTGAGTTAATGTGAAGGCGGCATCCACCCCATAAGTGCGCACAGACTCTGCCAGGGTCTTCACAATTTTGAAATCTAAAGGCTCATGGAATCTTCCCCTATTGTCATCCTGGAAAACTGGATAAGCAAGACCCATCTCAGCGTTAACAGCCCTCCATGCTTGGGCATGGAAAGCTCTCCTCGAAACACCCTCACCATACGGCGGCGGGTCCGGAGGATCATTTTTCTTGAGCTCCTGTTTATTTTTGTTCCCTTCTCCCATAGTTAAACTCCCTAGCTGCCGAGACAGTCTCCCGAGCTCCTCCTTCTCATCCTCCTCCTCTTCTGACCCACTTTTGCATGGGAGTGTGCGCAGTATACTGAGATATGGATACAAGCGTTTCCTCCCCCATTTCTCGCTCTGCACATTCCCTTCCTCCTGAAATATTTCACTCCATGCCAGAGACAATCGCCTCCTCCCCTGTTTCTCGCTCTGCACATTCCCTTCCTCCTGAAATATTTCACTCCGTGCCAGAGACAATCACCTCCTCCCCTGTTTCTTGCTCCGCACACTGCCATCCTCCTGAAATACGTCACTGCCTGCCGGAGATAATTGTTTCCTCCCCTGTTTCTCGCTTCGCACACTCCCACCCTCCTGAAATACCTCACTGCCTGCCATTTCTGATCTTTCTTCATGTAATTGCTCTAAAACTTCTTGTCCTTTAGTAAGTGCTTCCTGACATCTGCCATCTGCGAGGCAACTACGGATCATCTTCCAAAGGGCTATCACCCCACCCTCTAATATGCCCTGCTCAGAAGCAAAGTCAAGATCTGTGCCTAACTTATCCCAGCTAGGTATAGTGAGGCTGCCAGAAAATGCGAACCACGGGGCAACAATATCTGTCTTCTGTAAAAATCTCTGTAAAGTACTACGTTTCACTTTTAGGCCCTTGGAACGTAACAGGTTATCTAGGGCCAGGAGAAGCGGACTTGAAGATACGGCACCCATGACACAACAAAAGACACACAACAAACAAAAGTGAAAGTAAGAGCGAAAGTACACAGTGCAGCTGCAATAAGATTTAATGCTCTCTCTGGCTTTACAGAGGAGCTGCCACTTTGATAGCAGGTCCTAATTACCTAGGACTAATCTCCGCTTTGACCGCGGGTCCCAATTAATCTGGGACTAATCTCCGCTTTGACCGCGGGTCCCAATTAATCTGGGACTAATCTCCACTTTGACCGCGGGTCCCACTTACCTAGGACTGATCTCCAATTTGATAGCGGGTCCTACTTATCTAGGACTGATCTCCGCTTTGACCGTGGGTCCTACTTACCTGGGACTAATTGGTGCACCACCCCTGACTGCTGAAAGTTCTGGTTCCCGGGTTTTCAGCACCACTTGTCGCGACCCCTTGCCCGCAAGGAAGACGCAACTCAGGAATCTTCTTTCAGCAGTTTATTCAGGCCCTTGATATTTCTTCTAATTCCCCGTCGGATGCCCCTCCCAGCCTTAGTAAAGCATCCCAAGCCCCAATGCGAAGCTGCCACGTGGAACTTTCTCACAGGGTGCTGAGAAACCATGCACCAACTCTCCCAAACAAGGAGTTGTTTATTACAGACCACAGTGGAGCCAGCGCCATCTTGCAATGACGACCATAATCTGCAGAAACGGCTCACCACAGCCTGTGTGGAGAGCAGTTCCCGGGTGCCTATGGTCGATATACAATTCTAACTTCTGAATGTGTCACAGGATGTAGGGGTAACCTCCATCTCATGGGAACCTTCGAAGCATCTGTTAGAACAAAGTGGTTACCAAGGCAGTGACCTCATTCAGTTCCTGAAGGAATTGACCTACCTCACTTCTTTGTTGATGCAATTTGCTGAACTCGGGATCCAGGAAGCCAATCACCCAGAGCCAGTCCCAGTCCCAGTCCCATTGGGTTCACTTGTTTGGATTTACCAAAGACAGAGTCAGTCTTTCTTGGTAAATACTGATCTGTGGATGGTTAAATGCCAGGAAAGCTCTGAAGAGGGGCCTTCCTGAGAAAGCAGGTAGTGACTCCCTGATGGCTCCTGACAACTTTACAGAGTTGGTAATGAAGACCAGATCTGAGACAGGACAGGCCATTTCGTGGGAACATAGTATGGCCAATCAGTCTGAGGACACTCTGGATAGTCACAGACCTACTTGGGTAAAGGAGGTGCCTTTGTGGGTGTGCATGTGAGTTTGGTTTTGTCTCATGTTATGAGAATAGGTAGGAAAGGCAGTTTGTTTGGTTTGGAGTGGACTGTTTTTAATAAGTCATTTGACATGGCGAGTGTTTCTTTGTTTGTGTATCCCACTGTATCCGTGGTTGTAGACCTTTGAAAAGCGAATGCATCAATGGTTGTGTCCTGTCTAATATAAAGTGTCCCAGCGTTCATCCTGCCCAATTTAAGAATGGAGAGTGGCTTGCCTATGGATGGGCAATACCTACTATCTTTCTAAGTTCCTCTTTCTTCGTGAATTCTGGCCACTCTCCTGAATAGGCTCATGGTTTTGTGTCCAACATATGTACCACCACAAGGCTCTGTGACATGGCCATGTACTGATAGCTGAAGGGAATGGGAGAATCTCAGAAAACTCAGATATCAGTGTGACCAGGAAAGTCTTAGTGGAGAAACCCTGCTTTGGGCCTTTTGCTTACTTATGTTTCTATTACCCTGAATGTCAAGAAGGTCTTTACCTCAGGCCACCCCTTTGTGAAGCCTTAAGAAAACTGTTTTCATATGGAAATGAATGGGCATCACCTGTGGCTCTTTGCTTAATTGCTTTGGAATGGGATGTGCTTGAATCAGCCTCTTGTCCTTGTGTGAGGTTGTGGCTTAAATTCTCAGCACCTGATAGATCTAAATAAAAATCCCCTGTGCTTCCAAACCAAAATGGCCAAAAGAGCAGTCATTGTGGATAAATTTTTTTGCCTTCTTAGGTTGGGTTCCTGACCTAAATCAAGTGAGAATAGGGATCCTTTGGGTCAAATGCGTTCTTCAAATCCCTGCAGAGGCTATCCCATAGGTGCTTGGGTTTTCTCATGACTCCAAATCACATAAAGAATCTATAGCTGACAGCTAGTAGGCCTCAAATTGGAAAAGCGGAACACTTTACCAGCAGGAATATTTGATCATTCCTGGTTCAAAGGACGAGTACCCAGGCCACCATGATTTTAGGCAAATGAGGGGCAAGTGAGCTTATTTTGGACACTTTCTTGGCCTTGCCTCTCATAGAAACCTCCAGCCACAGGGTATGATGAGTGTCTATATGGAAGAAGATGAGTGTCATGTGGGAGTGTTTTGGATTTAAGCGAAGAAAGAGAGAACTGAAATTACTGACATATGGGATCAAAAAGGCAATATAACAACAGAAGCTACAGAAATAAAGAAGACAATTAGAAATTATTTTGAAAACCTATATTCCAATAGAATAGAAAATAGTGAAGACATTGATAAATTTCTTAAGTCATATGATTTGCACAAACTGAGTCAGGAGGATACACACAATTTAAACAGACCAATATCAATGGATAAAATAGAAGAAGCAATCAAAAGACTACCAACCAAGAAAAGTCCAGGTTCAGATGGGTATACAGCGGAGTTTTACAAGACCTTTAAAAAAGAATTAATATCAATAATTTTCAAGATATTTCAGGAAATAGAAAAAGAGGGAGCTCTGCCAAATTCATTCTATGAGGCCAAGAACACTCTGATTCCGAAACCAGACAAAGACACCTCAAAGAAAGAAAACTACAGACCAATATCTCTGATGAACCTAGATGCAAAAAACCTCAATTAAATTCTGGCGAATTGGATACAAAGGCACATCAAAAAAATTGTGCATCATGATCAGGTAGGATTCATCCCTGAGATGCAAGGACGGTTCAATATACAGAAATCAATAAATGTTATTCACAACATAAATATACTTAAAGATAAGAAGCATATGATCATCTAGATAGATGCAGAAAAATCATTCGACAAAGTAGAGCATCCCTTTATGTTCAAAACATTAGAAAAACCAGGGATAACAGGAACTTACCTCGACACTGTAAAAGCTATCTATGCTAACCCTCAGGCTAGTATCATTCTGAATGGAGAAAAATTGAAGGCATTCCCTCTAAAATCTGGAACAAGACAGGGATGTCCTCTATCACCACTTCTATTCAATATAGTTTTCGAAACTGGCCAGAGTAATTAGACAGACGAAAGAAATTAAAGGCATAAAAATAGAAAAAGAAGAACTTAAAATATCACTATTTGCAGATGACATTATTCTTTATATAGAAAACCCAAAAGGGTCTACAAAAAAACTACTAGAACTAATAAATGAATTCAGCAATGTGGCAGCATATAAAATCAACATGCATAAATCAAAAGCATTTCTGTATATCAGCGACAAAACTTCTGAAACAGAAATGAGGAAAAACACTCCATTCACATATCCTCAAAAAAAAAATCTTGGTAATCAACCTAACAAAAGAGGTGAAAGATTTATACAATGCAAACTACAGAATCCTAAAAAGAGAAGTAGAATAAGATCTTAGAAGATGGAAAATATACCCTGTTTATGCATAGGCAGAACTAACATCATCAAAATGGTGATATTACCAAAAGTTCTCTATAGGTTTAACGCAATGCCAATCAAAATCCCAAGGGCATTTCTTGTAGAAATAGAGAAAGCAATCATGAAATTCATATGGAAAAATAAAAGACCCAGAATAGCAAAAGCATTTCTAAGCAGGAAGTGTGAATCAGGCGGTATAGCGATACCAGATTTCAAACTATATTACAGAGCAATAGTAAAAAAAAAAAAACAGCATGGTACTGGTACCAAAACAGGCAGGTGGACCAATGGTACAGAATGGAGGACACAGAGACTAATCCAAAAAGCTACAACTGTCTTATATTTGATAAAGGAGCTAAAAGCATGCAATGGAGGAAGGATAGCATCTTCAACAAATGGTGCTGGGAAACCTGGAAATCCATATGTAACAAAATGAAACTGAATCCCTTTCTCTCGCCATGGACAAAAGTTATATCAAAATGGATCAAGGAGCTTTATATCAAATCAGAGACATGGCGTCTGATAGAAGAAAAATTGGCTACGATCTACATACTGTGGTGTTGGGCTCCAAATTCCTCAAAAGGACACCCATAGCACAAGAGTTAATAACTAGAATCAACAAATGGGACTTACTCAAACTAAAAAGGTTTTTCGCAGCAAGAGAAACAATAAGAGAGGTAAATAGGGAGCCTACATCCTGGAAACAAATCTTTATTCCTCACACTTCAGATAGAGCCCTAATATCAAGAATATACAAAGAACTCAAAAAATTAGACAATAAGATAACAAATAACCCAATCAACAAATGGGCTAAGGATCTGAACAGACACTTCTCAGAGGAGGACATACAATCAATCAACAAGTACATGAAAAAATACTCACCATCTCCAGCAATCAGAGAAATGCAAATCAAAACCACCCTAAGATACCATCTCACTCCAGTAAGATTGGCAGCATTTATGAAGCCAAACAAACACAAGTGCTGGGGAGGATGTGGGGAAAGAGGTACACTTGTACATTACTGGTGGGACTGCAAATTGGTGTAGCCAATTTGGAAAGCAGTATGGAGATTTCTTGGAAAGCTGGGAATGGAACCACCATTTGACCCAGCTATTCCCTTTCTCATTCTATTCCCTAAAGACCTAAAAAGAGCATGCTACAGGGAAACTGCTACATCGATGTTCATAGCACCACAATTCACAATAGCAAGACGGTGGAACCAACCTAGATGCCCTTCAATAGATGAATGGATAAAAAAAAAAAGTGGCATTTATTCACAACGGAGTATTACTCTGCATTAAAAAATGACAAAATCATAGAATTTGCAGGGAAATTGATGGCATTAGAGGAGATTATGCTAAGTGAAGCTAGCCAAACCCTAGCAAACAAATGCCAAATGTCTTCTTTAATATAAGGAGAGTAACTAAGAACAGAGAAGGGACGAAAAGCATGAGAAGAAAATTAACATTTAACAGGGATGTGAGGTGGGAAGGAAAGTGAGAGAGAAGGGAAATTGCATGGAAATGGAAGGAGACCCTCAGGGTTATAAAAAATTACATACAAGAGGAAGTGAGGGGAAAGGGAAAAATAATACAAGCGGGAAAATTTATTAGAGTAGTTGGATTAGAGAGAGAAGAGGGGAGGAGAGGGCATGGGAGGGGGGATAGTAGAAGATAGGAAAGGCAGAAGAATACAACATACAGTAGTAAGGCAATATGTGAATCAATGGATGTGTAACTGATTTGATTCTGCAATCTGTATACAGGGTAAAAATAGGAGTTCATAACCCACTTGAATCAAAGTGTGAAATATGATACATCAAGAACTATGTAATGTTTTGAAGAATCATAAATAAAAATTAAAAAAAAGAAAACTCACTTAGGTGAATGATGCACGCGAATCCTAATATTTCTACAGTAACTGACCCAGTTTAACATCAATGCAAGTAGATTCCTATGGGACATGACGTACATTTTGACATTCATTTTTATTCAACACTGGTACACTACTATTTCATCAGTTTATGCACATTATAGGATGTATATTTCATCCACAATTTAGCAAATTTATAGGCATTTGTTTCACTTTCAATCACTTCCTGCTTCAGAACACATGTATTCCTCCATATTTTTTGACTGGTCTTTTCATGAGACTTCTTACCAAACACAATATTTTCCATTTCCATTATCACTTTTGAAGCAAAACTCACACACACTTCATGATAAACAATAACCCTAAGATTACCATTAGATACATAACTGGTTGGAATGACTGATTTTATGTCAATTAATGATTTCTAATATACTTTCAGATATCAATTCAATCTATTATTTAAAGAGGAACCAGTTATATTATTTATTCACAGTAAGTTCTATTCATGCATTATCTCTATATTCATAGACTCAGGGTACACCACTTTGTACCCCCAATACTAATTTATATGTCTTCAAATATTGCTCCCAGTAATAGTGGAAGAAATAATCATGTCACATGATCTACATATATATTTTATCACAATAATTTTCTGGGCACAAATGCAAAGGTCACACTTATGATTGTACCAAATCCTAAATGGAAAGTGAACATGGATTACTAAAAACATCCATGTCCAGGTTGCCTAATGCTTTCAAATATCATTCCTATTGGTGACTACCTATTTTTTTCTTCCTAAGATTATGTATTCAATCTCAATCCTGTTGAAAATGTCTAATCCTATCACTCACATTATAATTGCCTGATTTTGTATTGTCTCTATTGATATCTTCTTTCTTATATTTTTTCCAGTTCATCATTGTGACTGACTCTTCACATGTGCTGACATTTACATTCACTCTATAACCAAAACCCTATTGCTAAAGAATATTTGGTCCAAATTTTATACTCACTCTTCTTCCTAAACCTACCGACTATCCTATTTTGAGTGGATGTTCTCTTCTACAATCAATCATCCAAGGTCCAAGGTCCTATGCCATGTATTATCGATTTATCTGAGACAATTTTGCAGAACGTAATTAAAAGCTAAATATCCCAAACAAGGGCCTAATCCCCTTGTGGACTTCAAATCTTACCTAGATTTCTGTTTTCATACTTATATTTCAGCTGTATATTCTTGTAAATATGGCAGTTTTCCAATACCATTATTCATCCAGCAGAATGATTACTAACCCAAATCGAACATGTTATTAACCCTAACCATACACTGTTCCCTCAATTTAACTTTACAGAAGAGCAGGTACAGAGTTCATCTTACAATACAGGAATTTAGGGTATCTTCCACCTGCTGAGAACTTTGAGGTTCCATGTAGATTTGATCCCTGAAGAAGATGTAGGCAGCAATGAAGGACCTGAGAGAGCAAAAGTCATCTTCCATGGGAAACAACCTTTTAAGGATGAAGGGTTGTGTCTGAATAAGCCTTTCTCTTCTTAATGTAGAGAAGAAGGACCAAACCAGGCCTGTGTGGAGAGATGTTCCCGCAAACTGGTGCGGCCAATTTGGAAAGCAGTATGGAGATTCTGGGGAAGGCTGGGAATGGAACAACAATTTGACCCAGCTATTGCCCTTTTTGGACTATTCCCTTAAGACCTTAAAATAGTGTACTACAGGGATACTGCCACATCGATGTTCATAGCAGCACAATTCACAATTGCTACACTGTGGAACCAACACATTTGTCCTTCAGTAGATGAATGGATAAAAAAAAATGTGGCTTCTATACACCCTGGAGTATTACACAGCACTAAAAAATGACAAAATCATGGAATTTGCAGGAAAATGGATGGTACTAGAGCAGATTATGCTTAGTGACGCTAGTCAATCCTAAAAAACAAATACCAAATGTCTTCTTTGATATAAGGATTGCAACTAAGAACAGAGCAGGGAGGAAGAGCAGGAAGAAAAGATTAACATTAAACAAAGATATGAGGTGGGAGGGAAAGGGAGAGAAAAGGGAAATTGCATGGTAATGGAAGGAGACCCTCATTGTTTCACAAAATTACATGTAAGAGGTTGTGAGGGGAATGGGAAAATAAACAAGGAGAGAAATGAATTAGAGTAGATGGGGTAGTGAGAGAAGATGGGAGGGGAGAGGAGGGGGGAGAGTAGAGTATTGGAAAGGTAGCAGGATACAAAAGTAACTAATAGGGCATTATGTAAAAATGTGGATGTGTAACCGATGTGATTCTGCAATCTGTATTTGGGGTAAAAATGGGAGTTCATAACCCACTTGAATCTAATGTATGAAATATGATATGTGAAGAGATTTGTAATGTTTTGAACAACCAATAAAAGAAAAAAAGTAGCAATATATATGCCAATCGAAATTCATCATGAAATATATATAATCCACAGATGCAAAAATATTCATTTACTGAACATGGATTTATGTATAATGTTATTCAACTTGGAAGCTCACCCATAGGTTGAATTTTCAGTTCCAACAGCGTATAGGAGGAGTGATCTCTTCTCACAATTTGTATCTGCCAATTCAGCCACCTCACAAGTGTATACGTGTGATACCAGATAGGATTTTCTATGTGCATATAAAAATACATGCACCGTATAGACTACAGAGAAAGGGAGACAGGAATTCACATATTTGTTAACTTTAAAAACACATGTAGAGTTATTTCAACAAAAAATTGACTAGATTTATAACTCCTACACTATATAATGCAAAAGGCAATTCCAACTACACAACATGCCTCCTCTGAACTGCTTGTATTTCTATTCTTTTTGGGTTATTTCTCACCATCATATTAAGATTATTAGTCAGAGTCCAGTAGGGTAGGGGTTAATGTCAGGGATTCAGTATTTCAAATGGAAAATTGGAAAATGACTCCAATGTGTATGTAAACATGTGCTACACAAAAATCTTCCCACTCACATCCAGAGAAGTGCCATGATATTACCTTCGCCCCAAGTAAGACACAATAAGAGGAGAAAAGTGTGAAAAACTGTGATTATGTATCTGAATGGAATATGCTCGGGAGTTCACAACCTTGGAGGTTGTAGAGGAGCTTCCAAAAGTAAGGGACAGGGTAAACACTCCACCAACATGGAGCTCTGCTGGCCTATGACTTCTTGGGAAACTGCCTCTGAGGTTGGGCACTTGAAATATATGTTTTTGTCATGAGCTTTAGCTTCCTTTGTAGTGAGACCATCAAATCTGGGTCTGCATCTATGTGACCTGGAAGACATGGTTTCTTATATTCCAATGAACCTGAGGCAGCAGTGCTGAATTCTCTCTTTGTAGGTAAACTGTGGCCACAGGAAGCCAAGTGTCTCCTGGTGGGGACTGTGAAGACATTTGGTCATCCTTCACATTTTGTGGTGCTTCTTGCTGCTGCACTGGGAATATGGTTTTTGCTTCACAAAATACAAGGAGTTCAACTGGGACAGAGTGCTGGAGAGAGTTCTGTAACGTGTGTTGTGACTCATTTATTTGTTGGTTTTTCCTTTTTTTTTTTTGAGGAATGACCACCAGGCGATGAATTTCCCTTTTAAAACTGCTTTCATTGTGTCCCGTAGATTCCGATATGTTGTGTCTGTGTTTTCGTTTATCTCTAAGAATTTTTTGATTTCCACCTTTATGTCTTCTGTAACCCATTGATCATTCCGTAACATATCGTTCATTTTCCATGTGATGTAGGACTTTTTCTTCCTTCTTTTATCATTGATTTACAGTTTCATTCCATTATAGTCAGAAAAAATGCATGGTATTATCTCCACCCCTTTATATTTACTGAGGGTTGCCCTATGGCATAATATATGGTCTATTTTTGAGAAGGATCCATGTGCTGCTGAAAAAAAGTATATCCATTTGATGATGGTTGGTATATTCTATATATTTCAGTTAAGTCTAGGTTATTGATTGTGATATTGAATTCTATATTTTTTTAATTCAACTTTTGTTTGAAATATCTGTCCAATGGTGAGAGAGCTGTGTTGAAGTCACCGATAATTATTGTGTTGTTGTCTATTTGATTCCAGAACTTGAGGAGAATTTGTTTTATGAAGGTCGCAGCACCATTATTTGGTTCATAAATATTGATAATTTTTATGTCTTGTTGGTGAATGATTCCTTTTAAAGTTATATAATATCCATACTTATTCCTTTTGAATAACTTAGTCTTGAAGTCGATTTTATTCTATGTGAGGATGGCCACCCCTGGTTGCTTACGAGGACCGTGTGCATGGTATATTTTTTCCCAACCTTTCACCTTCAGCCTGTGTATGCCTTTTCCATTCAGATGTGTCTCCTGGAGGCAACATATTGTTGGATTTGTTTTTATAATCCACGTTACCAGCCTATGTCGCTTTATTGGAGAGTTCAACCATTAAGGTTTAGAGTTACTATTTATATATGGTTTGTACTGCCAGCCATTTTGATTATTTATTTTTTTTTAATTTAGTTTGTTTCTCCATGATTAGCTTTTCCCCCGCCCTCTGTTATTACTGAGGCACTTCCCAGTGATAGTTTTGGTTGTTGTTTTTCATTTCTTCCTCATGTAGTGTTTTGCTCAAGACACTTTGCAATGCTGGTTTTCTGGCTGCAAATTCTTTTAGCTTTTGTTAATTATGAAATATTTTTATTTTGTTGTTGTACCTGAAGCTTAATTTTGCTGGATACAGAATTATTGGTTGGCATCCATTGTCTTTCAGTATTTGAAATACATTGTTCCAGGATCTTCTCGCTTTCAGCGTCTGTGATGAAAAATCTGTTGTTAACCTTATTGGTTTACCCCTGAATGTCATCTGCCTCCTTTCTCATGTACCTTTTAATAATTTCTCTTTGGTCTGTTTATTGGATATTTTCATAAAAATGTGTCTTGGCATTGGTCTACTGTGATTTTGTGTGCTCGGTGTCCTGTATGCATCTACAATTTGTATATCCGTTTCCTTTTTTATTTCTGGAAAGTTTTCTAAAATTATTTCATTCAGCAGGTTACTCATTCCCTTGGTTTGAATCTCTGTACCTTCCTCTATCCAGATGACTCATAAGTTTGTTTTTTTATGTTATCCCATATCTCTTGGATGTTTTTCTCATGATTTTTTACCAGTTTTTCGGAGTTGGCTAGACTCCTTTCAAGATGATATATTTTTTCTTCATTATTTGACGTTCTGGCTTCTACTTGCTCCACTCTGTTAGTGATACTCTCAATTGAGTTTTTAATTTGGTTTATCGTTTCCTTCATTTCTAGAATTATTGTTTGATTTCTTTTATAATCTCTATCTCCTGATAAAGACGCTTAACTTCTTCTTTTATCTGTTTATGTAATTCATTTTCAATGTGTTCTTTCACTGTTTGGAATTGCTGTCTCGTACCCTCTTTAAGGTTCTATTCCATCTGTCTAAGGTATTCCTTGAGTTCTTTATATGGCCATTTTCCTGATGATTCTAGGTCCTCCTGATTATTTATGTTGTCCTTCATTGTTTGTACACATTTTCATCCTTGCTTTTTTATGCTGATAATGTTACTTCTTGTTCTGTTTGACTGCTGAGTTACTGCTTACTCTTATAAATTTATTTGAAGCTTGGGAGGAAAGATAGTAGTAGGGATGGGAAGAAGTCACTAAAGAGAATGAGAGTAGGCAGGTAGAATTCAAGGAAGGGAGAATAAGAAAATTGAAAAGAAATGAAAAGACAAAAGAAAAAAAATAGAAAATAAAGAAAGAAATAAAATTTTTTAGAAATAATAATGATAATTATAAAAATGAAAATTAAAATTTAAAAGAATCATAAAATAATAAATTTTAAAAATTTTAAAAAATAAAAACATTAAAAAAAGTTAAAGAACAACAACAAAAAAATGAAAATGAAAGAAAAAGAAGAAAATAAAAAGAAAAAAATAATAATAATACATGCAGTAATAGAGTTCAATTAACTTCTCTTCCAGTAGGTGGAGCTGTGTGCATTGGGCCAAGCTTCTCCTCTCAATAGGTGGGAAGCAATCACTGTGCAGCAACTCTTTATCCCAGAATGGGCGGATCTCCAATCCTGAGTGTCTAGGGCCTTCTCTTTTGTTTCCTCAAGCCAGGCCCCCCAACCTGTGACGCTCACCACAATACTATGTAATGTTTTGAACAACCATTAATAAAAAGTTTTAAAAAAAGAAAACTAAATTCAGTGAATGATGCACGCGAATCCTAATATTTCTACAGTAAGTGACTCAGTTTAACATCAATGCAAGTCGATTCCTATGGGACATGATATGTATTTTGCCGTTCATTTGTATTCAACACTGGTACACAACTATTTCATCAGTTTATGCACATCATTGGATATATATTTCATCCACAATTTAGCAAATTTATAGGCATTTGTTTCACTTTCAATCACTTCCTGCTTCACAACTCATGTATTCCTCCATATTTCTTGACTGGTCTTTTCATGAGACTTCTTTCCAAACACATTATTTTCGATTTCCATAATCACTTTTGAAGCAAAACTCACACACACTTCATGATAAACAATAACCCTAAGATTACCATTAGATATATAACTGGTTGGAATGAATGATTGTATGTCAATATATGATATCTTATATATTTTCAGATATCAATTCAATCCATTATTTAAAGTGGAACCAGTTAGATTATTTATTCACAGTATATTCTATTCATCCATTATCTCTATATTCATTGACACAGGGTACACCACTTTGTACCCCCAATACTAATTTATATGTCTTCAAATATTGCTCCCAGAAATGGTGAAAGAAATACTCATATCACATGATCCACAGATACATTTTATCACAATAATTTTCTGGGCAGAAAATGCAAAGGTCACACTTATGATTGTACCAAAGCCTAAATGAAAAGTGAACATGGATTACTAAAAACATCCATGTCCAGGTTGCCTAATGCTTTCAAATGTTATTCCTATTGGTTACTACATATTTTTTTTCTTCCTAAGATTATGCATTCAATCTTAACCATGTTGAAAATGTCTAATCCTATCACTCACATTATAATTGCCTGATTTTGTAATGTCTCTATTGATATCTTTTTTCCTATATTTTCTCCAGTTCATCATTGTTACTGAGTCTTCACATGTGCTGACATTTACATTCACTCTATAACCGAAACCCTATTGCTAAAGAACATTTGTTCCAAATTTTATACTCACTCTTCTTCCTAAACCTACAGACTATCTTCCTAATCCTACTGACTCTCCCAATTTGAGTAAATGTTCTCTTCTACAATCAATCATCCAAAGTACAAGGTCCTTTGCAATTGTATATCACATTATCTGAGACATCTCTGCAGAATGTAATTCAAAGCTAAGTATCCAAATCAAGGGCCTAATGCCCTTCTGTGCTACAAATCTTACATAGATTTCTGTTTTTGTACTTATATTTCACCTCTATAATCTTATAAATATTGCAGGTTACCAATAGCAGTAATCATCCTGCAGAATGATTTATAACCCAAATCGAACAAGGTATTAACCCTAACCATACACTGATCCGTCAATCTAACTTTACAAAAGGGCAGGGTCAGAGTTCATCTTAAAATACAGGAATGTAGGGGATCTTCCACCTGCTGAGAACCTCAAAGGTCCATGCAGATTTGATCCCAGGGAAAGATGCAGGCAGCTATGAAGTACCTGAGAGAGCAAAAGTCACCTTCCATGGGAAACAACCTGGTAAGGATGAAGGGTAGCTTCTGAATAAGCCTCTCTCTTCTTAATGTAGAGAAGATGGACCAAACCAGTCCTGTGTGGTAAGCTGTTCCCGGATGCCTATGGTTGATATACCATTCTAACTTGTGAAAGTATCACAGGAAGTAGGGGCAACCTCCATCATAGGACCATTGGAAGGAACTGTTAGGACAAAGTGGTTGCCAAAGCAGTGACCTCATTAAGATATTGAAGGAAGTAACCTCACCTTACTTCTTTGGTGATGGAAGTCTCAGATCCGGGAAGCCAGGCACCAAGAGCCAGTCCCAGTCCCAGTCTCAGTGTTCTCACTTGTTTGGATTTACCAAGGACAGAGTCAGTCTTTCTTGGTACCTACTGATGTGAGGATGGCCAAATGTCAGGAAAGCTCTGAAGATTGGCCTTTCCTGAGAAACCAGGTAGTGGATCACCGCTGGCTCATGAAAACTTCACAGAGTTGGCCAAGGAGACCAGATCTGACACAGGACAGGCCATTTCAGCGGAACATAGTATGGCCCACCATTCAGAGGACACTCCCGATAGTTACAGACCTACTTGGGGGAAGGAGGTGCCTTTGTGGGTTTGGGTGTGGGTTTGAGGTTTTGTCTCATGTTCTAAGAATAGTTAGGAAAGGTGGTTTGTTTGGTTTGGAGTGAACTGTTTCTGGTAAGACGTTTCGCAAGGCGAGTGTTTCTTTTTCTGTGCATCCACTGTGTCCGTGGTTGTAGACATTAGAAAAGAGAATGCATCAATGGATGTGTCCTGTCTAGTAGAAAGCATTCCAGGATTTATCTTGTCCAGTGTATGAATGGACTGCGGCTTGACTTATGGATGGGCAACATCTACTATCTTCCTAAGTTCCTGTTTTCTTCCTGAAAACTGATCACTCTCATAATAGGCTCACGATTTTGTTTCCATGATTTGTACCACCTCCAAGCTCTGTGCTTACCAATTGTTCTGTTGCCCTGAATGTGAGGAAGGTCTTTTCTTCAGGCCAAACCTTTGTGAAGCATGAAGAAAACAGTTTTCAAATGGAAATGAAAGGGCATCACCTGTGGCTCTTTACTTAATTTCTTTGGAAAGGGATGTGTATGAATCAGATTTTTGGCCCTGTGTGAGGTTATGTCTTAGATTCTCAGCACCTGAAGGATCTGAAAAAAACGATCCAATGTGTGCATCTAAAACAAAAATTGCCAAAAGAGCAGTCATTGTGAATGAAGTCTCTTGCCTACCTCTGTAAGGTTTCTGACCTTCATCAAGTGAGACTAGTGATCATTTGGGTCAAATGAGTTCCTCAAAACCCTGCAGAGGCTATCCCATAGGTGCTTGGTTTTTCTCATGACTCCAATTCACATAAAGAATCTAAACCCCACAGTCAATAGGCCTCAAATTGGAGAAGCAGTGCCGTATTAATGAGTATTAGGGATTAACGTATTAGGGATTCTTTGGGTCAAATGAGTTCTTCAAAGTCCCGCAGAGGTTATTGTGTTTTCTCATGACTCCAAATCACATAAATAATCTATACCTAAAAGTCAGTAGGCCTCAAATTGGAGAAATAGAGAAGTATTAACGGCAGGCTTATTTGATCACTCGTGGTTCACAGGAAGGGTGTCCAGGCCACCTTGAATATTGGCAAATGAGGGGCAAGGGAGTTTATTTTGGACACTGTCTTTGGCTGTGCCCCTCATGGAAAACTCCTGGCAAAGGTTACGATGAGTGACTATATGGAAGAAGATGAGGGCCATGTGGGAGAGTTTTGGTTTTAATTTTGGTCATTTGTGAGGCGGTTGGAAGAAATGACTTGGTCCACCAGGGCTTGAACTCTGGTGTGATTCCCCTTAGAGACTGGGTTTTGGAACTGACCTCAGAGAAGTATTGCCATGAATTTTGTTGGGATTTTACGAGGCCACGCATGAGAGTCACCCTTGGAAACTGAGATCTAGGCCCAGGGTGGCTTTCCTCAGATCACTGGGAATCTCAGCCAGGATATCACATGATTTTATTCTGAAAGACTTCGGTACCATAGTTGAGAGTCAAAACACACACGTACCTCACATTGTAGACCTCAATGGGCCTGGCTTCATGTGTCCATTTGGCCACTCTTTGGGAAGACTTGCCTGTGAGAGTTCTCCAGAGCATTCACTGAAATGAGCTTCCTCAACATTTAATGTTTTCTTAATGAATTGAAACCAACAGTGCCTCCAACTTCATCCTTGAAAAATGGCTAGAAAAATACCATAAAATTTTGGAAATTCATTGGAGAAGCTTTGTATGTCCTGTTGCTGATCAAGAGGGTACCAGACAGTGCCTTGAATTACTGGGTTTCATGAAAATGGTGTAGAACAGAGATTTCAGTATGTTGGAGCCTGCTGAGTAGTGGGCCTAGAGGAGTGGTGGGCAGGTGTGTGAAAGAACATCAGTGGTAGGGCCATGAGGATCTACCATTGGATTCCAAATGGCTTTTGACTGACATGGTGCAGCCAGCAGACCCTTATATGTAAAGGCATCTTGTTATATGGAGAGGTTTCACGGCAATGTACAGAATGAGGTTGATATGGACAAGGCGGCAATGGGACAAGATATGAGGGATAGAGCCTGGTTGGTGCATTCTCTCGCAGACTCTGACCCACCACTCGTGACAGAACTCCCTCCAGCACTGTGTCCCAGTTGAGCTCCTTTTTTTTTGTGACGCAAATACCAAACTCCCAGTGCTGCAGCAAAAATACCACAAAACGTTGAGGAGGAACAAATGGCTTCACAGTCCACACGGGGAGACACTTAGTCTCCAGTGGTCACAGTTGACCTACAAAGAGAGGATTCTGCACTGCTTCCTCATGTTTATTGGAAAATAAGAAACCCTATTGCTAAAGAACTTTTGGTCCAAATCATATACTCACTCTTCTTCCTAAACGTACCGACTATCTTTCAAATCCTAATGACTATCCTTTTTTGAGTGGATGTTCTCTTCTACCTTCAATCTTCCAAGGTACAGGTCCTATGCCATTGTATATCAAATTTTCTGAGACATCTGTGCAGAACATAATTCAAAGCTAAGTATCCCAATCAAGGGCCCAATGCCCTTCTGGCCTTCAAATCATACCTAGATTTCTGTTTTCATTCTTATATTTCACCTCTATATTTTTGTAAATATCGCAGGTTCCCAATAACATAATTCATCACAGAGAATATTTCCTAACCCAAATTGAACCTGTTATTAACCCTAAATATACACTCTTCCCTCAATCTCATTTTACTGAAAAGCAGGGACAGAGTTGTTCTTAGAATACAGGAAAGTACGGGACCTTCCACCTGCTGAGAACCTCAAAGGTCCATACAGAAATGATACCCAGAGAAGTTGTAGGCAGGTACGAAGGACCTGAGAGAGCAAAAGTCATATTCCATGGCAAGCAACCTGGTCAGGATGAAGCAATGTGTCTGAATCAGCTTTTCTCTTCTAATTGTAGAGAAGATGGATCAAACCAGCCTGTGTGGAGAGCTGTTCCTGGGTGCCTATGGATGATATATCATTCTAACTTGTGAAAGTGTCACAGAAAGTAGGGGAAGCCTCCATCTCATGGGACCCTTGGAAGCAACTCTTAGGACAATGTGGTTTCCAAGGCAGTGGCCTCATTCAGTTCCAAAGGAAGTGACATGCCTCATTTCCTTGGTGATTGAACTCTCTGAACTTGGTATCCAAGAAGCCAGGCACCAAGAGGCAGTCCAAATCCCAGTCCCAGTGGGCTCACTTGTTTGGATTTTCCAAGGACAGAGTCAGTCTTTCTCGGTAACTACTGCTGTGAGGATAGCCAAATGCCAGGAGAGTTCTGAAGAGGGACATTTCCTGAGAAAGCAGGTAGTGGCTCAACACTTTGTTCCTGACAACTTCACAGAGTTAGCCAAAGAAACCAGATCAGAGAGGTGGTTTGTTTGGTTTGGAGTGAACTGTTTCTAGTAGATTCTTTTACAAGGTGAGTGTTTCTATGTCTGTGTATCCCACTGTGTCCCTGGTTGTAGACATTAGAAAAGAGAATGCAACAATGGATGTGTCCTGTCTAGTAGAAAGCTTCCCAGCATTCATCCTGCCCAATTTATGAATGGAGTGTGCCTTGCCTTATGGATGGGCAACACCTACTACCTTAATAAGTCCCTGTTTTCTTCCTGAATTCTGGCCACTCTCCAGAATACACTCATGGTTTTCTGTCCAAGGTATGTACCAACTCCAAGGTCTGTTGCATGACCATGTACTGGATAGCTGAAGGGAATGGCCAGCATATCAAAAAACTCAGATATCCGTGTGACCAGGAAAATCTCAGTGTATAAACCTGCTTTGGGCCTTTTGCTTACCTATTGTTCTTTTGCCCTGAATGTCAGGAAAGTCTTTGCCTCAGGCCACCCCTTTGTGAAGCCTGAAGAAAACAGTTTTGAAATGGAAATGAATGGGCATCACCTGTGGCTCTTTGCTTAATTGCTTTGGAAAGGGATGTGTCTGGATCAGGCTCTTGGCCCTGTGTGAGGCTGTGGCTTAGATTTTCAGCACCTGATGGATCTAAAGAAAGATCCCATGTGAGCACCCAAAACCAAAATGGCAAAAAGTTTAGTCATTGTTAATGAATTCTATTGCCTACCCCTTTTAGGTTCCTAAAATCCATCAATTGAGAATAGGGATCCTTTGGGTCAAGTGAGTTCTTCAAATCTCTGCAGAGGACCTTGGTTTTCTCATGACTCCAATTCACATAAAGAATCTAAACCCCACAGTCAGAAGGCCTCAAATTGGAGAAATGGAACAGTATTAAGGGCAGGCCTATTTGATCACTTCTGGTTCACAGGAAGGGTGTCCAGGCCACCCTGAATTTAGGCAAATGAGGTGCAAGGGAGATTATTTTGGACATTGTCTTGGCCTGAGACCCTCATGGAAAACTCCAGCCAGAGGTTATGATGAGTGTCTATATGGGAGAAGATGAGGGCCATGTGGGAGTGTTTTGGTTTTAATTGTTTTTATTTAAGTCATGGTTGGAAGAGTTGACTGGATCCACCTGGGCTTGAACACTGGTGTGATTCCCCTAGAGACTGAGTTCTGGAACTGACCTCCAAGAAGTATTGCTGTGTATTGTGTTGGGATTTTAGGAGGCCACGCATGAGATTCGCCCTTGGAAACTGAGATCAAGGCCCAGGGTGGCTTTCCACAGAGCACTGGGAATCTCAGGAATGATATTACATGATTTTATTCTTAAAGACGTGGCAGCCATTGTTGCAAGTCAAAACACACATGGACCTCACATTGTAGACCTCAATGGACCTGGCTTCATGTGACCTTTTGGCCTGTCTTTGGGAAGCCTTGCCTGTTAACGTTTTCTAGAGCTTTCATTGAAATGAGCTTTTTCTCCATTTAATGGTTCCTGAGTGAATTGAATCCCACAGTGCCTCCAATGTCATCGTTGAAAAATGGCTAGATAAATACCATTAAATTTTTGAATTCCCATGACCAGGTCGCACTGGAGAAACTTTGTATGTCCTATTGATGATCATGAGTGTATCAGACAGTGCCTTGATTGACTGGTGTTCATGAAAATGGTGTAGAAGAGAGATGCCAGTAATTTGGAACCTGATGAGTAGTCGGCCTAGAGCAGTGGAGTGCAGGTGTGTGTTAAAACATCTGTGGTGGGGTCATTTGGATTTGCATTGGCTTCCAAATGGTTTGTTACTGACATAGTGTAGCCTCTAGATCCTTGTATGTAAAGGCATCTTGTTATATGGAGAGGTTTCAGTGCAATATTTAGAATCAGATTCCTATGGTCAAGGGGGCAAGCTATGTGGGATAGAAGCCTGGTTGGTGCATTCTCTTGCAGACCCTTACCCACCACACATGACAGAACTCCCTCGAGCACTGTGTCCCAGTTGAACTCCTTGGATTTCGAGAAGCAAATACCAAACTCCCAGTGCAGCTACAAGAAACACCACAAAAGTGGAGGATGATTAAATGTCTTCACAGTCCACACTGGGAGACACTTAGCCCCCATTGGCAACAGTTTACCTACAAAGAGAGAATTCAGCACTGCTGCCTCATATCCATTGGAAAATATGAAACCATGTTTTCCAGGTCACATAGATGCAGACCCAGATTTGATGGTCTCAATAGAAAGGAAGCTAAAGCTCCTGAAAACAACATATATTTCAAGTGCCCAACCTCAGAAGCAGTTTCTCAAGAAATCTTTATGCCGGCAGAGCTCCATGTTTGTGGAGTTATTACCCTGTTCTTTGCTTTTGGAAACTCCTCTACCACCTTCAAGTTTGTGAACTCCTGAGCATTTTCCATTCCAGATGTGTATTCACAGATTTTCAAATCTTCTCTAATTGTGTCTTACTTGGGGTGAAGGTAATGTCAAGGCATTGTTCTGAATGAAAGTGGGAAGATTTGGGGGTAGCACATATTTGCATACACATTGCATTCTTTTTTCAGTTTTCCATTGGAAATACTGAATCCCTGACTGTCAGGGGTAGAAGGAATTCTCCTTCAAAGAATAGCCTGACACTTACAAGAAACAACACCCAGGGAGACATCATCTCTTGGAGACATCATTTAGCCATCTGTGTCCCTGAGACATCCTGTGGCCATCTGTCTTCCTGAAATATTCTGAGGTTATCTCACCTTGTGTAGACATCCAGGAACTGCCGATAAGAGAGCTTTCCCATCTCCAGCATATAAAATCCCCTGTGTGAACAATGTATTTTGAAGGTTGATCAGAAATCCTGTCTTGCTGTCATCTCTCGTGTCTCTTGTCCCTTCATTCCTCCCTATCTTGGTTCGCTGCCCACGTTGATGTGTCCTGCCAGCCGGGACATCTGGCGCCCACTGACTGGGGCTCGAGCCTTTGAGTCATAGGGAACCCCGTCCTCCTGGAAAACTTGGTCAAGCGGAGCTCACAATTGCCTCAGCAGACACCACCGAGAGACAGATCCAGGAGGAGAGTGGGGATGACGCACGGGGAGTGACCCACCATGGGTCAAGCAGTTTTGTCACATGATTTGTATTTGTCGGGCCTCAAGGATTCCTTCAAGACATGGGGGGCACGTGTTAAGAAAAAGGACTTAAAATTTTTCTTTTCATACATAGGGGAATTGTGTCTATGATTTCACCTTGAAGGGACCATTAATGGTAAAAGATGGCTTAGAGTAGGAGACTGTTTAAAAGATTATTATGAATCCTTTGGACAGAAAAATTGCCTGTTCCCACCTTTTCTTACTGGAAATTAATTAATGAATTTCTTAAAAGTTCACCCTTTGACAATGGTACCTTAAAACTTTTCAGGATTAGGAAAGAGACTATGCAAAAGACCTCTCGTCCCCCCTCGCATGCCCATCAGTTAGTATAGACATAGACCATTCTCAGTCTCCCCAGGACCCTGGAAACCTTCCTGGTCCCCCTCAAAATACCACCCTAATGAATAGGGCTCTAATGGTTACCAACCGCCTTTATCCAGTTTGAAATCCTGGAGACACATTGACCCCTGGGGAGAAGGCTAACTTGGAGAAGGAAGCAACTCCCTATGATACAGAAGACCTGCCACTGCTTAGGACCCAGCCACAGCCTATAGGACTTACACATCCACCTCCCTCCTATATCTCTCCTGCTTTTTGTGCTCTGGCCCTTCAGGGGCCAAATCCCCCCACCAGATATTTTTTCCCCAATTCCCTTGCCTAACCTGGCTCCCTTGGGAGAGTCTCTCCAACATAGACTGGAAGAGATCCAAGTTTAAAAAGAATTAAGATCCCTTGACTCTGAGCTTTATTCATTAGCCTTATTCCTGGAGTCAACACAAGCTGGCCCAAAGTGGTCTAATACAAAGGCTAAGCCGCTCCATTGGACTGTTCTCACTTTTCAGTCACCCTCAGTTAGATAGTTAAGCCTGCCCAGGTTGGTGTCAAAGACTTAGACGAGGATCAAGAGGAGGAAGCGGGGGAAATGGATCAAGGAGATCAGGACTCAGAGGATGAGGACTTCATCCCTAGGCAGGAAGGAACCCAGAGTGTCTACAAAACATTAAGCCTGCGTTTTCTTGAAAAAACTTAAAAAGTCTTGTGCTCACTATGGACCCATTGCACCCTACACGTAGGCTTTATTAGAAAGCTACATGACACAATGTCTTACTCCCAATGATTGGAAATTTTTAGACCAAGCTACCCTCAATGCCGCAGACTTCCTCTTATGGAATGCAGATTTCAAAGAGCACTGTCAGGAAACTGCTCAGAAAAATTTAACTAAGCCCTCCTCTAATTCCTGGAATTATGTTAAGCTAGTGGGCAATGCGCCTTTTGACACTAAAACTTAACTGGCACGTTTCCCTGCTGGACTTTTGACACAGATTCAGATGGCTGGCTTACATGCTTGGAGACGCCTCCCTCCAAAGGCCTCTGCTACGACTTCCCTGGCAAAAATTCGACAAGGGCCCGACAAGCCTTATAGCGACTTTGTTCCCCGGCTTAACCTAGCTGCGGGATTCTTGCTTGGACCAAGTGAAAGCGAAAGCACCTTTGTAAAACATCTTGCCTTTGAAAATGCCAACCTGGCATGTCAGGATGTTCTTCGACCACATAAGAAAAAAGTGAAACTTTCTGACTTTATTGGACTCTGTGCAGGGTTGGGTGTAGCCCTTGCCATGGGTCTCACCCTCGGTGCCGCCTTTACCAAGGCCTTTCACAATCCTGGCTCACGTAGTTGCTTTACTTGTAAACAACCTGGCCATTTTGCACGTGAGTGTCCGACAGGCAAACAAAGCCTAAGAATAGTGTCTTTTCAAACTGAGGCTAAACTGCCCCCAGCTACCCTTTGCCCTAGATGAGGTAAAGGTCATCACTGGGCCAGTGAGTGTAGATCTAAGACAAATGCCCTCAGCAGCCTATCTCAAAATCCTTCTCCACAATTGCCTCATTCCAATTAGCCACCCCAGGCAGCGCAGGATTGGACCTTTTTGCCGCCACCGATACAATATTAGACTCAATGCAAGGGCCCCAGATAATACCCACTGGAATTATGGGTCCCACTCCATCTCATATGTGTGCCCTTATTCTTGAAAGAGCCTCTACTACCTTACAAGGTGTTCAGGTCTTCCCTGGCATTAAAGATAATGATTTCACTGGAGAAATAAAAATACTGGCCACAGCTATTAATGGAGTTGCGGCCATCCCAGCAGGAACAAGACTTGCACAATTAATACTCCTTCCCTTGGATTCAGGAGGCACTTCCACCACTCAAACCTACCGAGGGGGACTACCTCCTTGGGCTCCTCTGATGTATATTGGGTTCAGCCCATTTCTCACAATAGACCCACCCTTATCTTACTTATTGAAGGAAAGGAATTCCAAGGAATTCTTGATACTGGAGCTGATGTCACAATTATTTCTCAAAAATACTGGCCAACAGGTTGGCCCCTCACCCCATCCTTGACAGACCTTAAAGGGATAGGACAGTCAAAAAATCCTCTGGTCAGCTCTAGGGCTCTTAGCTGGACTGATAAAGAGGGTAATATGGGAACTGTCACTCCTTTCTTTGTTCCTGACCTTCATCTTAACCTATACGTCCGAGATATTTTGAGTCAAATGTAAGTTATTCTTTCCAGTCCCAATTCCATGGTGACTCATCAAATGCTTCATATGAATTTTGTCCCTGGTACAGGCATGGGGAGACTGAGACAAGGACTGGTTGAGCCTATACAACCCTTACAAAAAACAAATACATATAGACTTGGGTATTTGGATTTTTAGTGTTGGTCCCTGACCCTCCTGTAAACCATGCAGATAAAATTATTTGGGAGGCTCAGACTCCTGTGTCGGTGGATCAGTGGCCCCTTACCCAAGAAAAATTGGAGGCTGCCTCCATGTTAGTGCAGGAACAGCTGGCAGCTGGCTATGTAGAGCCATCAAGCTCACCATAGAATAATTCTATTTTTGTTATCAAGAAAAAATCAGGCAAGTGGCGCCTTTTACAAGATTTGTGTGTCATTAATAAAGTTATATGCCTGATGGGAGCACTACAGCCAGGCATTCCCACACCAGTGGCTATTCCCAAAAACTATTGTAAAATGGTTGTTGACTTAAAAGATTGCTTTTTTACCATTGCTTTACATCCTGAGGATAGACCCTATTTTGCCTTTAGTCTCCCTCACATTAATTTTCAGGGCCGTATGCACAGATTTCAATGGAAGGTTCTTCCCCAAGGTATGGCCAACAGCCCTAGTCTTAGCCCAAAACACGTTGCTCAAGCAGTAGACCCTGTGAGAGAGCAATGTTCACAAATTCATATTTTACATTAATTGGATGATTTGTCAATTGCTGCACCTAATATCCATGACGTTAATAATTGTTACCTGGACCTTTACAAAACCCTCACTACCTTGGGACTACAGATAGCTTCTGATAAGGTTCAAACACAGGACTGTTATACCTATTTGGGCCTTAAACTTCAAGATAATCAGATTCAAATTCCTAAAATACAACTACGTGTGGACCATCTTCACACTCTTAATGATTTTCAAAAATTACTGGGGGATATTAAATGGCTAAGAACATATTTAAAATTACCCACTTGTGTACTTTTGTCCCTTAATTATATTTTGAGAGGTGATTCCCACCCCTCCTGCTCTCAAAAGCTTACACACGAGGCATTACAGGCATTAAACCAAGTCACAGAAGCCATTGCCCAACAGTTTGTTACACAAATTTCTTATAACCTTCCTCTGGTTCTGGTTTTTTAACAAACTCCTCATACACCCACAGGAATAATTTGGCAGCGAGATCCACATTTTAAAAATAAAGGCTGCCCCTTGCTTTGGGTCCATTTACCCACCACATCCTTCAAGGTTATTACTGTTAATCTTGCTCAGGTAGCTTCTATTATTATTAAAGGTCATTTGATTCTCGACAACATTTTGGCAAAGAACCTCATAATAATTTAATTCCATATATGAAGGACCAAACCAAATTTTTAATACAGACACGGGATGAATGGGGTATTGCCCTATCAGGCTTTTGGGGAACAATTGATAACCACCTCCCCAATGACCCCCTTTTACATTTTGTCCAGTTACATCCATTTATTTTTCCCAAAATTACTCAAAAGGCTCCCATTCCTCAAGCCCTTAATGTCTTTACAGACGGTTCCAGTAATGGCTGAGCGCTCTTTGTTGTCAATACCCAGCCTACCATCTTTGATACTATCTATCAGTCAGCACAGGTTGTGGAATTGTTTGCCATAACACAAGTTTTTATAATATTTTTTGATAATCCTGTTAATATTTATACAGACAGTGCCTACATTGCTCATTCTGTGCCCCTGCTGGACATTTCCCCCACCATTAAGGCTTCTTCCAATGTGGCCTTTCTTTTTCATCAGCTTCAGCAGCTAATTCAGGCCAGACAACACCCATTTTTCTTAGAACACATCAGGGCACACTCTGATCATCCCAGGCCTCTAACACAAGGTAATGCCCAAGCTGATGCAGCAACTCGTTCCATCTTTCCAATTTTTGTGGGCTCCATTCAAAAGGCCACAGAGTTACACAATCTTCACCATCTAAATTCCAAGAGCCTTCAATACTTTGTAAAATTACCATGCAACAGGCACGAGAAATAGTAAAAGCATGCCCAGGTTGCACTGTCTCCCTCCCCATTCAACACATGAGAGTTAACCCCCGAGAATTACTGCCCAATCAGTTTTGGAAAATGGATGTTACTCATTTTCCTGAATTTGAAATTACCAAATATATACACGTTTCTATATATACCTTCAGCGACATTATTTTTGCATCACCACATTCAGGAGAGGCTACCAAATATGTTCTTTCTCCTCTTATTTCAGCCTTTTCCATAATGGGTAAACCAATACATATTAAAACAGATAATTATCCTGCATATACCTGTGCCAAGTTTAAATAGTTTTGTGCTACCTTGCAAATTCGTCATACTACTGGAATTCCATACAACCCTCAGGGCCAAGGCGTTGTGGAACGTGCCCACCTTACCTTATAGACTTGGATAACCCTCCATAAGGCTTCTGCCCTTGTATTTACCACTCCCAGGCATCGCCTTAACCATGCCTTACTTCCCCTTATTTTTCTTACCCTAGACAGTGAAGGCCATTCGGCCGCAGACAGAAACTGGCAGCCCTTGTCCAATTCTGTTCGCCCACCTCTTATGTGGTGTAATTCCCTTACAAATAAATGGAAAGGTCCTGTTCTCATCTGGGGATGAGGCTCAGCTTGTCTTTTGGACCAAGAGCAATCAGCCCCAAGATGGTTACCAGAATGCCTGGTTAAACAGGTTAATGACTTACCTCAACACAGGGATGGAGGGCCTCCCCCTGAGGACAAATTTTGTTCTTTTTCAGATGCAGCCAACAATCTGTGTGAGGATCCTGATTTAGGCACTTCTGCTTAACAGGTTTGTACATGGAGGCCTTGGCCCTCCACGTTCCAACATCATGGTGTAAGTTTTTGGGCCCCCCTGTGAATGCAAGTGATGATCTTGGACTCAGGCTCCCACTAGTTGGACCGAGACTGCTGACTGCGTGACTAAGGTGGCTTACCTCCATGCCGAGGTTGACCATAAACTTGGAGGAGTTCATCAGCCTAAATGGGTATGTGTTAACAAGCCAAAGTTTATTCCCCCTAGTACAAGTAAAGCTCTCCAAAATTCTTCTGCAACCTGTTCGCATACCCAGGCGAGGCATGACTCTTGCTATGTGTCGCCCTCAATTTGTGTTAACAAGCAGGGAGAACAATTTTTTGAAGCCTCCCTAACTAAAACTCATGCAGCAGGGGGGACCACTATTCATTATACCTCCGTTCTATTTGACCAGGGAGTAGAAGGCAAATACACCAAGCTACAGTCAGCTGGTTGCCAAGGCCCTGTCGGTAAACCCTCCTGCTGGCCCATTAAGGCCCCTACAGGGGTCACTGATGGTGGAAGAACCCCTGATGCTGTCAAACATCCTCACATAATCAAACTTTTGAAACCCCAAATCCCTGAGCTCACATATCATCCCTTAATGTTGCCTAAATCTCAGCTCCCAGGTTTAGATACCAATACATTAGATATTTTGGAAACTACCTTCTACTTGCTTAATAATTCCAACCACACCCTTGCTGGTGATTGCTGGCTCTGCATGACAACAGGGGCAATTATGACTATGGCAGTTCCTATTAATTCTATCATAGACAATGATAATACATGCCAACCCGGATTTCCTTTTTAAGTACAACTTATAGGCACTATTACATTATGTCTTTTAGGCGCGATGCAGAATAACACCTATGATATTGATGTTGGAGTTACTTTCTTTGAAAATTGCTCAACATACAAAATTATTCCTCACCCACCCCAACTCTTTGTCCTCCCAATGGCAGAGTTTTAATGGGTGGAGGAAACTTGGCCTTCCCCAGGCTTCCAGCGAATTGGACCGGTGGCTCTGTTCTTGCCTTATTACTCCCTGATATAACTATAGTCCCAGGAGATGAACCTCTACCCATTCCTAGCCTAGACACCTTAGTCAAAAGACACAGGCGGGCAATACAGGCCTTACCACTCATTGCCAGCTTTGGAATAACAGCTGCTGTGGGCACAGGTACACTGGCTTAGGCACAGCTATACACTCTTACCATCGCCTGTCTCAACAACTTATAAATGATGTACAAACTCTATCAGGAACCATTAAAGATCTGCAGGACCAAATAGACTCCCAGGCAGAAGTGTTCCTTCAAAAAGACGAGGCTTAGATTTGCTGACAGATAACCAGGGAGGTATTTGCTTGGGCTTAGGGGAACGATGCTGCTTTTATGCCAATAAATCAGGCATAGTATGCACTAAAATTAAGCACCTTCAATAAGATCTAGAAAGAGATGACGCGAACTATTTGAAAATCCCCTCTGGACTGGGCTTTATGGATTTCTACCCTACCTTCTTCCCCTATTAGGCCCTTTGTTGGGTTTACTTATAATTGGGTCCATAGGACCCTGCATTATAAACAGGCTGGTACAATTTATTAAAGAACAGATTAATATTTTGGCCTCTAAACCCATACAGGTCCATCATCATCTGGAGATGGAAGACCGTGCTGCCAACATTTAAAAGGATGTTCTACCCTTCTCACAGGATTATTTCTTAAGTTTACATCCCCACAGATCTCTCTTTATTATATAAAAGTATGAGTAACAGCTCTGACCAACTATCTTCTGCCCTTGCCATAACGGTTCGTCCCCCATGGGCCCCTCCACTTGGCGGAGGATGCACCTATGGAGTGAGGATGTTATCCCAGTTCATTATTGTGATTGACTCTTCACATGTGCTGACATTTATATTCAATCTCTACGCAAAAGCCTATTGCTAAAGAAATTTTGGTCCCACTCCTATACTCACTCTTGTTTCTAAACCTACCAACTATCATCCTAATCCTACTTACTATCCCTTTTTGACTGGATGTTCTCTTCAACATTCAATCATCGAAGATACAAGGTCCTATGCCATTGTATATCGATTCATCTGAGACGTCTGTGCAGAATATAATTCAAAATTAAGTATCCCACTCAAGCGCCTAATGCCTTACTGGGCTTCAAATCTTACCTAGATTTCTGTTGGTTCCAATACCATTATTCATCTCGCAGAAGGATTCCTAACCCAAATCGAACCTGTTATTAACCCTAACCATACACTGTTCGCTCAATCTCACTTTACAGAAGAGCAGGAACAGAGTTGGTCTTACAATACAAGAATGTAGGGGATCTTCCACCTGCTGAGAACCTCAAAGGTCCATGCAGAAATGATCCCTGGATAAGATGTAGGCAGCTATGGAGGACCTAAGAGAGCAAAAATCATCTTCCATGGCAAAAACCCTGGTCAGGACGAAGGGATGTGTCTGAAACAGCCGCTTTCTTCTTAATATAGAGAAGATGGACCAAACCAGGCCTGTGTGGAGAGCTGTTCCCAGGTGCCTATGGTTGAAATACCATTCTTACTTTTGAAAGTGTCACAGGAAGTAGGGGCAGCCTCCATTTCATGGGACCCTATGAAACAACTGTTAGCACAAAGTGGTTGTCAAGGCAGTGACCTCTTTCAGTTTCTGAAGGAATTGACCTACCTAACTTCCTTGGTGTTTGAAATCTCTGAACTTGGGATCCAGGAAGCAAGGCATCCAGAGCCAGTCCCAGTCTCAGTCACATTGGGCTCACTTGTTTGGATTTACCAAAGATAGGGTCAGTCTTTCTTGGTACCTACTGATGTGAGGATGGCCAAATGCCAGGAGAGCTCTGAAGAGGGGCCTTTCCAGGGAAAGCAGATAGTTGCTCACCAATGGCTCCTGGCAACTTCACAGAGTTGGAAAAGGAGACAAGATCTGAGACCCTACAGGGCATTTCGGTGGAACAGAGTATGGCCCACCAGTCAGAGGACACTCCATATATTCACACACCTACTTGGGAGAAGGAGGTGCCGTTTGAGTATGGGTGTGAGTATGCGGTTTTGTCTCATGTTCTGAGAATAGATAGGAAAGTCGGTTTGTTTGGTTTGGAGTGGACTGTTTCTTGTATGTCATTTGACAAGGCAAGTGTTTCTATATCTGTGTATCCTACTGTGTCCGTGGTTGTAGACATTAGAAAAGACAATGCATCAATGGATGTGTCCTGTCTAATAGAAAGCTCCCATCATTCATCCGGCCCAATTTATGAATGGACTGCAGCTTGCCTTATAGATGGGCAAAACCTATTATCTTCCCAAGTTCCAGTTGTCTTCCTGAATTCTTGAAACTCTCCAGAATAGGCTCATGGTTTTGTGTCCAAGATATAAACCACTTCCACACTCTGTGAAATGGCCATGTACTGAATAGCTGAAGGGAATGGGGGCATCTCAGAAAACTCAGATATCAGTGTGACCAGGAAAGTCTCAGAGGAGAAACCCTGCTTTGGGCCTTTTGCTTGCCTATTGTACTGTTGCCCGTAATGTCAGGACGGTTTTTGCCTCAGGCCACACTTTGTGAAGCGTGAAGAAATTAATTTTCATATGGAAAAGAATGGGCATCACCTGTGGCTCTTTGCTTAATTGCTTTGGAAATGGATGCGTCTGAATCAGCATCTTGGCCCTGTATGAGGCTGTGGCTTAAATTCTCAGCACCAGATGGATCTAAAGAAAGATCCCATGTGTGCATCCAAAAAAAATGGCAAAAAGTTCAGTTTTTGTGGATGAAGTTTCTTGCCTTTCTCTCTTAGTTTCATGACCTTTATCAAGTGAGAATAGGGATCCTTTGGGTCAAATGAGTTCTTGAAAGCCATGCAGAGGTGCTTGGGTTTCCTCATGACTCCAAATCACATGAAGAGTCTATACCTGACAGGCAGTAGGCCTCAAATTGGAGAAGCAGAGCAGTATTAAGAGCTGGCCTACTTGATCACTCCTGGTTCACAGGAAGGGTGTCCAGGCCACAATGACTTTAGGCAAATGAGGGGCAAGGGAGCTTTTTTTGAACACTGTCTTTGGATGTGCCCCTCATGGAAATATCCAGCCACAGTTTATGATGAGTGTATATATGGAAGAATATGAGGGCTATGTGGGAGTGTTTTGGTTTTAATTCTGGTCATTTGTGTGGCGGTTGGGAGATGACTGGGTCCACCGGGGTTTAAACTCTGGTGTGATTCCCCTTAGAGACTGTGTTGTGGAACTGACCTCAGAGAATTATTGCCATGAAATGTGTTGAGATTTTTGGAGGCCACACATGGGAGTCACCCTTGGAAACTGAGATCTAGACCAAGGGTGGCTTTCCACACAGCACAGGGAATCTCAGCAATGATATCATGTGATTTTATTCTGAAAGACTTGGCAGCCATAGTTGAGAGTCAAAACAAACATGGACCTCACATTGTAGACTTCTATGGGCCTGGCTTCATGTAACATTTGGCCACTCTTTGGGAAACCTTGCCTGTGAGAGTTCTCTAGAGCATTCATTGAAATGAGCTTCCTCACCATTTAACGGTACCTGAATGAATTGAAACCCAGAGTGCCTCCAAATTCATCCTTGAAAAATGGCTACATAAATACCATGACATTTTTGAAATTCCCATGACCAGGTGGAACTGGACAACCATGAATGTCCTGTTGCTGATTTGAGTGTACCAGACACTGCCTTGATTGACAGGGTTTCATGATAATGATGTAGAACAGAGATGTCAGTAAGTTGGAGCCTGCTGATTAGTGGTCGTAGAGAAGTGTTGTGCACGTGTGTGTTAAAAAATCTGTGGTGCGGTCATGTGGATCTGCCATTGGCTTTCAAATGGGTTGTGACTGACATGGAGCAGCCAGCAGAACCTTGTATGTAGAGGCATCTTGTTATATGGAGAAGTTTCAGGGCAATGTTCAGAATCAGGTTGCTATGGTCAAGGGGGCAAGCTATGTGGGATAGAAGCCAGATTGGTGTATTCTCCTGTAGACCCTGACCCACGACACGTGACAGAACTCCCTCCAGCAGTTTGTCCTAGTTGAACTTTTTGAATTTCGTGAAGCAAATACCAAACTCCCAGTGCAGCGGCAAGAAACACCACAAAAAATGGAAGGTGACCAAATAGCTTCACACTCCACATGGGGAGACACTTAGCCCCCAGTGGCCACAATTATCTACAAAGAGAGAATTCAGCACTGCTGCCTAATGTTCATTGGAATATAAGAGACCATGTCCTCCAGGTCACATAGATGCAGACCCAGCTTTGATGGTCTCACTACAAAGGAAGCTAAAGCTCCTGACAACAACATATATTTCAAGTGCCCAACCTCAGAGGCAGTTTCTGAAGAAGTATTTAGGCCAGCAGAGCTCCATGATTGTGGAGTTTACACTGTCCCTTACTTTTGGAAACTGCTCTACCACCTTCAAAGTTCTAAACTCCTGAGCAATTTTCATTCCAGATATATATTCACAGATTTTATAACTCTTCTCCTCAAATTGTGTCTTACTTGGAGCGAAGGAAATGTCAAGGAATTGTTCTGGATGAGAGTGGAAGGATTTTTGTGTAGCACATGTTTGCATACACATTGGATTCATTTTCCAATTTTCCAATTGAAATACTGAATCCCTGACACTACCCCATACCCTACTAGACTCTGTGTACTAATCCTAATATGATGGAGAAAAATAATCCCCAAAAAATTGAAATACAAGCATTTCAAAAGAGGCCTGGTGTATATTTGGACTTGCCTTATGCACTGTATAGGGTAGGAGTTATAAATCTAGTCAATTTTTTGTTGAAATAGTTCTCCAGTTGTTTTTAAAGTTAACCTATATGTGAATTCCTGTCTCCCTTTCGCTGTAGCCTATTCAGCATATGTATTTTTATAAGCACATATACAATCCTACCTGGTACCACACGTACACTATTTTGTGGTTGCTGACTTGGCAGATACAAATTGCGAGAAGAGATCACTCCTCCTAAATGCTGATGGAACTGAAAATTCAACCTATGGGTGAGTTTCCTAGCTGAACAACATTATATATAAATCCATGTTCAGTAAAATGAATATTTTTGATCTGTGAATGATATATATTTCATGGTGAATTTCAATTGGCATATAGTGCTAATTTTTAATATCTGTATATATATATATATATATATATATATATATATATATATATATATATATATATACTATCCAGATTTTTCAAAATATGAAATATATCTGTCTTATTATACATTTCCTAAATTCATTCATATTCATGTATGTGGATTTATAATTATCTTTTCACAAGATCATTCTCAGAAATATTCATCCACCTGAAATACATATTTGTTTCCTACTACTGAAAACTAACTTCAGTGAATGGTGTATACAAATCCTAATATTTCTTCAGTAACTGACCAAGTTTAACATCAATGCAAGTAGACTCCTATGGAACATGATGTGTATTTTGATGTTAATTTTTTTTCAACACTGGTGCATTACAATTTCTTTAGTTTATGCACATCATTGGATATAGATTTCATCCACAAGTTTGAAAATTTATAGGCATTTGTTTCACTTTCAATCACTTTCTACTTCAGAACACATATATTTCTTCGTGTTTCTTGACTGGTCTTTTCATGAGACTTATTTCCAAACACATTATTTTTGATATCCATAAGTACTTTTGAAGCAAATCTCACACACCCTACATGGTGAACCATAACCCTAATATTACGATTAGATGTATAACTGGTTAGAATGAATGATTGTATATCAATATATGATTTCGTATATATTTTCAGATATCAATTCAATCCATTATTTAATGTGGAACCAGTTATATTATTTATACACAATATTGTCTATTCATGCATTATCTCTATATTCATAGACACAGGGTACACCTCTTTATACCCCCAATACTAATTTACATGTCTTCAAAATATTCCTCCTTGAAATGGTGGAAGAAATACTCATGTCACCTGACCTATGTATACATTTTATCACAGTAATATTCTGGACACAAAAAGCAAAGGTCACACTTATGTTTGTACCAATGTAAAGGTTGGTCAAGCGTTGGAGTAAGAGACCACCAAGAGACTGTCACATGCAACAGCAAAGTGTTTATTGGGGGTCCAGCATGCTGTGGCTCAGAGCTCACTTGAATTTAGCAGAGAGCCCTGAGAACAGCTTAAGCAGAGCTTATATTTTTTCCTTAGAGAGGGCAGGGAGTGAAATTTATTCATGGGTCATGGCAAGTGGGCGGTTTGTTTGCAAATGTGTGAGGGAGTACATTCTGCAGTTTGGCAATTGGGGACAGTACATTTGGGGAACAAGATAAGCAAACAGTTCTCAAGATTTCAACAGTGTTTTGTTAAGCATACAGAAAAACAGAAATTGACAAGTACCTATTTTATTATCCTTTCATTCCCCACTTCTTGTTCTGGTTACTTTTAATCATAAAAGTGATCATTGGGGGGTGTCACAATTCATGTCTGCTAGTCGGAAACATTGTTGTCTGATTACCATAAGTTTAACTTGTCCAATTTGAGCTTGGAGAAAAGAAACTACACGGTTGAGCATACAGGGCCCTACAGTTAGCAATAATATGAAGATTATTAAAGGACCGGCCAAGGCTGATAAAAGTGTAGTTACCCACGGGGACTGTGTGTACCAAGACTCAAAAAACCCTTTTTGGGCCTCTGTCTCTCGTTGACACTCTTCAAGGCGTTTTTTTTTTAATTTACTCATAGATTCTTTTACAACTCCAGTATCGTCAGCATAAAAACAATATTCTTCCTTCAATGCAGCACAAAGGCCCCTTCTCTCATGAAGAGAAGGTCCAAATGTTGCCTGTTCTGTAAAACTACTTCAGAGAGCGAGGTTAAAGATTCCTGTAAAGCTGTGATGGAGGTTTTTAATATCTTTAAGTTTTGGTCTATTGGTACTTGTCATTGGGTTATTTGTTGTGTCCCATGGACTAGGGCAGTGGTTCCTGTGCCCACCCATGCAGCAACTCCTATTCCGAATAGGATGGCTAAAGTGAGGAATACAGCTTCCCAGCGGAACCGAGTTTTTTGCCCCCCTATTTGATTTTTAAATGAACCTGTTTAATGATAGAGCACTCTGGGAATCATCTGCACCATTACATAATTAATCACATCTGTTGACCATTTTATGAACCCATTAACAATGTTTAAGTATATAGAATTACACTTTTGTAGGGACAGACAAGGCAAGGCACCTAAGATAGCACCGAAGCTAGGGAAACAATCCTATTTGGTTGCAAACGGATTTAGAGGGCATTGCTTCTGTTGTAATCAATTAATCCGCTGAACCCCAAGTTTAGGTAGTTTCAGAATTTTGTACCCAACATGCAGGTAAAGTGGCTAAGAAGTTCACAGTCTGCAGAAGTTCACAAAAAGCTGTTTTTGTTTCTGTTTTATTTCCTCTGTTCTATGCAAGTTTAGTTTTTAAGGACACTTTGGAGGGGGAGAGATTTTGTCTTCTCTTTTTTTTTCTCCCTGCCAGCTATTACCATGGAGCCCAGTTGGTAACTTCTTTATCTTAGAAATGTAGCCATCTCTGTGAAGCCCCAGCTCAAGGCCAGAGGCCTTGTTCACATATTTTGTGAAAAACTAGTAAAGGGGTGTCTAGCATAGCAGAGCTGATTTTTCCAGCCCATGGTACGTAGAACAGGGCAACAAGAAAAGAGGAAGTTTATCTACATTGAACTCCTTCATTGGGACTCTTTTGCTAAAAGTCCTAAATTCAGCCATGGTGAAGACTTCTGGAGAAGGTCAGTTAAGAATTTTCTGTGGTCCTGGTACAGAGGGGGAAGACGTGAAAGGCGGGTGGTGAGAGCAGCTCCGTGGATCTGAGAATGAGGAAGAAGAGATGTAAAAGAATAATGGGAAAGGGCTTTGGGATTTTCCTAGCATCAAAAAGTTGAGCAGTAGAACAGATAGACCAGAGGGGAAGATGGGAGTGAGTATCTCAAAAAGCCTGTGAGGGACTTCAAATTCTTAGTAACCTGTTTTCAGTGTTGACAAAGCAACTTTAAAGGCCATTTTCATTACATCTTGAATAGGGGTCTGAGGGCTCTCCTCTGCCTGTTTGAGCTTTGGGTTAGCTGGTAAAAGGACCTGTTGGGACCCGGTGCGGACACTGACAGGAGAAGAGAGGAGTGAGTGGGAAGAGGGGTATCTCAGTACCTGCTACCTCAGCAAGGGGGCAATTGTCTGAGAACCAGCGGTGGTTTGGGTATTTGATCTAGTAATTGGAGAGGAGAAATCAGGTTGCTGAGGTGGGATTGACAGCAGAGCATCTGGAGTAGATGGCAGAGGGTGAGGATCTATTGGAGATGTATAGTTCAGGATTTGAGTGAAGGAGGAAAAAGGCCTCCACATAGGGGAATTTCCTTCCACTCTATTGAGCACTTGCCGCAGTTAAAAAGGTCACACAGAATTTGAGGTTATAGAGACCCCCCTGGGGGCCATCGGTTTTGGTTGTTAATTGGTAATATGGCTAATGCTGTGTACTGAATTTGATGAAAAGTTTGGGTTCCTCTAGGCAGCCCCTATATGCTCACATCCCTATGACTCACAGAAGAAGTCGGCTTTTTCCTCACACAGCCTTGGCTTTTGTGGCTTTGATAACTGCCGGGTAAACATAGTAACCTAGGCTAGCCAACCTGCATCTGGCTCACGTTTTCCTTCACCCACAATAGCAAAACTCACACACTCTTCCTGATAAACCATAACCCTAATATTACCATTAGATGTTTAACTCGTTGGAATGAATGTATGTATATCAATATAAGATTTCCTGTATATTTTCAGATATCAATTAAATCCATTATTTAAAATTGGAACTAGTTATATTATTTATTCACATTATGATTTATTAATGCATTATCTCTGTATTCATAGATACAGGGTAAACTTATTTGTATCCCGAATACTAATTTATAAGTCTTCAAAATATTGCTCTGAGAACTGGTGGAAGAAATACTCATGTCACCTTATCTACAAATATATTTTATCACAGTAATATTCTGGACACAAAAACCAAAGGTCACACTTATGCTTCTACCAAAATCTAAATGGAAAGTGAGCAGGGATTACTAAAAACATCCACGTTCAGTTTGCCTAATGCTCTCTAATGTCAATCCTATTGGTAATTACATATTTGTTTCTTCCTAAGATTATATATTCTCTCAAGCATGTTGAAATTGTCTAATCCAATCACTCACTTTATACTTTGCCTGATTTCCTAATGTCTCTATTGATATCTGCTTTCCTACATATTTTCACCAGTTCATCATTGTGACTGACTCTTCACATGTGCTGACATTTACAGTCATTCTCTACAAGAAACCCTATTTCTAAAGAACTTTTGGTCCAAATCCTATACTCACTCTTCTTTCAAAATATACCGATTACCTTCCTAATCCTGCCGACTCTTCCTCTTTCACTACATTCAATCATCCAAGGTAAATGGTCCTACACCATTGTATGTCGATTTATCTGAGACAACTGTGCAGAAAGTAATTCAAAGCTAAGTATCCCCATCAAGGGCCCAATGCCCTTCTGGGCTTCAAATCGTACCTAGATTTCTGTTTTCATACGTATATTTCTCCTCTATATTCTTATAAATATCGCAGGTTCCTTATACCATTATTAATCCAGCAGAATGATTCCTAATCCAAATTGAACATGTTATTAATACTAACCATACACTGTTTCCTCAATCTAACTTTACAAAAGAGCAGGGACAGAGTTGGTCTTAAAATACAGGAATGTAGGGGATCTTCCACCTGCTGAGAACCTCATAGGTCCATGCAGAAATGATCCCTGGAGAAGATGTATTCAGCTATGAAGGACCTGAGAGGGCAAAAGTCATCATCCATGGCAAACAACTTGATGTGGATTGTCTGAATGAGGCACTCTCTTCTCAATGTAGAGAAGGTGGACCAATCCAGGCCTGTGTTGAGAGCTCTTACAGGGTGCCTATGGTTGATATACCATTCTAACTTGTAAAAGTGTCACAGGAAATAGGGGCAGCCTCCATCGCATGGGACTCTTGGAAGCAACTGTTAGGACATATGGTTACCAAAGCAGTGATCTCATTCAGTTCCTGAAAAAGTGACCTCACCTCATTTTCTTGTTGATTTAACTCTCTGAACATGGGATCCAGGAAGCCAGGCATCCAGAGCCAGTCCCAGTCCCAGTTTCAGTGTGCTCACTTGATTGGAATTAACAAGGATAGGGTCAGTCATTCTTGGTACCTTCTAATGTGAGGATCGGCAAATGCCATGAAAGCTCTGAAGAGGGGCCTGTCCTGAAAAAGATGGTAGTGGCTCAGCACTGGCTACTGACAACTTCGGAGACTTGCCCAAAAAACCAGATCTGAGACAGGACAGGACATTTCAGGGAAAGTCTGTCAGTCAGAGGACACTCCAGTTAGTCACAGACCTACTTGCTGAAAGGAGGTGCCTTTGTGGGTGTGGGTGTGTGTTTGTGGTTATGTCTCATGGTCTGAGAATAGGTAGGAAAGGCGGTTTGTTTGGTTTGGACTAGACTGCTTCTAGAATGTCATTTGACAAGGGGAGTGTTTCTATATCTGTGTATCACACTGTGTCTGTAGATGCAGACATTAAAAAAGAGAATGCATCAATGATTGTTTCCTGTCTAGTAGACAGCTTTCCAGCGTTCATCCTGCCCAATTTATGAATAGAGTGTGGCTAGCCTTATTGATGTGCATCACCTGCTACCTTCCTAAGTTCCTGTTTTCTTCCTGAATTCTGGCCACTCTGCTTTAGGCCTTTTGCTTACCTAATGTTCTGTTGCCCTGAATGTCAGGAAGGTCTTTGCCTCAGGCCACCCTTTTTTGAATCCTGAAGAAAACAGTTTTCAAATGGAAATGAATAGGCATCACCTGTGTTTCTTTGATTAAATGCTTTGGAAAAGGATGTGTCTCAATCAGCCTCTTCACCCTGTGTGAGGCTGTGGCTTAGATTCTCAGCACCTAATTTATCTAAAGAAAGATCCCATATGTGCATCCAAAACCACAATGGCAAAAAGATCAGTCATTGTGGATGAAGTCTCTTGCCTTCCTCTGTTAGGTTCCTGACCTCTATCAAGTGAGAATAGGGATCCTTTGGGTCAAAAGAGTTCTTCAAAGCCATGCAGAAGTTCTTGGGTTTTCTCATTACTCCAAATCGCATAAAGAATTTATACCTGACAGTCAGTAGGCCTCAAATTGGACAAGCAGAGCAATATTAATTGCAGGCCTATTTGATCACTCCTGGTTCACCGGAAGTGTGTCCAGGCCACTCTGATTTTAGGCAAATGAGTGGCAAGGGAGCATATTTTTGACACTGTCTTGAGCTGTGTCCCTCATGGAAACCACCAACCGGAGTTTATGATGAGTGCCTATATGGAAGAAGATGAGGGCCATGTGGGAGTGTTTTGGTTTTAATTTTGGTTATTTGTGTGACAGTTGGAAGAGATGACTGGGTCCACCTTGGCTTGAACTCTGGTGTGATTCCCCTTAGATACTGAGTTCAGGAAATGACATCAGAGAAATATTGCCATGAACTGTTTTGGGATTTTAGGAGGCCACGGATAAGAGTTGCCCTTGGAAACTGATCTAGGGCCAGGTTTGCTTTCCACAGAGCACTAGGAATTTCAGCTAGGATATCACATGATTTTATTCTGAAAAACTTGACAGCCAGAGTTGAGAGGCAAAACACACATGGACCTCACATTGTAAACCTCAATGGGCATGGCTTCATGTGACATTTTGGCCACTCTTTGGGAAGTCTTGCCTGTGATAATTCTCCACAGCTTTCTATGAAATGAGCTTCCTCACCATTTAATGTTTCCTGATAAATACCATGAAATTTTTGAAATTCCCATGAACAGGTGGCACTGGAGAATCTTTGGATGTCCTGTTTCTGATCATGAGTGTACCACACAGTGCCTTGATTGACTGGGTTCCATGAAAATGGTGTAGAACAGAGATGCCAGTAACTTGGTGCCTTCTGAGTAGTGGGCCTAGAGGAGTGGTGGGCAGGAGTGTGATAAAACATCTGCGGTGGGGCCATGTGGATCTGCCATTGTCTTCAAAATGGCTTGTGACTGACATGGTGCAGCCAACAGACCCTTATAAGTAAAGGCATTTTGTTATATGGAGAGGTTTCAGGGCAATGTTCAGAATCAGGTTGCTATAGTCAAGGGGGCAAGTTATATAGGATAGAAGCCTAGTTGGTGCATTCTCTTGCTGACCCTGTTTCACCACACGTGACAGAACTCCCTCCAGCCCTGTGTCCCAGTTGAATTCCTTGTATTTCGTGAAGCAAATACCAAACTCCCAGTGCAGCTGCAAGAAACACCAGGAAAAATGGAGGATGACCAAATGACTTCACGGTCCACAGGGGGGGAGACACTTAGTCCCCAATGGCCACAGTTGACCTAAAAAGATAGAATTCAGCACTGCTGCCTCATGGTCATTGGAAAATAAGAAACCACTTCCTCCAGGTCACATAGATGCAGACCCAGCTTTGATGGTCTCACTACAAAGGAAGCTAAAGCTCCTGACAACAACATATATTTCATGTGTCCAAACTCAGAGGCTGTTTCTCAATAAGTCTTTATTCCACCAGAGCTCCATGTTTGTGGCGTGTTTACCCTGTCCCTTACTTTTGGAATCTCCTCTACCACCTCCAAGTTTGTAAACTCCTGAGCATGTTCCATTCCAGATATATAATCACGGATTTTCAAACTCTTCTCTTCTAATTGTGTCATACTTGGGGGAATGGTTATGTCAAGGCTTTGTTCTGGATGAGTGTGGGAGGATTTTTTGTAGCACATATTTGCCTACTCATTGAATTCTTTTTCTAATTTTCCTTTGGAAGTACTTTATCCCTGACACTACCCCAAACCCTACTAGACTCTGACTACTAATCCTAATATAATGGAGAAAAATAACCCAAACAGATTGGAAATGCAAGCAGTTCAGAAGTACAGTTGGAATTGCCTTTTGCATGATAAAGTGTAGCTGTTGTAAAACTTGTCAATTTTTTGTTGAAATAGTTCTCCATGTGTTTTTAATTTAACAAATAAAAAAAATCCTGTCTCCCTTTCTCTGTAGCCTATTCAGCACATGTAATTTCATATGCACATATAGATTCCTACCTGGTATCACATGTACATTCTTTTGAGATGGCTGATTTGGCAGATACAAATTGTTAGCAGAGATCACTCCTACTAAACGCTGTTGGAACTGAAAATTCAAACTATTCGTGAATTTCCTAGTTGAACAACATTATACATAAATCATGTTGAGTAAAATAAATATATTTGGACCTGTGGATGATATATATTTCACACCAAATTTCGATTGTCATATATATTGCTACTTTTTAATGTCTGTGTGTTATATGTATATCCAAATATATGTGGATGATATATATTTCACAACAAATTTTGATTGTCATATGTATTGCTACTTTTTAATGTCTCTGTGTTATATGTATATATATATACATATATACACACACACACACACTGCAGATTTTTCAAAATATGAAATATATGTGTCTTACTGTACACTCTATCAATTCATTGATGCTCATGTATGTGGATTTATAATCAATATTTCACAAGATTATTCTCAAAAATATTCATCAACCCGAAATACATATTGTTTCCTAGTACTGACAACTAACTTCAGTGAATGGTGCATACAAATCCTAATATTTCTACAGTAACTCATCCTGTTTAACATCAATGCAAGTAGATTCCTATGGGATATGATGTAACTTTTGACATTCATTTTTATTTAACACTGGTACTTTACAATTTCTTCAGTTTATGCACATCATAGGATATATATTTCATCCACAAGTTCGCAAATTATAGGCATTTGTTTCACCTTCAATCACTTCCTGTTTTAGAACACATGTATTCCTCCAGGTTTCTTGACGGGTCTTTCAGTGAGACTTCTTTCCAAACACTTTATTTTTGATTTCCATAATCACTTTTGAAGCAAAACTCACACACCCTTCATGATAATCCATAACCCTAATGTTAACATTAGATGTACAACTGGTTGAAATGAATGAATGTATATCAATATAAGATTTCGTATATATTTTCAGATATTAATTCAATCCATTATTTAAAGTGGAATCAGTTATATTATTTATTCACAGTATCGTCTATTCATGCATTATCTCTATATTCATAGACACAGGATAAACCTCATTGAACTCCAGTACTAATTAATACATCTTCAACATATTGCTCCCAGAAATGGTGGAAGAAATACCCATGTCACCTGATCTACATATACATTTTATCACAGTAATATTCAGGACACAAAAAACACAAACGTCACACTTATGATTGTACCAAACCTAAACGGAAATTGAACATGGATTACTAAAAACATCCATGTCCAGGTTGCCTAATGTGCTCAAATGAAAATCCTATTGGTGACTACATATTTGTTTCTTCCAAAGGTTATATAATCAAACTCAACCCTTTTGAAAAAGTCTAATCCTGTCACTCACTTTATACTTTGCCTGATTTTGTAATGTCTCAATTGATATCTTCTTTCCTAGATATTTTCCCCAGTTCATCATTGTGACTGAATCTTCACATGTGGTGACACTTACATTCACCCTCTAACCGAAACCCTATTGCTAAAGAACATTTGTTCCAAATCTATTATTCCCTCCTTCCTAAACCTACCGAATATCTTCCTAATCCTAACTTCTATCACTTTTTGACTGGATGTTCTCTTCTACATTCCATCATCCCAGGTACAAGATACTATGCCATTGTATATCGATATATCTGAGACATCTGTGCAGAAAGTAATTCAAAGCTAAGTATACCAATCAAGGGCCCAATGACCTTCTGGGCTTCAAATCTTACTTAGATTTCTGTTTTCATAATTATATTTCACCTATATATTGTTGTAAATATTGCAGCATCCCAATACCTTTATTCATCCTGTAGAATGATTCCTAACTGAAATTGAATCTGTTATTAACCCTAAGCATACACTGTTCCCTCAATCTTACATTACAGAAGAGCAGGGACAGAGTTGGTCTTAAAATACAGGAATGTAGGGGATATTTAACCTGCTAATAACCACAAAGGTCCTTGCAGAAATGATCCATGGAGAAGATATAGGCAGCTATGAAGGACCTGAGAGAGCAAAAGTCATCTACCATGGAAAGTAACCTGGTCAGGATGAAGGGTTGTGTCTGAATCATCCTCTCTGATCTTAATGTAGAGAAGATGGACCAAACCAGGCAATTATGGAGAGCTGTTCCTGGGTGCCTATGTTTGATTTATCATTCTAACTTGTGAAAGTGTCACAGAGAGTAGGGGAAGCCTCCATCTCATGGAACCCTTGGAAACAACTGTTAGGACAAACTGGTTGCCAAGGCAGTGACCTCATTCAGTTCAGGAAGGAAGTGACCTCACCTCACTTCCTTGGTGATGGAATTCTCTGAACTTGGGATTCGGGAAGCCAGGCACCCAAAAGCAGTCCCAATACAAGTCCCATTGGTCTCACTTGTTTGGATTTACCGAGGACAGGGTCAGTCTTTTTTGGTACCTACTGATGTGAGGATGGCCAAATGCGAGGAAAGCTCTGAAGAGGGTCCTTTTCTGAGAAAGCAGGTAGTGGCTCAGCGCTCGCTTCTGACAATTTCAGAGAGGTGGCCAAAGAGACCAGATCTGAGATAGGACAGGCCATTTCTGGTGAACATAGCATGGTCCACCACTCAGAGTAAACTCTGGATAGTCACAGACCTACTTGGGGGAAGGAGGTGTCTTTGTGGGTGTGGATGTGGGTTTGTGGTTTTGTCTCATATTCTGAGAATAGGTAGGAAAGGCGGTTTACTTGGTTTGGAGTGAACAGCTTTTACTAAGTCATTTGACAAGGCGAGTGTTTCTATGTCTGTGTAACCCACTGTGTCCGTGGTTGTAGATATTAGAAAAGAGGATGCATCATTGGATGTGTCCTGTCTAGTAGAAAGCTTCCCAGCATTCATCCTGCCCAATTTATGAATGTACTGCAGCTTGCCTTATCGATGGGCAACACCTGCTATCTTCCTAAGTTCCTGTTTTCTTTCTGAATTCTGGCCACTCTGTAGAATAGGCTCATGGTTTTGTGTCCAAGGTATGTACCACCTCCAATCTCTGTGACATGGCCATGTACTGAATAGCTGAAAGGAATGGCGACCATGTCAGAAAACTCAGATATCAGTGTGACCATGAAAGTCTCAGTGGAGAAACCCTGCTTTGGGCCTTTAGATTACCTATTGTTCAGCTGCCCTGAAAGTTGAGAGAAACAAAAACCATGAGTACTGAATAAATGTTGCAGCAGTTGGAAAATGTCGCTGTATTGAGGTTCCCTCACCAGACTTTAGTTTCCCCAGTTATCTGGACTGTCAACGTAACCTTTTAATTTTAGTGTTACAGTTGTCCTTCCCCATTAGATACAGTGTAATAATTTCATGTCATCTGATCTTGCAAAATCCTTTTACTACTATGACCTTTGTGTCTAATAGAGAAATCTTCACTTCTGTTACTCAGGGCTGGATAATCGTACTAGCAGACACGAAGACTACCTGTTTAGGTTAGGAATATAAGTAGGTCTTAACCTAAAAAATCTGCCTCTGGCAGCTCCTCTTGATAGTCTCTTTTTATAGTTATCAGGCATTCCTGTCTGAGAATCCTTCTTTTAGTTTCCAGTCTTACTTATTTTGGGAGGCTAACATAAATTGTATACCTTAAAATTTTATTATTATTATTATGATGATGATGATGATTATTATTATTATTAATTAAAATGCCCAGGAATGGCTGTATTTTCGTTTTAACTGTCTTTGCTAACTGTTTAAGATGAAACAGTCAAACTGACTTCTGTTTCTATCTATTTTTCACAGTCAGCTGAGCTTTTATGGGAGTCAATTCTGGGGAAACTTGAGAGCAGATTCTCAGTTCTGATAGTGCCATTTTCGCTAGGTGGGTCCAGGTCTTGCTTGACCATGTGGTTTCCCTCAGAAGCATAAGAATGTCTCCCTTCTCTGATAACTCTCCTCTTCATGGCAAATGCACTCATTGGCTTTATGTTCACCAGTGGTCTCATTATTTTTCCTGATCTGGAGGTTATTTGGCCCAGAGTTGCAAAGCTCTTTAGAGAAGTCCCCTGTTCCCTGGATTCAGACTGACTCAGAGGGCAAGAGCCAAATATTGGTTTTCTTGGCCCTTTTCATTTAACTTTAATTAAATCCTAATCTGAAACATCCAGCAAATAAATTTTAACAGCCTTATATTACAAGTACTGGGATTTAATGTCTATAACTTTATAATTATTTATCTTTTAATTAATTGGGATCTGTATTATTCTGTCTTATAGGTGATGACTTATTATCTTAAATTAACCCATGTTGTGTTCTTAAAGCAACACTTCTGTAAAACACTAACAGGGAATCTTTAGATCACTTATAAGGAAATTACAAAATAAAAATTTTTAACAAGAGTAAAAATACTTAGTTCGTGTAACAGCTACCCTAAATTTTTTGGCTGAGTTATACACTATATCCCCTGTTTAAATCCTAGTAATCTTGACACAAATCAAAAACCAAAGAAACTTTTGAACATAACTTTAAATGAAATAAAATCTGACCTACTGCTTTCGTAGTCATTCTCACATGTTGTAAGATGGGACACACAGCCTTATTTCAGTTAAGGCAGGGCTCTATATGAATCTTTAGTGTTTTAGATCTAAAGGTGATCTTTGTTTTTTAAATATCATTTTACAAAGTTTACATAAATTGTGTCAGGTCACATGAACATTTGCTAACACCGTATGATATCAGATTTAAAACATGAATTAAAGAAAGGCTGAAAGTTTTTAACCTTTACATAGATTAGGCTCTCAATAACTTAAAAATACATTTAAATGGTTCCCCAATGTAAAAAGTAACATAAAACTTTACATATCTTATTGATAACAGGTAAATAAATCCCCAATATATTTTTTTACCATATAAATTTAGAACAACAGATTGATATAATGCTCTTTTCAAGTTTCTACCTTACAGACTTGTATACCTGGAAGATATGAGCACATTGACAGCAACACAATTACATTGATGTTTCTACATTAACCAAGTTTAGCTTTTAAAGAAATGGCAGTACAGTTCTCTAAAATAACAGTTCTTATTTATTCAGTTGTTTAATTTTTATGGTTGTTTGCTTTAGAAAAAAATAAAACTTAATAACACAGTTTTACGGGTAAACTTATGTTTTCAGAAATTTTTGTCTCTTTAACACATGACTGAATTTTACAATCTTATACACACTTTAGTACAAACTTATACAGACCTTAGTAAATCAATCAGATATCAAACAAAACTACTCATGAATGAGTAATCCCATATGAAATTTACTTTACTTATTTATTAAAATATTAGACAATTGAATTGAAAATTGTAAACCATTTTTTTGTTGTTGAAGGAAAAGTCCTTGAACAAAGGCATATTAGACCTTTTGTAGACATTAATATTTTATTAGATTTTTGAACACCTAGAAAACCTTGTGAGCTTAAATTTAAAGAGCAATTCCCTACAGAACAGAACAGAGGACAGAACCATTCTCATTACTGTCCCGGAGAGGGGTATATGTTAGCCTACCCAGGCCACCTCCCTGTCATCAGAAGTACTCTCCCTTAACTGGATAGCAGATGTTATAAAGGCGTCACTTACCTATGGAGGCCTCCTCTACCAGGAGCTTGCTAATAGTTTTAGTGCTTTGGTTCTCTGAAGTGCTCCACGGACTGAAGGCTCAATCCAAGGCCTTGGAAGGTCTTAAGTTGCACTCCCCCTAGAGTGGCTCTCCAGTGTGGAGCCCTCGAGGGCAGGCCAGCTTCAGAATTTCCACAGTCTGGTCTTGTGATCTGGTCGGGCAGGGTTATCTCGCTTTGGAACTCCAAAATGTAAGACCAGAATGCAAGAAAAGACCACTGACTCCAATTAAAATCAAATTAAGGCAAGCTTATTATTTCAACCGGCCAGGCTGCCTCTCCCTCCAAAATGGCGGGAACAAGACAGCAACCCAACTTTCCTACAGCCCAGATATGTAGCCCAGAAAGATACACAAAAGGGGGGTTACAGATAAGAGAACTTTGACAAGCATCACACTAATGGTATATTACTTTTTTTTTTTTTGCTGGCCCTAACATCAGAATTTATGAGGACCATTAGAGCCTCAGAGACACGTTGTCTGGCCAGGGAAAGAAAAATATTTATGAGGTATCATTAAAGTTTTAGAGAGCGCTGCTATCTGGTCAGAGATCCAGACATGGGTGAGTTCAAGGCACTGGTAGGCATTCCAAGCAGGTTCAGAATTTGCGTTAATTTATAGTAAAGCCAAAATTATCTTTTCATGGCTTTGTGGCAAGATGGCCCCCAATTTTAATGAAAGATCAGGTTGGATCTATCAACCCTGTCCCTTACTTTTGGAAACTCCCCTACCACCTCCAAGGTTGTGAACTCCTGAGGATTTTGCATTCCTGATAGGTATTCACAGATTTTCTAACTGTTCTCCTCTAATTGTGTCTTACTTGGGGCCGAAGTAATATGAAGGCATTATTCTGGATGAGAGTGGAAAAATTTTGTGTAGCACATATTTGCATACACATTGGATTCATTATCTAATTTTCCATTCGAAATACTGAATCCCTGACACTAACCAATAGCTGACTAGACTCTGACTACTAAACCATTATGATGGAGAAAAATAACCCAAACAGAATAGAAATACAAGCAGTTCAGAGGAGGAATGGTGTACAGTTGGACTGGTCTTTTGGATGATAAAGGGTTGGTGTTATAAATCCAGTAAATTTTTTTGTTTAAATAGTTCTCAATGTGTTTTAAAGTAAACAAATATGTGAATTCCTGTCTCCCTTTCTCTGTAGCCTATTCAGCACATGTAATTTTATATGCACATATAGAATCCTACCTGGTATCACACATACATACTTTTGAGGTTACAGTTACTAGGAAGATACAAATTTTGAGAAGAGATCACTCCTCCAAAACGATTTTGGAACTGAAAATTCAAACTATGGGTGAGCTTCCTAGTTGAAAAACATTATACATAAATCCATGTTTACTAAAATAAATACTTTTGCATGTGTTGATGATATATATTTAATGATGAATTTCGATAGGCATAAATATTGCTACATTTTAATGTCTGTGTATATATATATACACACTCTCCAGATTTTTCAAAATATGAAATATATGTGTCTTACATTAACTCCCTGAATTCATTTATGTTCATGTATGTGGATTTATAATCAACTTTTTACAAGATTATTCTCAGAAATATTCATCCACCTGAAATACATATTTGTTTTCTAGTACTGAAAACTAACTTCAGTTAATGTTGCATACAAATCCTAATATTTCTACAGTAACTGACCCACTTAAACATCATTGCCTGTAGATTTGTATGGGACATAATGTGTATTTTGACGTTCATTTTTTTACAACACTGGTACATTATTATTTCTTCAGTTTATGCACATCATAGGATATATATTTCATCCACAAGTTCACAAATTTATAGGCATTTGTTTCACTTTCAATCACTTACTGCTTCAAAACACATGTATTCCTCCAGGTTTCTTAACTGGTCTTTTCATGAGACTTCTTTCCAAACACATTATATTTGATTTCCATAATCAATTTTGAAACAAAGCCCACACACTCTTCATGATAAACCATAAACCTAATATTAAAATTAGATGTATAACCGGTTGGAATGAATGATTGTTTATCAATATAAGATTTCCTATATATTTTCAGATATTAATTCAATCTATTATTTAAAGTGGAATCAGTTATATTATTTATTCACAATATCGTCTATTCATGCATTATCTCTATATTCATAGACACAGGATACACCTCATTGAACTCCAGTACTAATTAATACATCTTCAACATATTGCTCCCAGAAATGGTGGAAGAAATACCCATGTCACCTGATCTACATATACATTTTATCACAGTAATATTCAGGACACAAAAAACACAAACGTCACACTTATGATTGTACCAAACCTAAACGGAAATTGAACATGGATTACTAAAAACATCCATGTCCAGGTTGCCTAATGTGCTCAAATGAAAATCCTATTGGTGATTACATATTTGTTTTTTCCTAAGATTATATATTCAAACTCAAGCCTGTTGAAAATGTCTAATCCTATTACTCACTTTATACTTTGTCTCATTTCGTAATGTCTCTATTGATATCTGTTTTCCTACATATTTTCCCCAGCTCATTATTGTAACTCATTCTTTACATGTGCTTACATTGACATTCACTTTCTAACCAAAACCCTATTGCTAAAAATATTTTGGTCCGAATCCTATACTCACGCTTTTTTCTAAACCTACTGACTATCTTCTTAATCCTACCTACTGTCCCTTTTTGACTGGATTTTCTCTTCGACATTCAATCATCCAAGAAAAAAGGTCCTATGCCATTTTATATCGATTCAGCTGAGGCATGTGTGCAGAACATAATGCAAAACTAAGTCTCCCAATCAAGGGCCCAATGCCCTTCTGAGCTTCAAATCTTACCAGGATTCCTGTTTTCATACTTATATTTCACCTATATATTCTTGTAAATATCGCAGGTTTCCAATACCATTAATCATCCCGCAGAATTATTCCTAACACAAATCGAACATGTTTTTAACCCTAACCATACACTGTTCCCTCAATCTAACATTGCAGAAGAGCAGGGAAAGTGTTGGTCTTACAATACAGGAATGTAGGGGATCTTCCACCTGCTGAGAACCTCAAAGATACATGCAGAAATAATCCCTGGAGAAGATGTATGCAGCTATGAAGGACTTTTGAAAGTGAAAGTCATCTTCCATAGCAAACAACCTGGTCAGGATACAGGTTTGTGTCTGAATCAGCCTCTCTCTTTTTAATGTAGAGAAGATGGACCAAACCAGGCCTTTGTGGAGAGCTCTTCCCAGGTGCCTATGGTTTATATACCATTCTAACTTGTGAAAGTGTCACATGAAGTAGGGGCAGCCTCCATCTCAAGGGACCATAAGAAGAAACTGTTAGCACAAAGTGGTTGCCAAGTCAGTGACCTCATTCATTTCAGGAGGAAGTGACCTCACCTCACTTCCTTGTTTTTGGAAGTCTCTGAACTTGGAATCCAGGAAGGCAGGCACCCAGATCCAGTCCCAGTCCCACTCCCAGTGGTCTCACATGTTTGGACTTACCAAGGTGAGAATCGGTCTTTCTTGGTGCCTACTAATGTGAAGATGACCAAATGCCAGAAGAGCTCAGAAGAGGGGCCTTTCCTGAGAAACCCAGTAATGGCTCACTGCTGGCTCCTGTCAGCTTCACACAGTTGGCCAAGGATACTAGATCTGAGACAAGATAGTCCAATTCCGTGAAACATAGAATGGCCCTCCAGTCAGAGAACACTCTGTATAGTCACAGACCTCCTTGGGGGAAGGAGGTGCCTTTCTGGGTGTGGGTGTGTGTTTGTGGTTTTGTCTCATGTTCTGAGAATAGGTAGGAAAGGCAGTTTGTTTGGTTTGGTGTGAACTGTTTCTGGTAAGTCATTTGACAAGGCGATTGTTTCTATTTCTGTGTATCCCACTGTGTCTGTGGTTGTAGAAATTAGAAAAGAGAATGCATCAATGGATGTTTCCTGTCTAGGAGAAAGCTTCCCAGGATTCATCTTGCCCCAGATATGTACAACCTCCAAGATCTTTGACAAGGCCATGTACTGGACAGCTGAATGGAATGGGAGCATCTCAGAAAACTCAGATATCAGTGTTACCAGGAAAGTCTCAGTGGAGAAACCCTGCAATGGGCCTTTTGCTTGCCTATTGTTATGTTGGCCTGAATGTCAGGAAGGTCTTTGCCTCAGGCCACCCCTTTGTGAAGCCTGAAGAAAACAGTTTTCAAATGGAAATGAGTGGACATCACCTGTGATTCTTTCCTTAATTGCTTTGGAAAGGGATGTGTCTGAATCAGCATTTTGGCCCTGTGTAAGGCTGTGGCTTAGATTCTCAGCACGTGATGGATCTAAAGAAAGATCCCTTGTGTGCATCCAAAACCAACATCTCCAAAAGAGCACTCATTGTGGATGAAGTCTAACCAACTCCACTAACCAACTCACAGTTATAGTAAATAACTTTTGAAGTTGAAGGGACCCCAGTAAACTTTGAAGTAGATACAGGGGCATTATACTCAGCCTTTAAGGCCCCATTGGGCCCTCTATCAAATAAAAGGTCTCTAGTTCAAGGGGCTAATGGCAGTAAATATCGGGCTTGGAGAACTAAGGGGTACATGGACCTGTGGAAAGGAAAAATCCATCACTCCTTCCTAGTAATCCCAGAGTTCCCGGCCCCATTGATGGGTGGAGATCTGCTCACCAAACTCTGGGCCATAATGACTTTTAACCCTGAAGGCCCCCAAGTGGAATTTCTAAATCCTTCAGTAAAAACTCCTATAGTCATGGCTTTAACAATGTCAGTAGAAAATGTACATCAACTCACTCACCTTGGTTCAAAGAAATTGCAGGCATTCCTGAAAGATCAAGAACAGAGTTTTCTACTAACCGACTCACAGCGAAAGGAAATAACTGAATGGGTATCAAAAGCGTCTCAGGTCCATCAATTGGTTAATGCTTACCCTTTTAAGCTTCCTGCAGGAAAACACCTTCGAAGAACCAGACCAGAAAAATTTTCAGAAGTGAACTTTACTGAAATTAAGCCAGCAAGGTATGGACTTAAATATCTCCTAGTCTTTGTAGATACATTTTCAGGATGGATTGAAACCTTCCCCCCCCCAAAAAAAAAAAAAAAAAAAAAAACAATGGCTCAAATCGTGGTCAAGATGATACTGAAGGATATTTTTCCAAGATACGGCCTGCCTAAGGTAATAGGGTCTGACAATGCACTGGTGTTCATGGCCCAGGTAAGTCATGGGTTAACCTGTACCCTGGTGATTAATTGGTAGTTACATTTTGCTTATAGATCCCAGAGCTCAGGACAGGTAGAAAAAATAAATAGAACCATTAAAGAGACCTTAATGAAATTAAGCTTAGAAACCAGCTAAAAGTTTGGACTATACTCCTGCCTTATGCACTGTATCATCTAAAAAATACTCCCTCTGTTTCTTTGTGTAACCTCTCCCCCTGTGAAATTCTCTATGTTGCCCCTCCTCCAGTAAGGGACCTAACCCCAACTCTAAGACCTAAGGATCCCTTCCACACCCCCTTGCTTGACACACTTAAAGCTCTTGAAAGAACTCAGCGATACCTGTTAAAACAGCTGGCCACGGCCTACCAACCTGGGGACAAGGAGACTCCACATCAATATCAAGTAAGAGACTTCATCTACATAAGATGACATCAGGTGTCATCCCTGGAACCCCGCTGGAAAGGAAATACCACGTGCTACTTATAACACCTACAGTAGTAAATGTAGACGGAATCCTTTCCTGTATCCATGCCTTCCATCTCAAGCCTGCGCCCTGTCCAGACTCTGGCTGGAAACTGGAAATGACTGGTAACCCTTTCAAATTGTGTATTTGGCATGTGTATAAGGCTATAGACTCTCCCCTTGGCCACCACTAGTCCTAACCCTCATCAGCGAATTCAGCAGCAATGGCTGATCACAAATCCTCATAGACCAGAAGAATGGTCTATCTCGCTTACAGCCCACATAGGGACCTGTTGGTCATCTCAACATTTGTCAGCTGCCTATAGGTTTTTCCTATTGGGATATCCCTGATAAAGCAGATCCCACTAAAATTTCATTAAATCCCTTTCGTATCATAGATAATGAAAACAAATATTATGGATGTAGGGATACGTGAGCCAGATGCAGGTTGGCTAGCCTAGATTACTATGTTTGCCTGGAAGACTATCAAAGCCACAAACAGCCACGGCTGTGTGGGGGGAAAGCCGACTTCTTCTGTAAGTCATGGGGATGTTAGCATACAGGGACTGCCTGGTGGAACCCAAAATGCTCATCAAATTCAATACACAGAATTGGCCATATTACCAATTAGACAACCAAAACCTGTGACCCCCAGAGGGGTCTCCAGATCCTCACATTCTGCATGACCTTTTTAACTTCTGCAAGTGCTCAAAAGGGTTAAAGGAGATTCCCCTATGTGGAGGTTTTTTCCCTCCTTTGCTCACATCCTGAACTATACTTCTCCAATAGTTCCTCAAACTCAACCTTCTGCTCCAGACTCTCTGCTGGCACTCCCACCTCAGCAACCTGATTTCTCCCCTCCAATTACTAGATCAAAAATCAAAACCTCTGCCGGTTCTCAGACAATTGCCCCCTTGCTGAGGTATCCGGTACTGAGGTACCCCTCCACACACTCACTCCTCTCTTCTCCTGTCAGTGCCCGCACTGCGTCCCATAAGGTCCTCTTACCAGCTAACCCAAAGCTCAAACCAGCTGAGGAGATCCCTCAGACCCCTATCCAGGATGTAATTAAAATGGCCTTTAAAGTTGCTTTGTCATCACTGTAAACAGGTGACTAAGAATTTAAAATACCTCACATGCTTTTTGGGATACTCACTCCCGTCGTCCCCTCTGCTCTACCTGTTCTACTGCTCAAGTTTTTGTTGCTAGGAAAATCCCAAACCCCTTTTCCAATATTCTTTTACATTTCTACTTCCTCATTCTCAGATCCATGAAACTGCTCTCAGCCTTGCCTTCCACGTCTTCCCCCTCTCTACCAGGCCCACAGAAAAGTCTTAAATGACCTTCTCCAGAAGTCTTCACCATGGCTGACTTTAGGACTTTCAGCAAAAGAGTTCCTTTAAAAGAGTTCACTGTAGATAAACTTCTTCTTTTCGTGTTGCCCTGGTCTACTTGGCAACTGGCGAAAAAAAATCAGCACTCCTGAGCTAGACACACCCATACTAGTTTTTCACAAAATATGTGAACAAGGCCTCTGGCCTTGAGTGGGGGCTTCACAGAGATGGCTACATTTCTAAGATAAAGAAGTTACCAACTAGGCTCCATGGTAACAGCTGGCAGGGCGAAAAAAAAGAGAAAAAAATCTCTCCCCCTTTCAGGTGTCCTTGAAAAGTTAACTTGCCCAGAACAGAGGATAAAATAAAAGATAGAAAAACAGCTTTTTGTGAACTTCTGCCGACTTTGAACTTCTGAGCCCCTTCCCTTACATGTTGGGTACAAATTATGAAACTACCTAAACTTGGGGTTCAGGGGATTAATTGATTACAACAGAAGCAATGCCCTCTAAATCCGTTTGCAACCAAATAGGACTTTTTCCCTGTCTTCAGTGCTATCTTAGGTGCTTTGCCTCGTCCTTCCCTATAACAGAAAGATTCTATATACTTAAACATTGTTTATGTTTTCATGAAATAGTCAACAGATGTGATTAATTATGTAATGGTGCAGATGTTTCCCAGAGTGCTCTATGATGACGCAGGTCCATTTAAAGATCAAATAGGAGGGCATGCAACTCAGTTCCGCTGGGAACCGGTATCTCTCACTTTAGCCATCCTATTAGGAATAGGAGTTGCTGCATGAGTGGGCACAGGAATCAATGCCCTAGTCCAAAGGACACAACCAATGCCCTAATTAGAAGCAGCAATAGACCAAAACTTAAAGATAATAAAACCTCCATCACAGCTTTACAGGAATGTTTAACCTCTGTCTATGAATCTGTTTTACAGAACAGGCGAGCGATAAAACCTCCTCTTCATGAGAGAAGGGGGAATTTGTAGTGCATTGAGGGAAGAATGTTGTTTTTGTGCCGGCCACACTGGAGTTGAAAAGAATCTATGAGTAAATAAAGAAAACGCATTGAAGAGCGTCAACGAGAAAGAGAGGCGCAAAAAGGGTGGTTTGAGTCTTGGTTCACACAGTCCGTCTGGTTAACTATGCTTTCATCAGCCCTGGCTGGTCCATTAATAATCCTCATATTATTGCGAACTGTAGGACCCTGTTGGCTAAACCATGGAGTTTCCTTTCTCCAAGCTCAAATTGGACAAGTTAAACTTATGGTAATCAGACAACAATATACCACACTAGAAGACATAAAATGTAACACCCATCAGTGATGACTTTTATGATTAAAAGTAACCAGAAGAAGAAGTGGGGAATGAAAGGTTAATGAAATAGGTACTTGTCACTTCCTGTTTTTCTGTACACTTAACAAAACACTGTTGAAATCTTGAGAACTGTTTGCTAATCTTGTTCCCAGAATGTGCTGTCCCCAACTGCCAAACTGCAGAATGTGCTCAGTCACGCAGTTGAAAGCAAACGGCCTACTCGCCCTGACCCATCAATAAACTTCCATCCCTGCCTTCTCCAAGAAAAGTACATAAGCTCTGCTTAAGCTGTTTTCAGGGCTCTCTGCTCTATTCAACTGAGCTCTGAGCCCCAGCATGCTGGACCCACAATGAACCCTTTGTAGTTGCATGAGACAGTCTCTTGGTCATCTCTTCCTCCTATACTCGCCTGACCATTACAATATTTCACCTCTATATTCTTAAAAATATCTCAGGTTCCCAACACCATTATTCATCCAGCAGAATGATTCCTAACACAAATCAAACATGTTATTAATCCTAACCATACCATCTACCCTCAATCTAACTTTACAGAAGAGCAGGCACAGAGTTGGTCTTATAATACAGGAATATAGGGGATCTTTCACCTCCTGAGAAATTCAAAGGTCTATGCAGAAATGATCCCTGGAGAAGATGTAGGCACCTATGAAGGACCTGAGAGAGCAGAAGTCATCTTCCATGGCAAACAACCTGGTCAGGATGAAGGGTTGTGTCTGAATCAGCCTCTCTCTTCTTAATGTAGAGAAGATGGACCAAACCAGGCCTGTGTGGAGAGTTGCTTCCTGGTGCCTATGGTTGATATACTATTCTAACTTGTGAAACTGTCACAGGTAGTAGGAGCAGCCTGCATCTGAAGGGACCCTTGGAAGCAACTGTTAGGACAAAGTGGTTGCCAAGGCAGTGACCTCATTCAGTTCCTGAAGGAAGTGACCTCACCTCACTTCCTTGTTGATGGAACTCTCTGAACTTGGGATCCAGGAAGCCAGGCACACAGAGCCAGTCCCAGTCCCAGTCCCAGTGTTCTCACTTGTTTGGATGTACCAAGGACAGAATCAGTCTTTCTTGGTACCTACTGATGTGAGGAAGGCCAAATGCTAAGAGAGTTCTGAAGACGGGCCTTTCCTGGGAAAAAAGGTAGTTGCTCACAGCTTGCTCTTGACAACTTCACAGAGTTGGATAAGAAGAGGAGATCTGAGACAGGACATGCCATTTTGAGGGAACATAATATGGCCCACCAGTCAGAGGACACTCCAGATAGTCTCAGAATTACTTGGGGTAAGGAGGTGCCTCTGTGGGTGTGGTTGTAGGTTTGTGATTTTCCCTTGTTCTGAAAATAGGTAGGAAAAGTGGTTTGTTTGGATTTATTGAATATTTTCTAGAAAGTCCCTTGACAAGGCGAGTGTTTCTGTGTCTGTGTATCCCACTGTGTCCATAGTTGTAGACATTAGAAAAGAGAATGCATAAATGGATGTGTCCTGTCTAGTAGAAAGCTTCACAGCATTCATTTTGCCCAATTTATGAATGGACTGCGGCTTGCCTGATCGATGGGCTACACCTGATATCTTCCTAAGTTCCTGTTTTCTTCCTGAATTCTGGAGACTCACCAGAATAGGCTCATGGTTTTTTGTCCAAGTTATGTACCATCTCCAAGTTCTTTGACATGGCCATGTACTGGATAGCTGAAGGGAATGGCGAGCATCTCAGAAAACTCAGAAATCACTGGGACCAGGAAAGTCTCAGTGGAGAAACCCTGCTTTGGGCCTTATGCTTACCTATTGTTCTGTTGCCCTGAATTTCAGGAAGGCCTTTGCCTCAGGCCACACCTTTTTGAAGCCTGAAAAGAAGAGTTTTGCAATGGAAATAAATGGGCATTACCTGTGGCTCTTTGCTTAATTTCTTTGAAAAGAATGTGTCTTATTCAGACTCTTGAGCCTGTGTGAGGTGGTGGCTTAGAGTCTCAGCACCTGATGGATCTAAAGAAAGATTCCATGTGTACATCCAAAACCAAAATGGCCAAAGAGCAGTCCTTGTGGATGAAGTCTCTCACCTTGCTCTGTAACTTTCTTGACCTCCATCAAGTGAGAATAGGGATTCTTTGGGTCAAATAAGTTCCTCAAACCCTGCAGAGGCTAGCCCATAGGTGCTTAGATTTTCTCATGACTCCAATTCACATAAAGAATCTAAAACCCACAGTCAGTAGGCCTCAAATTTGAGAAGCAGAGCAGTATTAATGGCAGGCCTTTTTGATCATTCCTGGTTCACAGGAAGGGTGTACAGGCCACCCTGACTTTAGGCAAATGAGATGCAAGGGAGATTTTTTGGACACTGTCTTGGGGTGAACACCTCATGGAAACCTCCAGCCAGAAGTTATGATGAGTGTCTAAATGGAAGAAGATGAGGTCATGTGGGATTGTTTTGGTTTGAATCGTGGTCATTTGTGTGGCGGTTGGAAGAGACGACTGGGTCCACCTTGGCTTGAACTCTGGTGTGATTACCCTAAGAGACTGCATCCTGGAACTGACGTCATCAAAGTATTTCCATGAATTGTGTTGGAATTTTAGGAGGCCACGCATGAGATTTGCCCTTGGAAACTGAGATCTAGGCCCAGGGTTGCTTTCCGCAGAGCACTGGGAATCTCAGCCAAGATATCACATGATTTTATTCTGAACGACTTGGCAGCCATAGTTGAGAGTCAAAACACACATGGACCTCACGTTGTAGACCTCAATGCACCTTGCTTCATGTGACCTTTTGGCTACTCTTTGGGAAGACTTGCCTCTGAGACTTCTCCAAAGCTTTTATGGAAATGAGCATCCTCAACATTTAATTGTTCCTGAATGAATTGAAACCCACATTGCCTCCAACTTCATGCTTGAAAAATGGCTCGATAAATACCATGAAATTTTTTTTTAAATTTTCATGAACAGGTGGCACTGGAGGACCTTTGGATATCCTGTTGATGATTATGAGTATACCAGACAGTGCCTTGATTGACTGGGTTTCAAGAAAATGGTGTAGAACAGAGATGCCAGTAAGTTGGAGTCTGCTGACTAGTGGGCTAATAGCCGTGGTGGGCCGGTGTGTGATGGAATATCTGTGGTGGGGCCATGTGGATCTGCCATTGGCTTCCAAATGGCTTGTGGCTGACATGGTGCAGCCAACAGACCCTTGCAAGTAAAGGGACCTTGTTATATGGAGAGGTTTCAGGGGAATGTTCAGAATCAGGTTGCTATGGTCAAGGGGCAAGCTATGAGGGATAGAACCTTGGTTGGTGCATTCTCCTACAGACCCTGACCCACCACATATGACAGAACTCCCTTCAGCACTGTTTTTCAGTTGAATTCCTTGTATTTCGTGAAGCAAATACTAAACACCCAGTGCAGCAGCAATAAACACCACAAAATGTGGAGGATGACCCAATGACTTCACAGTCCACAAGGGGAGACACTTAGCCCCCAGTGGCCCCAGTTTACCGACTAGGATTGAATTCAGCACTGCTACAGCATGTTCATTGGAAAATATTAAACCATGTCCTCCAGGTAACATAGATGCAGACCCAGCTGTAATGGTCTCACTACAAGGAAGGTAAAGCTCCTGACAACAACATATATTTCAAGTGCTCAAACTCAGAGGCAGTTTCTCAAGAAGTCTTTATGCCAGCACAGCTCCATGTTTGTGGAGTGTTTACCCTGTCCCTTACTTTTGGAAACTACTCTACCACCTCCCAGGTTGTAAACTTTTGAGCATATTCCATTCCAGATATTTATTCCCAGATTTTCTAACTCTTGACTTTTAATGATGTATTACTTGGGACGAGGGTAATGTCAAGGCATTGTTCTGGATGAGAGTGGGAAAATTTTTGTGTAGCATATATTTGCATACACATTTGGTCCATTTTCCAATTTTCCATTCGAAATACTGAATACCGAACACTGACACCTAATCTACTAGACTCTGACTACTAATCCTAATAAGATGGAGAAAAACAACCCAAACAGAATAGAATTACAAGCATTTCAGAGGAGGCATGGTGTATAGTTGGACTTGCATTTTGCATTATATAAGGTAGGAGTTATACATCTAGTCAATTTTGTGTTGAAATAGTTCCCCATGTGTTTTTCTTTCGATTATTTTATTTTATTTTATTTTATTTTATTTTATTTTATTAGTTGGTTGTTCAAAACATAACAAAGCTCTTGACATATCGTATTTTATACATTAGATTCAAGTGGGTTATGAACTTCCATTTTTACCCCAAATATGGATTGCAGAATCACATCGGTTACACATCCACATTTTACATAATGCCCTATTAGTAACTTGTATTCTGGTACCTTTCCTATCCTCTACTATCCCTGCTCCCCTCCACTCCCATCTTCTCTCTCTACCAAATCTACTGTAATTCATTTCTCTCTTTGTTTATTTTCCAATTCCCCTCACAACCTCTTATATGTAATTTTGTGTAACAATGAGGGTCTCCCTCCATTACCATGAAATTTACCTTTTCTCTACCTCCCCCCCCAACTCACGTCTCTGTTTAATGTTAATCTTTTCTTCCTGCTCTTCCTCCCTGCTCTGTTCTTGGTTGCTCTCATTATATCAAATAAGACATTTGGTATTTGTTTTCTACGATTGGCTAGCTTCACTAAGCATTATCTGCTCTAGTGCCATCCATTTCCCTGCAAATTCCATTTTTTTTGTCATTTTTTAGTGCTGCATATTACTCCATGGTGTATAAATGCCACATTTTTTTAATCCATTCATCTATTGTAGGGCATCTGGGTTGGTTCCACAGTCTAGCAATTGTGAATTGTGCTGCTATGAACATCGATGTGGCAGTATCACTGTAATACGCTCTTTTAAGATTCAGGGAATAGTCCGAGAAGGGCAATAGCTTGGTCAAATGGTGGTTCCATTCCCAGCTTTCCCAGGATTCTCCATACTGCTTTCCAAATTGGCCGCACCAGTTTGCAGTCCCACCAGCAATGTACAAGAGTACCCTTTTTCCCACATCCTCAGCAGCACTTGTTGTTGTTTGACTTCCTAAAGGCTGTCAATCTTACTGGAGTGAGATGGTATCTTAGGGTGGTTTTGATTTGCATTTCTCTGACTGCTAGAGATGGTGAGCATTTTTTCATGTACTTATTGATTGATTGTATGTCCTCCTTTGAGAAGTGTCTTTTCAGGTCCTTGGCCCATTTGTTGATTGGGTTATTTGTTATCTTATTGTCTAATTGTTTGAGTTTTTTGTATACTCTGGATATTAGGGCTCTATCTGAAGTGTGATGAGTAAAAATTTGTTCCCATGATGTAGGCTTCCTATTTACCTCTCTTATTGTTTCTTTTGCTGAGAAAAAACTTTTTAATTTAAGTAAGTCCCATTTGTTGATTCTTGTTATTAACTCTTGTGCTATGGGTGTCCTATTAAGGAATTTGGAGCCCGACCCCACAATATGTAGACCAGAGCCAACTTTTTCTTCTAACACATGCAGAGTCTCTGATTTGATATCTAGCTCCATGATCCACTTTGAGTTAACTCTCTTGTGCATGGCGAGAGGAGGGGATTAAGTTCCATTTTGTTGCATATGGATTTTCAGTTTACCCAACACCATTTGTTGAAGATGCTATCCTTCCTCCATTGCATGCTTTTAGCTCCTTTATCAAATATAACATAGTTGTAGCTTTGTGGATTAGTCTCTTGTGTCCTGTATACCGTACCACTGGTCTACCCGCCTGTTTTGGTACCAGTACCATGCTGTTTTTGTTACTATTGCTCTGTAATATAGTTTGAAATCTGGTATCACTATACCGCCTGATTCACACTTCCTGCTTAGAATTGCTTTTGTATTTCTGGGTCTTATATTTTTCCATATGAATTTCATGATTGCTTTCTCTATTTCTACAAGAAATGCCATTGGGATTTTGATTGGCATTGCATTAAACCTATAGATAACTTTTGGTAATATCGCCATTTTGATGATGTTAGTTCTGCCTATCCATGAACAGGGTATATTTTTCCATCTTCTAATATCTTCTTCTACTTCTTTTTTTAGGGTTATATTGATTTATTGTATAAATCTTTCACCTCTTTTGTTAGGTTGATTCCCATGCATTTAATTTTTTTGAGGATGTTTTGAATGAACTGCTTTTCCTCATTTCCGTTTCAGAAGATTTGTTGCTGATATACAGAAAGGCCTTCGATTTATGCGTGTTGATTTTAGATCCTGCTACTTTGCTGAATTCATTTATTAGTTCTAGTAGTTTTTTTTGTAGACCCTTTTGGGTCTTCTATGATTCTATAGAATCATGTCACCAGCACATAGTGATAATTTACGTTCTTCTTTTCCTATTTTTATGGCTTTGATTTCTTTCGTCTAATTTCTCTGGCCAGTGTTTTGAGAACTATATTGAATTGAAGTGTGGATAGAGGGCATCCTTGTCTTGTTCCAGATTTTAGAGTGAATGCCTTCAATTTTTCTCCATTCAGAATGATCCTAGCCTGAGGCTTAGCATAGATAGTTTTTACAATGTCGAGGTAAGTTCCTGTTATCCCTAGTTTTTCTAATGTTTTGAACATAAAGGGATGCTGTACTTTGTCAACTGCTCTTTCTGCATCTATCAAGATGATCATATGGTTCTTATCTTTAAGTCAATTGATGTGGTGAATAATATTTATTGATTTCCATATATTAAAACATCCTTGCATCCCAGGGATGAATCCTACTTGATCGTGGTGCACAATTATTTTTTATGTGCCTTTCAATACGATTCTCCAGAATTTTACTGAGGATTCTTGCATCTAGCTTCATCAGAGATATTGGTCTGTACTTTTCTTTCTTTGAGGTGTCTTTGTCTTGTTTCAGAATAAGGGTGATGTTGGCCTCATAGAATGAATTTGGCAGAGCTCCCTCTTTATCTGTTTCTCGAAATAACTTGAAAAGTATTGGTATTAATTCTTCTTTAAAGGTTTTGTAAAATTCTGCTGTATACCCATCTGGTCCTGGGCTTTTCTTGGTTGGTAGTCTTTTGATTGCTTCCTCTTAATCATCCATTGATATTGGTATGTTTAAATTGTGTGTATCCTCCTGACTCAGTCTGGGCAAATCATGTAACTTAAGAAATTTACCGATGTCTTCATATTTTCTATTTTATTGGAATATAGATTTTCAAAATAATTTCTAATTGTCTTCTGTATTTCTGTAGCATCTGTTGTGATATTGCCTTTTTCATCCTGTATGTTTGTAATTTGAGTTCTCTCTCTTCTTCTCTTCATTAGCATGGTTAAGAGTCTGTTGATCTTATTTATTTTTTCGAAGAACCAACTTTTATTTTTGTTAGTTTTTTCAATAGTTTCTTTTGTTTCAATTTCATTGGTTTCCACTCTGATTTTAATTATTTCTTGCCTTCTGCTACATTTGCTGTTGTTTTGCTCTTCCTTTTCTAGGGCTTTTAGATGAAGTGTGAGCTCATTTATTTGTTGGTTTTTGCTTTTTTTGATGAATGACCTCCAGGTGATGAATTTCCCTCTTAAAATTGCTTTCATTGTGTCCCATAGATTCCGATATGTTGTGTCTGTATTTTCATTTATCTCTAAGAATTTTTTGATTCCCTCCTTTATGTCTTCTGTAACCCATGGATTATTCAGTAACATATTGTTTATTTTCCTAGTGATGTAGGATTTTTTCTTCCTTCTTTTATCATTGATTTACAGTTTCATTCCATTATGATCAGATAAAATGCATGGTATTATCTCCACCTCTTTATATTTACTGAGTGTTGCCCTATTGCATAATATATGCTCTATTTTTGAGAGGGATCCATGTGCTGCTGAAAAAAAAGTATATCCACTTGATGATGGTTGATATATTCTATATATGTCAGTTAAGTCTAGGATATTGATTGTGATATTGAGTTCTATATTTTCTTTATTCAACTTTTGTTTGGAGGATCTGTCTAATGGTGAGAGAGGTGTGTTGAAGTCACCCATAATTATTAGGTTGTGGTCTATTTGATTCTTGAACTTGAGAAGAATTTGTTTTATGAACATTGCAACACCATTATTTGGTGCATAAATATTGAAAATTGTTATGTCTTGTTGGTGAATGGTTTCTTTTAACAGAATATAATGTCCTTCTTATCCCTTTTGATTAACTTAGTCTTGACTTCGATTTTATTCTATATGAGGATGGCCACCCCTGCTTGCTTACGAGGACCGTGTGCATGGTATAAATTTTCCCAACTTTTCACTTTCAGCCTGTGTATGTCTTTTCCATTCAGATGTGTCTCCTGGAGGCCATATATTGTTGGATTTGTTTTATTAATCCAAGTTACCAGCCTATGTTGCTTTATTGGAGATTTTAAGCCATAAACGTTTAGAGCTACTATTGATGTATGGTTTGTACTTCCAGCCATGTTTAATTATTTATCTTTGTTTTTAATTTACTTTGTTTCTCCATGATTAGCTTTCCCCCTGCACTCTGTCATTACCCAGTCACTTCCCACTGATGGTTTTGGTTGTTGATTTTCATTTCTTCCTCATGTAGTGTTTTTCTCAAGATGCTTTGCAATGCTGGTTTTCTGGCTGCAAATTCTTTTAGCTTTTGTTAATCATGAAAGATTTTTATTTCATTTTCGTACCTGAAGGTTAATTTTGCTGGATCCAGAATTCTTGGTTGGCATCCATTGTCTTTCAGTGTTTAAAATACGTTGTTCCAAGATCTTCTCGCTTTCATCAACTGTGATGAAACATCCTTTGTTAACCTTATTGATTTACCCCTGAATGTAGTCTGCCTCCTTTTTCTTGTAGCTTTTAATATTTTCTATTTGTTCTGTATATTAGATATGTTTATAACAAATGTCTTGGTGTTGGTCTACTGTGATTTTTTGTGCTCAGTGTCCTCTATGAATCTACAATTTGTATATCCGTTTCTTTTTTTATTTCTGGAAAGTTTTCTGTAATTATTTCATTCAGTAGGTTACTCATTCCCGTGGTTTGAATCTGTGGACCTTCCTCTATCCAGATGACTCATAAATTTGGTTTTTATATGTTATCCCATATCTCTTGGATGATTTTCTCGTGATTTTTTACCAGCCTTTCTGAGTTGGCTAGACTCTTTTCAAGATGATATATTTTGTCTTCATTATGTGACATTCTGTCTTCTACTTGCTCCACTCTTTTAGTAATTCTCTCAATTGAGTTTTTAATTTGGTTTTTCGTTTCCTTCATTTCTAGAATTATTGTATGATTTTTTTTATTATCTCTATCTCCGTATAAAGATGCTTAACTTCTTTTTTTTAATCTGTTCATGTAATTCATTTTCAATGTGTTCTTTCACTGTTTGGATTTGCTGTCTCATATCTTCTTTAAGGTTCCATTCCATCTGTCTAAGGTATTCCTTGAGTTCTTTATATGATCATTTTTCTGATGACTCTAGGTCCTCCTGAGTATTTAGGCTGTCCTTCATTGTTTGTACTCTTTTTCTTTCTTGCTTTCTTATGCTGCTCATGTTACTTCTTGTTCTGTTTGAGTGCTGAGTTACTGATTAGTCTTATAAATTTATTTCATGCTTGGGAGGAAAGATATTAGAAGGGAAGGGAAGAAGTCAATAAGAGAATGAGAGTAGGCAGGTAGAATTCAAGGAAGGGGGAAAAAGAAAATTGAAAAGAAATGAAAAGACAAAAGAAAAAAACAGAAAATAAAGAATGAAAGAAAAATTAAAAAAATAATAATGATAATAAAAAAATGAAAATTACAATTTAATAATAATAATAATAATTAATAATAAAATAAAGAAATTTAAAAACTTAAAAACATTAAAAAAGTTAAAGAAAAACAACAACAACAAGAATGAAAATGAAAGAAAAAGAAAAAAAAAACAAAAAAACCCCAAATTTAAAAAATAAATAAATAATGATAATAATAAATGCAGTCATAGAGTTTGATTAACTTCTCTTCCAATAGGTGGTGCTGTGCCCACTGGGCCGAGGTTCTCCTCTCAGTAGGTGGGAACCAATCACTATGCAGCTGCTCTTCCTTCCAGACTGGGCGGGTGTCCAATCCTGACACCCTAGGGCCTTCTCTTGTGTTTCCTCAAGCCATGCCCTGCTCACCTGCGACGCTCACCACAATACTGGCAACACGCCAGGTCTGCTGCTCCTGGGAGACCTGTTTTTATGAATACCTGGGCACACTCTCCCGGTTTGCTTCCCTCAGACCCTAAGTTTGTAGAGCTTGGGGCTGAGATCCCCAAGCGAATTTGTTTGCCCTCCGGGAGCCACGCCCCAGTAGCTGGTGCAAGAGACCTCAGTTGTCAGCACTGGTGGGAGCGGTAGCCTGGATTTCTGTGCCACAAGTCCCGCGCCACTCCTGATTTTCTCGGTCTGGCTATCGCGCTCATGGTAGAGCTGAGAGGGACCCGTACGGGAGAGCTGGGAGGGGCCCTTAAGGATTCCCTGCTGTGTGGAGAGAGATGGCTAGGGAATTACAAACCTGTCGCGCTGGTTTCAATGAAGTTATCTCCTCCATCCTTGACGTCAGTTCTATGCCATGGTGGTATCCCATGCAAATGGTGATCATTCGTTCCCTTTGCTGGGTGACCGATGCAACTGGTGGGTCCTGACTGTCTCTCCCATGCCCCGTTTCAATCCTTTGGCCACTGCCTATGAAGGCTAGGTTGGCTTCTACCTCTGTAAGTTCAGAAGGGCAGACCAGTTATTTCAGCTGGATCGTTAGTGCTGAGTCACGAAACGCAGGCAAACCAGAGGTTGAATGCAACCGATCCGGGCTCGGTGTGTGTTCTGCGTGGCCCAGACTGTTCACCCCAGATTCATGTCAGTGCATCATTGCCTAGTGATGCTGAGCAAACAGTATTTAGACAGTTTATGACTCCCTATTCCAGCGCAGCTGAAGAGGTCAGAGACTTGATCTCTCCATACCTGCCGCCATTTTGGATATCTCTCCATGTGTTTTAAAGTTAACAAATATGTGAATTCCTGTCTCCCTTTCTCTGTAGCCTATTCAGCAGATGTGTTTTGATATGCACATATAGAATCCTAACTTGTATCACATGTACATTCTTGTGAGGTGGCTGACTTGGCAGACACAAATTGTGAGAAGAGATCACTATCCTAAACACTGCTGGAACTAAAAATTCAACCAATGGGTGAGCTTCCTAGTTGAACAACATTATACATAAATCCATGTTCAGTAAATTGAATATTTTTGGATCTGTGGATGATATATATATCTCGATCAATTACGATTGGCATATCTATTGCTACTTTTGAATGTCTGTGTGTGTGTTTTGTATATATATATATATATATATATATATATATATATATATATATATATATACAATCTCCAGATTTTTAAAATATGAAATATATGTGTCTTATATACACTCCCTAAATTCATTCATGTTCACGTATGTGGATTTATAATCAACTTTTCACAATATTATTCTCAGAAATATTCATCCACCTGAAATACATATTTGTTTTCTAGTACTGAAAACTAACTTCAGTGAATGGTACATACATATCCTAATATTTCTAGAGTAACTGTCCCAGTTTAACATCAATGCAAGTAGATTAGTATGGTACATGATTTGTATTTTTACGTTCATTTTTATTCAAAACTGGTACATTACTATTTCTTAAGTTTATGCACATCATAGGATATATATTTTATCCACAAGTTCGCAAATTTATACGAATTTGTTTCACTTTCAATCACTTCCTGCTTCAGGACACATGTATTCTTCCATCTTTCTTGACTGGTCTCTTCCTGAGACCTCTTTCAAAACACATTATTTTCGATTTCCATAATCACTTTTGAAGCAAAACTCACATCCCCTTCATGATAAATTATAACTCTGATATTTCCAATGGATGTATAACTGGTTGGAATGAATGATTGTATACCAATATCAGATTTCTTATATATTTTCAGATATCAATTCAATCCATTATTTAGAGTAAAACCAGTTATATTATTTATTCACAGTATGGTCTATGCATGCTTTTTCTTTATATTCATAGACACAGTGTACACCTCTTTGTACCCCCAATACTAATTTATATGTCTTCAAAATATTGCTCCCAGAAATAGTGGAAGAAATACGCATGTCACCTGATCTACATATACATTTTATCACAGAAATATTCTGGACACAAAATGCAAAGATCACACTTATGATTGTACCAAAGCCTAAATGGAAAGAAAATATGGATTACTAAAATCATCCATGTCCAAGTTGCCTAATGCTCTCAAATGTCAATCCTATTGGTGACTACATATTTGTTTCCTCTTAAGATTATATATTCAAACTCAACCCGATTGAAAATGTTTAATCCTATCCCTCACTTTATACATTGCCTGATTTCATAATGTCTCTATTGCCATCTGCTTTCTTACATATTTTCCACAGTTCACCACTGTGACTGAACCTTCACATGTGCTGACATTTGCTTTCACACTCTAATTGATAACTTATTGCTGAAGAACTTTTTTTCCAAATCCTATATTCACTCTTCTTCCTAAACCTACTGACTATCTTCCTAATCCTACTGACTATCCCTTTTTGACTGGATATTCTCTTCTACATTCAATCATCCAACGTACAAGGTCTTATGCCATTGTATATCGATTTATCTGAGACATCTGTGAGAATGTAATTCAATGGTAAGTATCCCAATCAAGGGCCCAATGATTTTCTGAGCTTCAAATCTTACTTAGATTTATTTTTTCATACATGTATTTCACCTCTATATTCTTATAAATATCGCATGTTCCCAATACCATTAATCATCCAGCAGAATGATTCCTAAGCCAAATGGAAAATGTTATTCACCCTAACCATACACTGTTCCCTCAATCTCATTTTACAGAAGAGCAGGGACAGTGTTGGTCTTACAATACAGAAATGTAGTGGATCTTCCATCTGCTGAGAACCTCAAAGCTCCATGCAGAAATGATCCCTGGAGAAGATGTAGGCAGCTATGAAAGACCTGAGAGAGCAAAATCATCTTCCATGGCAAACAACCTGGTCAGGATGAAGGGTTGCATCAGAATCAGCCAATCTCTCCTTAATGTAGAGAAGATGGACAAAACCATGCCTGTGTGGAGAGCTGTTACCATTTGCCTACAGGTGATATACCATTCTACCATGTGAAAGTGTGACAGGAAGTAGGGGCAGCCTCCATCTCATGGTACCGTTGGAAGCAATTGTTATGATAAAGTGGTTGCTAAGGCAGTGATCTCATTCAGTTCCTGAAGAAAGCGATCTCATCTCACTTCCTTGGTGATGGAACTCTCTGAACTTGGGATACAGAAAGCCAGGCACCCAGAGCCAGTCCCAGTCCTAGTCCCAGTGGTCTCACTTTTTTGGATTAACCAAGGACAGAGTCAGTCTTCCTTGGTACCTACTGATGTGAGGATGGCCAAATGCCAGGAAAGCTCGGAAGAGGGGCTCTTCCTGAGAAAGCAGGTAGTGGCTCAATCCTGGCTCCTGACAACTTCACAGAGTTGGCCAAGAAGACCAGATCTGAGACAGGACAGGCCATTTTGGGGGATCATAGTATGACCCATCAGTCAGAGCACACACCGGACAGTCACAGACCTATTTGAGAGAAGGAGGTGCCATTGTGGGTGTGGGTGTGGGTTTGTGGTTTTGTCTCATGTTCTGAGAATAGGTAGGAAAGGTGGTTTGTTTGATTTGGAGTGAACAGTTTTTAGTAAGTCGTTTGACAGCGCAAGTGTTTCTATGTCTGTGTATCCCACTGTGTTTGTACTTGTACACATTAGAAAAGAGAATGCATTAATGGATGTGTCCTGTCTCGTAGAAAGCTTCCCAGCATTCATCCAGCCCAATTTATGAATTGACTATGGCTTGCCTTATTGATGGGCAATACCTGCTACCTTCCTAAGTTGCTGTTTTCTTCCTGAATTATGGCCACTTTCCAGAATAGGCTCATGGTTTTGTGTCCAAGATATGTACTACCTCCAAGCTCGGTGACATGGCCATGTACTGGATAGCTGAAGGGAATGGCGAGCATCTCAGAAAACTCAGATATCAGTGTGACCAGTAAAGTCTCAGTGGAGAATCCCTGCTTTGGGCCATTTGCTTACCTATTGTTCTGTTGCCCTGAGAGTCAGGAAGGTTTTTGTCTCAGGCCACAGCTTTTTGAATCCTGAAGAAAAGATTTTTCAAATGGAAATTAATAGGATTCACCTTTGGCTCTTTTCTTAATTGATTTGGAAAGAGGTGTGTCTGAATCAGCCTCTTGGCCCAGTGTGATTCTTTGACTTAGATACTCAGCACCTGATGGATCTAAAGAAAGATCCCATGTGTGCATCCAAATCCAAAATGGCAAAAAAGAGCAGTCATTGTGGATGAAGTCTTTTGCCTTCCTCTGTAAGGTTTCTGAATTCCATCAAGTGAGAATAGGGATCATTTGGGTCAAATGATTTCTTCAAATTAATTCAGAAGCTTTCCAATAGGTGCTTGGGTTTTCTCATCTCTCCAATTTACATAAAGAATGTGTACCCGACACTCGGTAGGCCTCAAATTGGTGAAGCAGAGCAATATTAAGGTCAGGCCTATTTGATCACTCCTGGTACACAGGAAGGATGTACAGGCCACCGGGAATTTAGGCAAATGAGGGCAACGTAGCTTATTTTGGACACTGTCTTGGGCTATGCTAATGCTCTCAAATGTCAATCCTATTGTTGACTTCATCTTTGTTTCTTCCTAAGCTCATACATTCAACCTCAACCCTGTAGAAAATATCTAATCCCATAACTCACTTTATTCTTTTCCTGATTTCCTAATGTCTCTATTGATATCTGCTTTTCTACATATTTTCCCCTGTTCATCATTGTGACTGACTCTTCACTTGTGTTGATATTTACATTGACTCTCTAACCAAAACCCTATTGGCAAAGAACTTTTGTTCCAAATCCTATACTCACTTTTCTTCCTAAACCTACCAACTATCTTCCTAATCCTACTGACTATAACTTTTTGAATAGATGTTCTCTTCTACATTCAATCATCCAAGTAAAGTTTGGGCGAGTGCCGGAGAAAGAGACCACCAAGAGACTATCTCATGCAACAGCAAAGGTTTTATTGGGGGTCCAGCATGCTGGGGCTCAGAGCTCACTTGAATAGAGCAGAGAGACCTGACAACAGCTTAAGCAGAGCTTATATACTTTCCTTGCAGAGGGCAGGGATGGAAGTTCATTGATGTGTCAGGGAGAGTGGATGGTTTGTATTCAACTGGGTGAGGGAGTACATTCTGCAGTTTGGTAATTGGGGACAGCATATTCTGGGAACAAGATTAGCAAACAGTTCTCAAGATTTCAACAGTGTTTTGTTACGCATGCAGAAAAACAGGAAGTGACAAGTACATATTTTATTAACCTTTCATTCCCCACTTCTTCTTCTGGCTACTTTTAATCATAAAAGTGATCATTGTGGGGTGTCACATTCTATGTCTGCTAGTGGGGTATTACCATAAGTTTAATTTGTCCAATTTGAGCTTGGAGAAAAGAAATTACACGGTTGAGAAAACAGGGTTTTATAGTTAGCAATAATATGAGGATTATTATTGGACTGGCTAGGGTTGATAAAAACGTAGTTAACCAGGGGGACTGTGTAAAAAAAGACTCAAACTACCATTCTTGGGCCTCTCTCTCTCTCGTTGTCGCTCTTCAAGGCATCTTTTTAATTTACTCATAGATTTTTTTTACAACTCCAGTATTGTAGACATAAAAACAACATTCTTCCCTCAATGAAGCACAAAGGCCCCCTTCTCTCATGAAAAGGAGGTCCAACCCTCGACTGTTCTGTAAAACAACTTCAGAGAGGTTAAAGATTCGTTCAAACTGTGATGGAGGTTTCTAATATCTTTAATTTTTGATCTATTGCTGCTTTGGGTCATTTGTTGTGTCCCATGGGCCAGAGCAATGGTTCCCGTGCCCTACCCTGCAGTAACTACTATTCGTAATAGAATGGCTAAGGTGAGGGACATATGTTTTCAGCGGAACCGTGTTCTATGCCCCCCTCTTTGATCTTCAAATGAACCTGCATCAAGATAGAGCACTCTGGGAAACATCTGCACCATTACACAATTAATCACATCTGTTGACCATTTCATGAAAACATAAACAGTGTTTAAGTATATAGAATTATACTGTTGTAGGGACGGACAAGGCAAGGCACCTAAGATAGCACCAAAGACAGGAAAACAGTCTTTTTTGGTTGCAACCAGATTCAGGGGGCATTGCTTCTGTTGTAATCAATTAATCCCCTGAAACCCAAGTTTAGGTAGTTTCAGAATTTTGTACACAACACGTAAGGAAAGGGGCTCAGAAGTTCACAGTCTGCAGAAATTCACAAAAATCAGTTTTCGTTTCTGTTTTTTCCTCAGTTTGGGGCAAGTTAACTTTTCAAGGACACCTATGTGGGGGAGAGCTTTTTCTTCCCTTTCTTTTTTTTCAACCTGCCAGCTGTTTCCATGCAGCCCAGTTTGTAGCTTCTTTATCTTAGAAATGTAGCCATCTCTGTGAAGCCCCAGCTCAAGGCCAGAGGCCTTTTTTTCACATATTTTGTGAAAAACTATTAAGGGTGTGTCTAGATTAGGAGTGCTGGTTTTTTTTTAGCCAGTTTCCAAGGAGACCAGGGCAACACGAAAATAGGAAGTTTATCTACAGTGATCTCTTTTATAGGGACTCTTTTGCTGAAAGTCGTAAATCAGCCGTGGTGAAGACTTCTGGAGAAGGTTAATTAAGACTTTTCTGTGGACCTGGTACAGAGGGGGACGACTTGGAAGGCAGGGATGAGAGCAACTTCCGTGGATCTGAGAATGAGGAAGGAGAGATGTAAAAGAATATTGGGAGAGGGCTTTGGGATCTTAATAGCAAGAAAAATTTGAGCAGTAGAACAGATAGAACAGAGGGGGAAACGGGAGTGAGTATCCCAAAAAGCCTGTGAGGGACTTTAAATTTTTAGTAACCTGTTTTCAGTGATGACAAAGCAACATTAAAGGCCATTTTCATTACATTTTGGATAAGGGTCTGAGGGTTCTCCTCAGTGGGTTTGAGCTTTGCATTAGCTGGTAAGAGGACCTGGAGGGACCCAGTGCGGGCACTGACAGGAGAAGAGAGTAGTGAGTGAGTGGAGTGGTACCTCAGTACCTGCTACCTCAGCAAGGGGGCAATGGTCTGAGAACTGGCGGAGATTTGGGTTTTTGATCTAGATATTGGAGGGCAGAAATCAAGTTGCTGAGGTGGGAGTGACAGCAGAGAGTCTGGAGCAGAAGGCTGAGGGTAAGCATCTATTGGAGAAGCATAGTTCAGGATGTGAGCAAAGGAGGGAGAAGGCCTCCACATAGGGGAATCTCCTTTTACCCTTTTGAGCACTTTCAGAAGTTTAAAAGGTCACGCAGAATTTGAGGATATAGAGACCCCTCTTGGGGCCATCGGTTTTGGTTATCTAATTGGTAATATGGCCAATGCTGTTTACAGAATTTGATGAGGAGTTTGGGTTCCATCTGGCAGTCCCTGTATGCTCACAGCCCCATGACTTAAAGAAGAAGTCTGCTCTCCCCCCCGCACAGCCGTGACTGTTTGTGGCTTTGATACTCCCCCGGGCAAACATAGTAATCTAGGCTAGCCAACCTGCATCTGGCTCACGTGTCCCTACATCCATAATGTTTGTTTCCATTTTCTATGGTACCGAAGGGATTTAATGGAATTTTAGTGGGGTCCTCTTCATCAGGGTTATCTCAATAGGAAAGACCTATAGCCAGCTGACAAATGTCTGGGTGGAGAGATGGCCACCAGGTCCATAAGGGGGCTGTATGTGAGATAGACCATACTTCTTTTCCAGTAGGATTTGTGATCAGCCATCGCTGCTTAAGGGGCTGATGAGGGTTAAGACTACTGGTCGTCAAGGGGAGAATAAATGTCTTCCAGGATCTTCTTGACAACCATTTGCTCTGTTTCTTTTTTTTTTTCTTTTTTCTTTCTTTTTTTTTGTGGGGAAGGCTTCAATCCGTCCTGAAAATGTATCTTCAAAGACTAGAAGATATTTAAGTCCATAACTTGCTGGCTTAATTTCAGTAAAGTCCACTTCCCAGAATTTTCCTGGTATGGTTCCTCGTAGGTGCTTTCCTGCAGGAAGCTTGGAAGGGTAAGTATTAACCAATTGATGGACCTGACAGGCTTTTGTTACCCATTCAGTTATTTTCTTTCACTGTGAGTCGGTTAGTGGAAAACTCTGTTCTTGTTCTTTCAGGAATGAATGCAGTTTCTTTGAACAAAGATGAGTGAGTTGATGAACATTTGCTACTGACATAGTTAGAGCCATGATTATAGGAGTATTTACTGAAGGATTTAGAAATTCCACTTGGGGGCCTTCAGGGTTAAAAGTTTTTTTGGCCCAGAGCTTGGTGAGCAGATCTCTGCCCATCAATGGGGCCGGGCATTCTGGGATTACTAGGAAGGAGTGATGGATTTATCCTTTCCCCTGGTCCATGGTCCCCTTAGTTGTCAAAGTCTGATATTTACTGCATTTAGACCCTGGAATTAGAGACCTTTTATTTGATAGAGGGCCCAATGGGGCCTTAAGGGCTGAGTATATTGCCCCTGTATCTACTTCAAAGTTTACTGGGGTCCCCTCCACTTCAAAAGTTACCCTGAGGTCGGGGAGAGGATCTGAGCCCCGACTTTCTTAGTCATCCTCCAGAGTCAGAATGTCTGGCTGGCGTGGCTGTCTCTTTCTAGGGCACTCTTTGGCCCAGTGTCCTTTTTCTTTTGAGTAGGCACATTGATCTGAGGCCAGGGGTGGCCTCTAGTGTGGGCCCAGGTATCCCTTTCTGTCTCTCTGTATCTTAATTTCTGGCCTGTTTGTTGTTGTGACCAGGACCTTAGTCAATGCCTTAGTCTGTCTTTTGCTTCTCTCATCCTCCCTTTGCTCCCTTCTCTTCCTCAGTTTCACTCTTATAGTATACCTTGTTGGCTTCTCTAACTAAATCTCTCAAAATCATATCTTGTAATCCATCTAAGCATTGTAACTTTCTTTTAATATCTAGGGCAGCTTGCCCAATAAAGGCCATTGTGACAGATGCCTTTTGATCCTCTGCCTGAGGATCGAAAGTAGTATATCTCCTATATGCCTCCATAGTTCTCTCTAGGAACATAGAGGTAGATTCACCAGGCCCTTGAATAATCTCTCTTACCTTGGCCAAATTAGTTGGTCGCCTAGCGGCCACTAAGATACCCGCTATTAGAGCCCGGTGATAAGTGGACAGATGCTCCCTACCTTCAAATGTGTTGGGGTCCCACTTGGGTCGTTTCAAGAGAAAGCTGGCTTTGATTATGTTGGGAAGTTGTGTTGGTCACCCATCTAGTCCGAGGATATTGTTTTCTAGCATCCAGGAGGATTCTCTTTTGTTCCTCTGTCATGAAGAGAGTCCCTATGAGTTGTTGGCAGTCATCCCAAGTAGGCTGGTGTGAAAACATCAATGACTCAACCAGACCTGAGAGCCAGGTTGGGTCCTCGGTAAAAGGAGGATTGTTATTTTTCCATTTATATAGGTCTGAAGAGGAGAAGGCCAATACTGGTAGGCTTGCATTTTTCCTCCATGGCCGTTGTCAATCATTGGCCCATAGGAATGGAGGGGGAGCAACATGGGAGTTTCAGGGTTTTAAATCATTTGACGCTGTCGAGTTCCTTTAGCCAGGCCAGCTTCCTCCAGGGGAGGAGGGGCTGTGTGTGCTGCAGGGGAGTTATCTGGAGTGCGCTGGGCTGGCTTATCTTTCTCCAATGGCGGAGAGGCTGAGTCAGCAGCAGGGGAATCACTTAGAGGGTGTTGGGGGTTGTGGGATGAGGGTAGAAGATAAGGAGGGGGATGAGAGTCCAGTAGAGTCAAATCTTGTGACTCAGGGAGAACAGAGGGTGGAGGAGGAGGATGAGCAGAGGGTTTGAGAGATCGTGGGGAAAAGAGTAGGAGCGGGGACATGGCAAGGAAAGGCTTCACCCATGGAGGAGGAGATTTGCAGAGGTCCTCCCAAGTTAAGATATATGGCTGTTGATCGGGATGGCTATGTGGCCCTGGCTGTAAGACAATATCTCTGACTTATTAAATTAGTGCGAAGTAGAAAGATCCTTCTAGGGGCCATCCGAATGCAAAGGTGGGCCATTCTGAGGCACAGAGAGTCTGCCAGGTCCAGCGTTTTACTGAAAAAGAAAGATTCTGAGCCCTTAAGCGGACTTTGGTCCAGTGATCAAGGTCAGAGACAGAGGCATTGAAGTGACCTGTCCCATAATGAAAGATACACAAACAGTAAAAGCAACTCTCACGACACAGACAAGACAAGATAATAAAGACAGGCAATGAACGTCCAACACTGAGACCAAGACTGAGCAGCCGGCAAAACCCGATGGGCTGGCAATACCGAATCTGAAACAAAACATCACTGAGTCGAGGAGACTATTGTTCCTTGATTCCCGAGTCCTCTGTGGCGTCCCCCAGAGCCTGTGGCTCTGTGACACATCTGCCAGCCACCATCAAAGAGAGCTCATGCAACTTCATCAACAGCCATTTTGCCAAGCCCTAACCTGAAACCTGAAACCAGAAAGAGGCGCCTTACTTTCCCTGAGAGTAGCCCATTGAGGTCTCTCTTCCGCCCCTGCCGGATCTCTAAGGAACCTCCATATATAAAGGTCGGGAGAGCTTTGGGGGAAGAGACCACCAAGAGACTCTCTCATGCAAAAGCAAAGGGTTTATTGGGGGTCCAGCATGCTGGGGCTCAGAGCTAATTTGAATAGAGCAGAGCTCATATACTTTCCTTGAAGTGGGCAGGGAGGGAAGTTTATTGATGAGTCTGGGCGAGTGAGCAGTTTGCGTGCAACTGGGTGAGGGAGTACATTCTGCAGTTTGGCAGTTGGGGACAGCACATTCTGGGAAAAAGATTAGAAAACAGTTCTCAAGATTTCAACATTGTTTTATTAAGCATACAGAAAAACAGGAAGTGACAAGTACCTATTTTATTAACATTTCACAACCAACTATACTTTGCCAGATTTCCTAAAGTCTCTATTGATATCTGCATTCCTACATATTTTCCCCAGTTCTGCATTGTGACTGATTCTTCACATGTTCTGACATTTACATTCACTGTATACCCGAAACCCTATAGCTAAAGAACTTTTGGTCCAAATCCTATACTCACTCTCCTATATAAACCTACCGACTATCTTCCTAATACTACCGATTACTCCATTTTGACTGGAAGTTCTCTTTTACAATCAATCATCCAAGTTACAAGGTCCTATGCAATTATATATCAATTTATCTGAGACATCTTTGCAGAACATAATTCAAAGCAAAGTATCCCATCTGTGCAGAAAATAAATCAAAGCTTAATACCGAAATCAAGGGCTCAATGCTTTTCTGGACTTCAAATCTTACCTAGATTTCTGTTTTCATACTCATATATTTCACCTATATATTCTTGTAAATATTGCAGGTTTCCAATACCATTATTCATCCAGCAGAATGATTTCTATTCAAAATCGAACCTGTTATTAACCCTAACCATACACTGTTCCCTCAATCTAACATAAGAGAAGAGCAAGGACAGAGTTGGTCTTAAAATACAGGAATGAAGGAAATCTTCCAACTGCTAAGAAACTAAAAGGTCCATGCACAAATGATCTCTAGAGAAGATGTAGGTAGCTATGAAGGAACTGAGAGAGCAAAAGTCATCTTCCTTTGCAAACAACATGGTCAGCATGAAGTGATGTGTCTGAATCAGCCTCTCTCTTCTTTATGTAGAGAAGAAGGACCAAACCAGGCCTGTGTGGAGAGCTGTTCCCAGTTACCAATGGTTGATATACCATCCTAACTTGTGAAAGTGTCACATAAAGTAGGGGAAGCCTCCATTTCATGGGAATTTGGAAGTAAATGTTAAGACAATGTGGCTGCCAAGGCAGTGACCTCATTCAGTTCCTGAAGGAAGTGACCTCACCTCACATCCTTGGTGATGGAACTCTCTGAACTTGGGATCTAGGAAGCCAGGCACACAAATCTAGTCCCAGTCCCAGTCCCAGTGGTCTCACTTCTTTTGATTTACCAAGGACAGAGTCAGTCTTTCTTGCTACCTACTGATGTGAGGATAGCCAAATGACAGGAAAGATCTTAAGAGTGGCCTTTCCTGAGAAAGCAGGAAGTGGCTCACCGCTGTCTCCTGACAACTTCACAGAGTTGGCCAAGGAAACCAGATCTGAGACAAGACAGGCCATTTGATGGGAACATAGTATGGCCCAGCAGTCAGAGGACACACACGATAGTCAGAGACCTACTTTGAGGAAAGAGGTGCCTTTGTGGGTGTGGGTGTGTGTTTGTGATTTTGTCTAATGTTCTGAGAATAGGTAGGAAAGGCGGTTTGTTTGGTTTGGAGTGGACGGTTTCTAATAAGGGTTTTGACAAGGCGAAGGTTTCTATGTCTGTGTATTCCACTGTGTCCATGGTTGTAGACATTAGAAAAAAAGAATGCAGCAATTGATGTGTCCAGTCTAGTAGAAAGCTTACCAGCATTCTTCCTGCCCAATTTATGAATGGAATGCGGCTTGCCGTATGGATGGGTAACACCTGCTATCTTCCTAAGTTCCTGATTTCTTCCTGAATTCAGGCCACTCTCCAGAATTGGCTCATGGTTTTCTGTCCAAGATATGTACCACCTCCAAGCTCTGTGACATGGCCATGTACAGGATAGCTGAAGGGAATGGCGAGCATCTCAGAAAACTCAGATATCAGTGTGACCAGGAAAGTCTCAGTGGAGAAACCCTGCTTTTGGCCTATTGCTAACCTATTGTTCTGTTGCCCTGAATGTCAGGAAGGTCTTTGCCTCATGCCACCCCTTTGTGAAGACTGAAGAAAAAGTTTTCAAATGGAAATGAATGGGCATCTCCTGTGGCTCTTTGCTTAATTGCTTTGGAAAGGGATGTGTCTGAATCAGCCTCTTGGCCCTATGTGAGGTTGTGGCTCAGATTCTCAGCACCTGATGGATGTAAAGAGAGATCCCATGTGTGCATCCAAAACCAAATTGGTCAAAAGAGCAGTCATTGTGGATGAAGTCTCTCGCCTTTATCTTTAAAGTTCTTGAACTTGATCAAGTGAGAATAGGGATCCTTTGGGTCAAATGAGTTCTTCAAAGACCTGCAGAGGTGCTTGTGTTTTCTCATGACGGCAAATCACATAAAACTATATACCTGATACTCAGTTTTCCACAAATTGGAGAAGCATAGAAGTATTAACGTCTAGCATATTTGATCAATCCTGGTTCACATGAAGGGTGTCCAGACCACCCTGATGTTACACCAATGAGGGCAAGGGAGTTATTTTGGCCACTCTCCTGGACTCCGTCACTCATGGAAACCTACAGCCAGAGGTTATGATTAGTGTCTATATGGAAGATGAGGGCCATATGGGAGTGTTTTGGTTTTAATTTTGGTCATTTGTGTCCGGTTGGAAGACATGACTGAGAAAACCTGGGCTTGAACTCTGGTGTGATTCCCCTTATAGACTGAGTTCTGGAACTGACTTCAGAGAAGTATTGCCATGAATTTTGTTGGGATTTTAGGAGGCCACCTATGAGAATCACCCTTGGAAACAGAGATCTAGGCCCAGGGTGGCTTTCCAAAGAGCCCGGGAAATCTCAGCCAGGATATCACATGATTTTATTCTGAAAGACTTGGCATCCATAGTTGAGAGTCACAACACCCATGGACGTCACATTGTAGACCTCAATGGGCCTGGCTTCATGTGACCTTTTGGCCACTCTTTGGGAAGCCTTGCCTGTGAGAGTTCTCCAGAGCATTCATTGAAATGAGCTTCCTCACCATTTAATGGTTCCTGAATGAATTGAAACCCACAGTGCCTCCAACGTCATCTTTGAAAAATGCCTTGATAAATACCATGAAATTTTTGAAATTTCCATGACCAGGTGGCACTGGAGAACCTTTGGATGTTGCTGATCATGAGTGTACCAGACAGTGCCTTGATTGACTCGGCTTCATGAAAATGGTGTAGAACAGAGATGCCAGTAAGTTGGAACCTGCTGAGTAATGTGCCTAGAGCAGTGGTGGGAAGGTGTGTGATAAAAAATTTGTTTTTGGGCCATGTGGATCTGCCATTGGCTTCCAAATGGCTTGTGACTGACATGGTGCAGCCAGCAGACCCTTACATGAAAAGGCATCTTGTTATATGGAGATGTTTCCGGGCAATGTTCAGAATCAGGTTGCTATGGACATGGGGCCAAGCTATGTGCGTTAGAAGCCTGGTTGGTGCATTCTCCTGCAGACGCTGACTCACCACACATGACAGATTTGCCTCCAGAACTGTGTCCCAGTTGAACTCCTTTAATTTCATGAAGCAATTGCCAAAGTCCCAGTGCAGCAGCAAGAAACACCACGAAAATAGAAGATGACCAAATGGCTTCACAGTCCACATGAAAAGACACTTATCCCCCAATGGTCACCGTTTACTTACAAAGAGAGAATTCAGCACTGCTGCCTCATGTTTCTTTGGAAAATAAGAAACCATTTCCTCCAGGTCACATAGATGCAGACACAGATTTGATGGTCTCACTAGAAAGAAGCTAAAGCTCCTGACAACAACATATATTTCAAGTGCCCAACCTCAGAGGCAGTTTCTCAAGAAGTATTTAGGCCAGCAGAGCTCCATGTTTATGGAGTTTTTACCCTGTCCCATACTTTTGGAAACTCCTCTACCACTGCCAAGGTTGTAAACCCCTGAGCATATTCCATTCCATATATATATTCACAGATTTTCTAACTCTTCTCCTCTAATTGTGTCTTACTTTGGGCGAAGGTAATGTCAAGGAATTGTTCTGGATGAGAGTGGGAAGATTTTGTTTAGCACATATTTGTATACACATTGGATTCCTTTTTCTATTTTACATTTGAAATACTGAATCCCTGACACTAACACATACCCTAATAGATTCTGAGTACTAATCATAATATGATGGAGAAAAATAACCGAAACAGAATAGAAATACAAGCAGTTCAGAGGAGGCATGTTGTATTTTTGGACTTGCGTTTTGCATTATATAGGGTAGGAGTTATAAATCTAGTCCATTTTTAATTGAAATAGTTCTCCATGTTCTTTTAATGTTAACAAATATGTGAATTCCTGTCTCCCTTTCTCTGTAGTCTATTCAGCACATGTATTTTTATATGCACATATAGAATCCTACCTGGTATCACACGCAAATTTTCATGAGTTACATGACTTGGCAGATACAAACTGTGAGAAGAGATCACTCCTCCTAAACGATGTAGGAACTGAAAATTCAACCTATGGGGGAGCTTCCTAGTTAAAAAAAGTTATACATAAATCCATATCAACTAAAATGAATATTTTTGGATCTGTGGATGATATATATTTCACTGTGTAATTAAATTGGCATATATATATATATATATATATATATATATATATATATATATATATATATACTCTCCAGATATTTCATAATATTTAACATATGTGTCTTATTATACACTCCCTAAATTTATTCTTGTTCATATATGTGGATTTATAATCAAATTTTCACAAGATTATTCTCAGAAATATTCATTCACCTGAAATACATATTTGTTTCCTAGTATTGAAAACTAACTTCAGTGAATAGTGCATATAAATGCTAATATTTCTACAGTAACTAACCCAGTTTAATATCAATGCAAGTAGATTCCTATGGGACATGACATTTATTTTGAAGTTCATTTTTATTCAACACTGGTACATTTCTATTTCTTGAGTTTGTGCACATTATAGCATATATATTTCATCCACACGTTCACAAATTTATAGGCATTTATTTCACTTTCAATCACTTTCTGCTTCAGAAACATGTATTCCTCCATGTGTCTGACTGGTCTTTTCATGAGACTTCTTTTCAAACACATTATTTTCGATTTCCATAATCACTTTTGAAGCAAAACTCACACACTCTTCATGATAAACCATAACACTAAGATTACAATTAGACGTATAACTAGTTGTTATGAATGATTCTATATCAATATATGATTTCTTATATATTTTCAGATATCAATTCAATCCATTATTTAAAGTGGAACCAGTTATATTATTTATTAACTGTATGATCTATTCATGCATTATCTCTATATTTATAGACACAGGGTACACCTCGTTGTACCCCCAATACTAATTTATACATATTTTAAATATTGCTGCCAGAAATGGTCGAAGAAATACTCATGTCATCTGATCTACATATACATTTTATCACAGTAATATTCTGGACCAAAAAAGCAAAGGTCACTCTTAAGATTGTACCAAAGCCTAAATGAAAAGTGAGCATGGATTACTAAAACCTTCCATGTCCAGGTTTCCTAATGCTCTGAAATGTCAATCGTATTGGTGACTACATATTTGTTTCTTCCTAAGATTATATATTCAACCTCAAGCCTGTTGAAAATGTCTAATCCTATCACTCACTTTATACTTTGCCTGATTTAGTAATGTCTCTATTTATGTCTGTATTCCTACATATTTTCCCCTGTTCATCATTGTGACTGACTCTTCACATATGCTGACTTTTACATTCACTGTCTACCCGAAACCCTATTGCTTAAGATCTTTTGCTCTAAATCCTATACTCACTCTTCTTTCTAAACCTACCGACTATCTTCCTAATCCTACCGACTATCTCTTTTTGAGTGGATGTTCTCTTCGACATTCAATCATCCAAGGTACAAGCTCCTATGCCATTGTATATAGATTTATCTGAGACATTTTTGCAGAACATCATTCAAAGCTATGTGTACCAATTAAGGGCCCAATGCCCTTCTGGGCTACATATCTTCCCTAGATTTCTATTTTTATACTTATATTTCACCTATATATTCTTGTAAATATCATAGTTTCCCAATACCATTATTTGTCATGCAGAAATATTCCTAACCCAAATTGAACATGTTATTAACCCAAACCATACACTGTTCTCTCAATCAAACTTTACAGAAGAGCAGGGACAGGGTTAGTTTTACAATACAGGAATGTAGGGCATCTTCCACCTGTTGAGAACATCAAAGGTCCATGCAGAAATGATCTTTTGAGAAGATGTAGGCAGCTATGAAAGACCGAGAGAGAAAAGTCATCTTCTATGGCAAACAACCTCGTCAGCATGAAGGGATGTGTATGAATCAGCCTCTCTCTTCTTAATGTAGAGAAGATGGACCAAACCAGTCCTAGGTGGAGAACGGTTCCCGAGTGCCCATGGTTTATATACCATTCTAACTTATGAAAATGTCACAGGAAGTAGGGGCAGCCTCCATCTCATGGGACTCTTGAAAGCAACTGTTCGTACAAAGTGGTTGTCAAGGCAGTGACCTCATTCAGTTCCTGAAGAAGTGATCTACCTCACTTTCTTGGTGATGGAACTCTCTGAACTTCGGATCCAAGAAGCCAGGCACCTGGAGCCAGTCCAGTCCAATACCCATTGGCTCATTTTTTTGGATTTACCAAGGAGAGTGTCAGTCTTTCTTGGTACCTACAGATGTGAGGATGGCCAAATACCAGGAGAGCTCTGAATAGGGTCCTTTCCTGAGAAAGCAGGTGGTGGTTCACTGCTGGCTCCTGACAACTTCACAGAGTTGGCCAAGGAGACCAGATCTGAGATAGGACAGGCCATTTTGGGGGAACATAGTTTGGCCCACCATTCAAAGGACACTCCGGATAGTCACAGAGTTACATGGGGGAAGGATGTGCCTTTGTGGGTGTGATTCAGGTTTTGTCTCATGATCTGAGAATAGGTAGGAAAGGTGGTTTGTTTGATTTGGAGTGGACTTCTTCTAGTAAGTAGTTTGACAAGGCGAGTGTTTCTATGTCTGTGTATCCACTGTGTCCGTGGTTGTAGATATTAGAAAAGAGAATGCAACAATTGATGTGTCCTGTATAGTAGAAAGATTCCCAGCATTCATCTTGCCCAACTTATGAATGAACTGAGGCTTGCCTTATCCATGGGCAACACCTGCTATCTTCCTAAGTTTCTGTTTCCTTCCGGAATTCTAGCCACTCTCCAGAATAGGCTCATGGTTTTGTGTCCAAGATATGTACCACCTCCAAGATCTGTGACATGGCCATGTACTGGATAGCTGAAGTGAATGGCGAGCATCTCAGAAAACTCAGATATCAGTGTGACCAAGAAAGTCTCAGTGGAGAAACCCTGCTTTGGGCCTTTTGCTTATCAATTGTTCTGTTGCCCTGAATGTCAGGAAGGTCTTTGCCTAAGGCCACCCCATTGTGAAGCCTGAAGAAAACAGTTTTCAAATGCAAATGAATGGGCATCACCTGTTGCTCTTTGCTTAATTGCTTTGGAAAGGAATGTGTCTGAATAAACCTCATGGCCCTGTGTGAGGTTGTGGCTTAGATTCTCAGCACCTGATTTATGTAAAGAGGTATGCCATGAGTGCGCCCAACACCACAATGGCCAAAAGAGCAGTTATTGTGAATGAAGTTTCTCACATTCATTTGTAAGTTTCCTGACCCCCATCAAGTGTTAATAGGGATCCTTTGGGTCAAATTATTTATTCAAAGCCCTGCAGAGGCTAGCCCATAGGTTTTTGGGTTTTCTCATGACTCCAAATCATATAAAGAATCTATACCTGACAGTCAGTAGGCCTCAAATTGGAGATGCAGAGCAGCATTAACACCTGGCCTATTTGATAACTCCTGGTTCACAGGATGGGTGTCCAGGCCACCGTGAATTTAGGGAAATGAGGGGCAAGAGAGCTTATTTTTGAGACTGTCTTGGGCTGCACCCCTCATGGAAAACTCCAGCCAGAGTTTATGATTAGTGTCTATATGGAAGAAGATGATGGCCATGTGGGAGTGTTTTGGTTTTAATTGTGGTCATTTGTGTAGCAGTTGAAAGAGATGACTGGATCCACCTGGGCTTGAACTCTGGTGTGATTCCTCTTAGAGACTGAGTTCTGAAACTGACCTCAGAGAAATATTGCCATGAAATGTGTTGGGATTTTAGGAGGCCACGCATGAGAATCGCCCTTGGAAACTGAGATCCAGGGCCAGGGTGGCTTTCCAGATTGCACTGGGAATCTCAGCCAGGATATCACATGATTTTATTCTGAAAGACTTGGCAGCCATAGTTGAGAGTCTAAACACACATGGAACTCACATTGTAGACCTCAATGATCCTGGCTTCATGTGACCTTTTGGCCACTTTTTGGGAAGGCTTGCCTGTGAGTGTTCTCCAGAGATTTCATTGAAATGAGCTTCCTTACCATATAATGGTTTCTGCATGAATTGAAACCCACAGTGCCTCCAACATCATCCTTCAAAAATGGCTAAATAAATACCAACAAATTTCTGAAATTTCCATGACCAGGTGGCACTGGAGAACCTTTGGATGTCATGTTGCTGATCATGAGTGAAATAATTCCCCACGCAAAGACACTTCAAAGGGAGAATTCCAATTTTATTGCAAAAAAGCTGTGTGATTATATAGAACTAAGGGGGAGATGGTAGGGCTTAGATAAATGGCAGCAACCTGTTTATTGAAAGCAAGTTCTTTCAGATATCATCTCCAGAACCCAGGAATTAGTTCTCACTGGGGCTAAGGTTCTCCACCAGTGAGATTTGAAATTGGCGCTGGCGGGAGAGTTCACAAGTGCGGGAACTTTTCGCACCACTGCAGAAATGAAGAAGGTAGGAAGAAGAAGTCCTTAGGCACCATGTTGGGGTTTTTCTCTGGGGTATGGCTGCCATTTATACTTTTCCCAACATTCCTCCCTTTTTGTTTTCTTAGGAAGTGGGGCATCGTTTTTAGATCCGGCTGCTTCCTGCTGTATGGGGGTGCTGTGAGGCCTAGAAAGGGAAGGGGAGGAATGCTCGGGGGGCAGGTCTGGGAATATCATGGCAGCAAGAAATAAAACCCAGTGGCTATAGACAGCTACTTCCGTAGGGGTGAAGTCAATGAAAGTTCCCTGAAGCCACAAGTTGTCGATGGCATGGAACCAGTCCTGGATGGAGGAGATTGTTGGTATCAGCCACTGGTCCTGTAACAGAGACTCTAGAAAATACTGGAAGCGTTGCCTGGACAAGGTGCCACAGGACCTGAAGAAGATCAGAGTGAATAAAAACAGAATGAAGATAAAAATTAAAGCAAAGGTCAATTTTTGGCAGAAGTTCCATGTTGGGGGAGTGACATAGAAGAGGCCAAGGGCCATGAGGAAGCTTAGAAGGTCATAAAGATTCAAGAATCCAGGATGGCAGATTAAGAGGTTTTCCGAGCTTGTTGTCTCCCACTGTCTGATGTCCATTGCATTCCATCGTGCCTGGTAGTGAGCTTCATCACGGAGTGAACTGTTGTCTTGGAGATGTTGGGGGTTCGTCGGTCATCAGAGGCTGGTAGTGCCTAAGCAAAAGCTGGTTGAAAGTTTGATTACGAATTTTTTGCAGTTGGGTTTGAAGGAACTTCATTATGCAGGGCAAGAGAGCACAAAAAAGGAGCATCCCAATAAGGGGCCCAGAGAGAGGTAGTAAGTACATGGCAAGATAGGATTGGAAGAACCTCGTTATGGGATTGGAGGAGGTAGGTTTGAGCAATTGGGTCGATAATTCCTGCAATTTAACAACTTTTTTTTTTATTAGCCCAGATTCATTAACATAATAGCAACATTCTCTCTGAGGAATAGGCATGTACCCCCTTTTTCTGCAGTGAGAAGATCAATTGCCCTTCGGTTCTGTAAAGCCACTTGTGCCAATGAAGTAACCTGCCACTGCAAGGAGCCAAGAGACTCAGCAGTGGTATCGAGTGCTTCCTGCAGTTTTTGTTGCACGTCATTGGATGCCCATAGAGCATGACCTATAGCTCCACCAGAGAGACCGAGACTCGCCACTGAGGTTGTTAAAGTGAGGCCTACCAGAACCGGCAGAAAGACTGCCCTACGGGTGCGGGAAGGTAGGGCCAACTGTCGGAATTCAGTGGGAGTATACAAAGAAAGCAGAGGAACTACAGTAACCAAGATACAGGTGCCAGAGACATTGATCGTTGAGGTACTTAAAGACCAATTACACCAGATGAAATGTCCAGGTTGCATAAACGCAGGGCTCTATGGGGTGCTATAGCTCAAGGAACAAATGGGTAAAGGATTCATTATTGGCAGGTGGATACAGATGAAAGGAAATAAAGTATTGTTGGAATAACTTTCCCACAGTGGGATATGTGTCACATGTAGGGGTTGTCCTTACTTAGAGAAATTGTAGGTTTTTGCTGAAATATTTCCTGCCGCTAATGGGACCGCTGCTAGAAGTGGACGACTAAGTGAAGCACAGAGAAAGCACTGAGAAGTAGGCACCAAAAGAATGGAGGAGTTTAATAATCAAAGAGTTTGGTGTAGCAAATTGAGCCATGTGGAAGGGGGACCTTAGGGTGTTGAAGGCTCTGAATCCTCTTTGGATGAGCTATGGATAAGATCTCGAAGTTTTGATTCTGACTCCTTAATGTGTTCGACTACCTGGATGGTTGCCTTAGGTGGCGTAATCAGGGTGCGGCCAACAGTCATCCACCCTGTGGGTCTGGCTGAGGTTGTCCGAGCATAGACAGCAAACTCAACATAGCCCCAACGTTTGGCCTTGGGGTCAGGTGTATCTGAAGTATATGATCCATTGTTATCGGATGAAGAGCCTTTATGCCACTTTAGGTAACTAGAAGTCCACCCTTCAGGGTAGCCAAGTGAGTGGTAAGAACAGCTACCACGTTCATCATGGAACCTGCATGACCAATAGGGACACCCATTATATATCTCAGGCCACCAATGACAATAGTCTTTGGTTTGATTAAAAAGGAAGCAAATGAAAGGCCAGTTCCAGCTACCAGGGACGAAGGTCCTTGAAGGTGACAATTTTAGGGGAATAGAGGTGCAGTTGTGGATGAAGCAAGTAGTTGCATCCACTGCGCGGACCTTCTGCATGCCATGTTCTGAGTATCGTTCCCGAAGAGTGAATAAATACATGGTAGGTGAGGAGGGTAAAGACAAGTCCCAACAGAGCACAGAAAAGAAGCAGAGCACAAAAAAACAAGCAGTTAGAGAAGACTAGGGTGTTGGGAGAGCTCATTGTGCCTTCTTTAAGAGGAATTGGGCTGCAGGGAACACCGTGTGAGCCGCAACTTAAATGGGTGAGATGGGTGTGGAAAGCAGGAGTAAAGGGGAGGTTCAGGAGGTGATTCTTGGAGTTCCTCTGGGGTGGTCCTGTCGTCAGCAGGTGGGGCCTCCTGGTGATATGGCTTCAACCTAGAAATGGGAATCCAGGGAGTGAGATGGTTGTCTGATAAGGAGAGTTTGGCGGCTGTGGGGTTACAGAGAATGACAGGATAGGGGCCTTCCCATTTTGGTGCAAGAGTCCCTTTCTCCTCTGGGGTATTATAATAGACTAGACTCCCAGGTGTTAAGGGAGGAGTGTTTGGAGAGGAGACTGGGTCTGGAAGAAGCCAGTTCTGATATTTCCAGTGTTCCGAGCGGAGATGAAACAAGAGAGGCAAAGACAAATCTCGGGTGAGATGTCCTTGTGAAATGACCAACCCAGGGGGTATAAGAGGTCTTCCATACATTATCTCAAAGGGAGACAGTAAAGATGGTTTCTTAGGGAGAGCTCTGATTCGAAGCAAAGCCAAGGGAAGGATTTTGACCCAGTCTAAGTTTAATTCCATTGTCAATTTGGTAAGGACTTCCTTCAGAGTACGATTTACCCTTTCCACTTTCCCTGAAGCCTGGGGGTAATATGGACAGTGGAAATGCCACTTGAAAGAGAGGGCTTGAGAGACCTTTTTTGTGATCCTAGAAATAATCTCAGGGCCATTGTCATATTGTAGGGAAGTCGGCATACAAAACCTGGGGATGATGTCTGTCAGTTAGATTGAAGCTACAGTGGAAGCCTTTTTATTGGAAGTGGGAAATGCCTCAACCCAAACAGAGAAAGTGTCCACAAAGACAAGGAGGTATTTAGTGTGCCATACTGTGGGCATGTTGGTGAAGTCTACTTGCCAGTCAGCAGCGGGAATGTGTCTCCGGGCTTGGTGGAAAGGGAAAGGTTTGGGCCTTAAAGGAGTATGAGGGTTGGTCCGCTGACAGATCTGACAATTAGAGGCTATATTCTCTAGCATGGCTATGTCAGAAGGGTTGAGGGAGAAGAAGCTCTGTAAAAAAAGGGTCAAAGACTGAGAATTGGAATGGTGTAGAGTATGAAGGAACTTGAAAAGATTTTTGTTCTTACTGGAAGAAGTAGGGGATTCAGATGAGCTGTCTAAAGTGGCCATAATATGTCCCCCATGGGGGCCCTAATTGGAAGTGGTAGCAGCCATTCGTGCCGCCTGGTCAGCTTTGGCATTGCCCTCAGTGATAAGAGAGCCGTCCTTCTGATGTGACCTACAATGGACAACTCCCAACTGGGTGGGTAAGTGGGAGGCCTCTATAAGATTGGTTAAAAGAGCCGAATTAGTGATCGCATTACCTTTGGTGGTAAGTAGGCCTCGCTCCTTTCATATTGAAGCATGGGATAATAAGATCTGGAAGACATATTTTGAATCAGTATAGAGGGTGAGGGATTTGCCTTGTGCTAGTAGGCAGGCACGAGTGGCTGCTATAAGTTCAATCTGCTGGTTGGTAGTTCCTGAAGGCATAGCTTTGGCCTCTATAATCTCAGTGGCTGAAACTACAGCGTATCCAGAGTAATGAGTGCCGTTCTGCCTAAAGGAACTGCTGTCAGTAAACCAGATAAGGTCAGGCTTGGTGAGTGGTTCCTCAGAAATGGAACAATGACAGCGGAGGAAATCATCTAAGGTTTCCAAGCAATTATGAGTTGGTGTGTTAGACGTGGGAGTCATTGGGAGCAGTGAGGCAGGGTTCAGTGCAGAGCATGGGAGGAAAGTAATATTAGGGTTTTCCTGAAAGAAAGTGAGGAGCGACAGAACTCTGGATGGAGGAAGGGTTTGAAGGCCCTTATAAGCTGAAAGATCTTTCAAGTGATGTGGGGAGTGGATAGTTCAAGGTGCCCCAAAAGTCAGCTTAGAGGCTTCTTTGTGTAAAATTTGTCCAGCAACCAGAGCTCTTAAGCAAGGGGCCCACCCACGAATGGTAGAGTCTAGTTTCTTGGAAAATATGCCACAGGTGCAAATGTAGGCCCATAGTTTTGACCTAAGACCCTAAGTGCTTGCCCCCCTTTTTCATGGACATATAGATGAAATGGTCTTGAAAGATCAGGAAGGTGAAGGGCAGGTGCCTTTAAGAGGAGTTGCTGAAGCCTGCGGAAGTGGTAGATGGGGGAGAAGACAAGAGATTCACTAGGGGGTCCATTTTCTAGGTCATACAGGGGTTTGGATAGAAGAGAATAATTTGGGATCCAGGCCCTAAAATAACCTGCTACTTCTAGGAATGATAGTATTTTGGCTTTCATATGGGGCACTGGAAGATCAGAGAGGAGTTGCCTCCTATCCAGTGTTATTTCCTTTTTCCCGGGTGTAAGGCAAAAACCAAGAGAGGTGACAGAAGACTGGGAAACCTGTGCCTTGTGGGGAGACTCCCTATAGCCCTTGTCTGCTAGGAAATTAAGAAGCTGAGCAGTGTGGGATTGAGAGTGTTCCCAGAGGGACTACATAGAAGAAGGTCATTGACATATTGAAGGAGAATAGAGTCAGGACAGGTCGGGTGAAAGGATGTGAGGTCCTGGGCAAGAACTTGGCAAAAGAGATGGGGGCTGAATCCCCGTGGGAGGACAGTCCAGGAAAGCTGATGAGAATGGTGGATGTGAGAGTCAGTCCACGTAAAAGCAAAGATATTCTGAGATTCTGAGAACAAGGGAATAGAAAAGAATGCATCTTTTAAATCTAGGACCGAGAAGTGGGTAGTAGTGGCAGGAATCTGAGAGAGGAGGGTGTAAGGGTTGGGCACTAGCGGGTGGATGGGGACCACAGAGGAGTTGACAAGGAGAAGGTCTTGAACCAGCCTGTAGGACACGTTAGGTTTCTTAAGTGCCAGAATGGGGGTGTTGAAAGGAGAGTGTGTAGGCCTAAGATACCCCTTTCGTAATAAATCCTGGATGATGGGTTCTAATTCAAGGAGGGCTGTGGTTGTGAGTGGATATTGTGGTTGACTAATATATCTTGAAGGGTCCCGTAAGACAATATGAATAGGACTGCATTTAGCCATAAAGGGTGTAGTTGTGTCCCAAACCTCAGGCTTAACTAGTTTAGAGAGTCATGGAGGAGTGCATGAAGGAGGTGTATCTGCCCCTAGGAACATCATGAGGAAATGAGAGATAGGAGAGGTGTGGGGTGATATGTGAATGGTGACTTTTCATAGTGAGAGTATGTCCCTTCCCAGAAGGGGAATGGGGCAATGGCTCATAACGAAAAAGAAGTGAGTGAAGGACAAAAGGGATCCCTGCATATAACATGATGGGGGGGTTTGAGGTAAAATCTGTTTAACTCCTACCCTGACAATAGGAGTTTTTGAGGGTGTGGTAGAACCCCAATACTCCATTAAGACTGATAAAGCGGCACCAGTATCCAAGAGGAAGGTAATGAAGCATCCATCCACCAGGAAGGTAACCCTAGGCTCTTGATTCTTGATGGTAATAGTCTGGAGGGAAAGCCCAGGACTCCGTCAATCCTCCTCTGCCAAGCCCAAGAGAGGCTGTGGTTGCCGGGCGGCTGACCAATCTCCCTTTTGGGTTGTTGGGCAGTCTGCCCCCCAGTGTCCCCTTTGATGGCATTTTGGGCAGGGGTTGTACGGTGTCCTCAGTGAAGGACAATCCCTGGCCCAATGTCTCTCCTTACCACATTTGAAGCAAGCTCCCGGGGGTGTCATATTGGGATGGCGTGGTGATGGCCTTCTCTGAATGACCTGGGCCAACATTTGGAATTTGGCATTTTCAGCCCTCTGCCTACGGCATTCACTTTCATCCTCTCTATCATAAAAAACCTTGAAAATGAAGATTTTGGTCTAAGGAGTAGCAGGGCCCTGTTCAAGCTTTTTAAGCTTGGCTTTAATGTCAGGGTAGCTTTGGGCCAGAACATATGTCATTAAGACATGACGGCCATCAGGGGTTACTGGGTTGAGGTTTGTGTACTGTTGAAGGGCCTTGGTTAGTCTATCCAGGAATTCTGAAGGTGTTTCCTCCTTCCTTTGAATGACCTCCTGCACCTTTTTAAAGTTAACAGCCTTACGGATGGCCTTTTTCAGGCCCGCCAAGAGGCAGGATGTAAAAAGGTCACGAGACTGTAAGCCTTCAGGGGTGTTGTAATCCCATAGAGAATCCTGCTCTGGGACAGCATGAGGGCCTGTGGGGTGGTTAGGATTGGTCCTATGATTTTCATCAGCATGGGCTTGGGCTAGCTCCCAGACCCATTGCCTTTCCTCAGGGAGAAGTGTATTGGCCAAGAGCATGTAGATGTCATGTTGAGTGAGGCTATATGCTTGCAGGACCCATGGAAACTCCCGAATGTAAGTGGTGGGGTCAGTGGTGAATGAGCCTAACTTCCTCTCTAGCTGAGTGATGTCCGACATGGAGAAGGGCACGTGGACTCTGATGACACCCTCGGACCAACTACCTCACGAAGGGGTGCGATGGTCTTGGGGGTGGGAAGGAGTCCCTTAGACCTGGTAACAGGAGGACTGAAAGAGGCAGGAGGTGGACAGGAAGGAGAGGGAGGGGAAGGGAGTGTCTCTTTGGAAGAGGAGGAGGTGGAGCAGGCAGAAGAGGGCGGAGGGGAGGAGGATGAAATGGAAGGCTGAGGATCCTTGGAATCAGGCAGAGGAAGAGGAGGGTATAGCGGGAGAGAAGGGGCAGATAGGACTGGGGGATAAGGTGGGGGTTAATCTGCTGGGCTCAATGAGGAAGAATCTGTGAAGTCAGGAGTAGAAGAAGGGGAAGAGAAGGGTTTGCAAACAAGGAGGACCTGAGAGGGAGGGCAGGAGGAGCAGCGACAGGGTGCTGTGTGAGAAGGCTAAAACCTTAAATGCAGGGAATCTCACTCCACTTTTTCAGATGCTGGCAGTAGTTAAAAAGATCCCAGAGAAGGTTTGGATGTAAGGAGCCTTCTGGAGGCCAATGATTTCCATTATCCAGTGGATATGTAGGCCAATCTTGGGTACAGAATTTGATTAGAAGTTTGGGCTTGATGTCTGGTGTGAGGGAGAGTGTGGCCAGATTTTTTATTAAACATTTGAGAGGTGAGGCTTCAGGTACAGATGAAGAGGTGCCCATTGTCACAGGGAGAGAAGGAAGAGAGAGAGAGAGAGAGAGAGAGAGAGAGAGAGAGAGAGAGAGAGAGAGAGAGAATAAGAGTAAGCGAGAGAGACAAAGAGAAAACCCGGGCTGGAACGGCTTCCAGGAAGCTCAGGCTGAACGGTGGTCAGGTGGGCGTCCCCAAAATGACCAGCCGTCATGAGGAAATACAGAGGGCACTACCTGGTCGTCACCAGTGAAGTGCGATCTGTGAGACCCAATGGGTTCGGAGCCACGGGCAACCTGACGTCAGGAAAGTTTTCGAACGCAGCAGAAAAAGTCAGTAATGAAAACAGAACTCTGGTTCCGGCAGAATGCAGTTCCAGGACGGGAGTTCAGTTTTCCCCTAGCAGAGAGGCAGCTTCAGCCAGACACAGCAGCCCTGCAGCAAACAGCAACTCTAGCCAGCAGCGGCAGAGGCAGCAGAGGAGAAAAACCAAAGAGCCTCTCATGTAAACTCAGAAGCCTCACGCCCCAAAGGAAAACGGATCACCAGAGGGTCCACTGCGACCAGTAAAGGTCTTAGTGGCAGGAATTTCCTGCCCCCTACAGGGCGTCTAGAGTGTGCCAGATGATCAAGGTCACAAAACCAGCGGTAGCCTGAAGGGAGTTGGAGAGCCAGGGTCAGGGGAGGCTTACATATATCAGATCTGTTGTGAGTGCAGGAATCCGGCATCTGAAAAGAGTGGACCAGGGCGGAGTGTCTTGGCGGGGCAGGGGACGGGGCTCTTGTTAGAAACAGCTCACCCATATTCTCACACGGGGCAACAGAATGAAAGAACTTCCCACGCAAAGGCACTTTGCTGGGAGAATTCCAATTTTATTGCAAAAAGCTGTGTGCTTATATAGAACTAAGGGGAAGATGGAAGGGCTTAGATAAATGGCAGGCAAAACGTTTATTGGTAAGTTCTTTCAGATATCAGCTCTGGAGCCCAGGAATTAGTTCTTATTGGGGTAAGGTTTCCCACCAGCGAGATTTCAAATTGGCGCCAGCAAGAGAGTTCACACGGGTGGAAACATTTCGCACCACTGCAGAAAAAAGAAGGTAGGAAGAAGAAGTCCTTAGGCACCATGTTGGGGTTTTTTTCTGGGGTATGGCTGCCGTTTATACTTTTCCCAACAATGAGTATACCAGACAGTGCCTTGATTGACTGGTTTTCATGAAAATGGTGTTTAACAGAGATGCCAGAAAGTTGGGTCCTGCTGAGTAGTGGGCCTAGAGCAATGGTGGGCAGGTGTGTGATAAAACATCTGTGGTGGGGCCATGTAGATCTGTCATTGGATTCCAAATGGCTTGTGACTGACATGGTGAAGCCAGCAGACCCTTATATGTAAAGGCACCTTGTTACATAGAAAGGTTTCAGGACATTGTTCAGAATCAGGTTGCTATGGTCAAGGGGGCAAGCTATGTGGGATAGAAGCCTGGTTCTTGTATTCTTCTGCAGACCCTGACCCACCACACGTGACAGAAGTCCCTCCCGCACTGTGTCCCCGTTGAACTCCTTGTATTTCGTGAAGCAAATACCCAACTCCCAGTACAGCAGCAAGAAACACCATGAAAATAGAGGATGACCATATGGATTCAATGTCCACACAGGGAGACATTTAGCCCCCAGGGGCCACAGTTTACCTACAATGGAAAATTCAGCACTGCTGTCTCATGTTCATTGGAAAATAAGAAACCATGTCCTCCAGGTCACATTGATGCAGACCCAGCTTTTATGGTCTCACTATAAAGGAAGCTAAAGCTCCTGACAACAACATATATTTCAAGTGCCCAACCTCACAGGCAGTTTCTCAAGAAGTCTCTAGGCCAGCAGACCTTCATGTTTGTGGAGGGTTTACCCTGTCCCTTACTTTTGGAAACTCCTCTACCACTTCCAAGGTTGTGAACTCCTGATCATATTCCATTCTATATATGTATTCACGGATTTTCTAACTCTTCTCCTCTGATTGTGTCATACTTGGGCCGTAGGTGTTGTCAAGGCATTGTTCTGAATGAGAGTGGGAAGATTTTTGTGTAGCACATATTTACATACACATTGGATTCATTTTTCAATTTTCCATTCAAAATACTGAATCCCTGACACTAACACATACCCTACTAGACTCTGACTACTAATCCTAATATGATGGAGAAATATAACCCAAACAGAATAGAAATACAAGCAGTTGAGAGGAGGCATGGCGTATAGTTGGTCTTGCCTTTTGCATGATATAGGTTAGGAGTTATAAATCTTGTTAATTTTTTGTTGAAATAGTCCTCCATGTGTTTTTAAAGTTAACACATATGTGAATTTCTGTCTCCCTTTTTCTGTAGCCAATTTAGCACATGTATTTTTATATGCACATATAAAATCCTACCTGGTATCACACGTACATTTTTGTGAGGTGGCTAACTTGGGAGATACAAAGTATGAGAAGAGATCACTCCTCCTAAATATTTTTGGAACTGAAAATTCAAACTATGAGTGAGCTTCTTAGTTGAAAAACATTATACATAAATCCATGTTTAGTAAAATTAATATTTTTGGATCTGCGAATGATATATATTTCATGATGAATTTTGATTGGCATATATATTGCTAATTTCTAATGTATCTGTGATATATATATATATATATATATATATATATATATATATATATATATATAATTTTCAAAATATGAAATATATGTGTCTTATTATACACTCCCTAAATAATTCACTCATGTTCATGTATGTGGTTTTATAATCAACTTTTCATAAGATTGTTTTTAGAAATATTCATCCACCTGAAATACATATTTGTTTCCTAGAACTGAAAACTCACTTCAGTGAATGGTGCAAACAAAGCCTTATATTTCTACAGTAACTGACCCAATTTAACATCAATGAAAGTAGATTTCTATGGGACATGATGTGTATTTTGATGTTCATTTTAATTCAACACTGGTACATTACTGTTTCTTCAGTTTTTATACATCGTAGAATATACATTTCATCCACAAGTTCACAAATTTAAAGACATTTGTAACACATTCAATCACTTCCTGCTTCAGAACACATGTATTCCTCCTTGTTTTTGACTGGTTATTTCATGAGACTTCTTTCCAAACACATTATTTTCGATTTCCATAATCAATTTGGAAGCAAAACTCACACACATTTTATGATAAACTACAACCCTAATATTACCATTAGATGTATAACTGGTTGGAATGAATGTATGTATATCAATGTAAGATTTCCTGTGTATTTTGGGATATCAATTTATTCCAATTTCTAAATTTGGAAACAATTATATTATTTATTCACAGTATGGTCTATTCATGCATTCTCTCTATATTCATACACACATGGTACACCTATTTGTGCCCCCAATACTAATTTATATCTCTTCAAAATATTGCTCTCAGAAATGGTGCAACAAATACTCATGTCACCTGATCTACATATACATTTTATCACAGTAATATTCTGGCCACAAAATGCAAAGTCACACTTACGACTGTACCAAAGCCTAAAAGGAATGTGAGTATTGATTATGAACATCACCCATGTCCAGGTTGCCTAATGCTCTCAAATGTCAATCCTATTGGTGACTACATATTTGTTTCTTCCTAATATTATTTATTCAAACTCAAGCCTGTTGAAAATGTCTAATCCTATCGATCACTTTATCATTTGCCTGATTTTCTAATGTCTCTATTGATATCTGCTTTCCTACATATTTTCCCCAGTTCATCATTGTGACTGAGTCTTCACATCTGCTGACATTTACATTTTCTCTCTACCCGAAACCCTATTGCTAAAGAACTTTTTGTCCAAATCCTATACTCACTCTTTTTCCTAATCCTACCAACTATCTTCCTAATCCTACCAACTATCCTTTTTTGACTGGATGTTTTCTTTGACATTCAATCATCCAAGGTACAAGGTCCTATGCCATTGTGTATAGATTTATCTGAGACACATGTGCAGAACATAATTCAAACCTAAGTATCCCAATCAAGGATCCAATTCCCTTCTGGGCTTCAAATCTTACCTAGATTTCTGTTTTCATACATATATTTCCCCTCTATATATTCTTATAAATATCGCAGGTTCCCAATAACATTATTCATCCAGCAGAATGATTCCTAAGCCATATCAAACATGTTATTAACCCTAACCATACTCTGTTCCCTCAATCTAACTTTACAGAAATGCAGGGACAGAGTTGGTCTTACAATACAGGAATGTAAGAAATCTTCCACCTGCTGAGAAACAAAAAGGTCCATGCAGAAATTAACCCTGGGGAAGATATAGGAAGCTATGATGGACCTGAGAGAGCAAAAGTCATCTTCCACGACAAACAACCTGGTCAGGATGAAGGGGTGTGTCTGAAGCAGTCTCTCTTTTCTTAATGTAGAGAAGATGGACATTACCAGGCCTGTGTGGAGAGCTGTTCCCGGGTTCCTATGTTTGATATACCATTCAAACTTGTGAATGTGTCACAGGAAGTAGGGGCAGACTCCATCAATTGGGACACTTGGAAGCAACTGTTAGGACAAAGTGGTTGCCAAGGCAGTGACCTCATTCAGTTCCTGAAGGAAGTGACCTACATCACTTTCTTGGTGATGGAACTCTCTGAACTAGGGATCCAGGAAGCCAGGCACCCAGAGGCAGTCCCAGTCCCAGTCCCAGTGGCCTCACATGTTTGGATTTACCAAGGACAGCATCAGTCTTTCTTGGTAACTACTGATGTGAGGATGGCCAAATGCCAGGAAGGTCTGAAGAGGGGCCTTTCCTGAGTAAGCAGGTAGTGTCTCACCACTGGCACCTGACAACATCACAGTGTTGGCCAAGGAGTCCAGATCTGACATAGGACAGTCCATTTTGGAGTAACATACTATGGCCCATCAGTCAGAGGACACTCCGGATAGTCATAGACCTACTTGGGGGAAGGAGGTGACTTTGTGAGTGTGTGTGTGAGTTTGTGGTTTTGTCTAATGATCTGAGAATAGGTAGGAAAGTCGGTTTGTTAGGATTGGAGTGGACTGTTTCTAGTAAGTCTTTTGACAATGTGAGTGTTTCTAAGTCTGTTTATCCCACTGTGTCCGTGGTTGTAGACATTAGAAAAGAGAATGCATCAATGGATGTGTCCTGAATAGTAGAAAGCTTCACAACATTCATCCTGCCCAATTTATGAATGGATTTTGGCTTGCCTAATGGATGGGCAAAAACCACTGTCTTCCTAAATTCCTGTTTTCTTCTTGAATTCTGGCCACTCTCCAGAATAGGCTCATGGTTTTGTTTCCAAGACATGTACCACCTCCAAGCTCTGTGACATGGCTATGTACTGGATAGCTGAAGGGAATGGGATCATCTCGGAAAACTCAGATATCATTCCAGAAACCCTGCCTTGGGCCATTTGCTTACCTATTGTTCTGTTGCCCTGAATGTCAGAAAGGTCTTTGCCTCAGGCCACCCCTTTGTGAAGCCTGAAGAAAACGGTTTTCAATGGAAATTAATGGGCATCAGCTGTAGATCTTTGCTTAATTGCTTTGGAAAGGGATGTGTCCGCATCAGACTCTTGGCCATGTGTGAGGTTGTTGAATAGATTCTCAGCACCTGATGGATCTAACGAACAATTACATGTGTGCTTCCAAAACCAAAATTGCCAAAAAAGCAGTCATTGTGGACAAAGTCTCTCGCTTTCCTCTAAGATTCCTGATCTCCATCAAGTGAAAATAGGGATCCTTTTTGTCAAATGAGTTCTTCAATCCCTGCAGAGGATAGCCCATAGGTGCTTGGGTTTTCTCATGATTCCAATTCACATAAAGAATCTATACCCGAGAGTCAGGAGGCCTCAAATTGGAGAATCAGAGCAGTATTTACGGCAGGCTTATTTGATCACTCCTGGTTCTCAGGAAGGGTGTCCAGGCAACCCTGACTTTAGGCAAATGACGGGCAAGGGAGGTTATTTTGTACACTGTCTTGGGCTGAGTCCTTCATGGAAACCTCCAGCCACAGGTTATGATGAGTGTCTATATGGAAGAAGATGAGGGCCTTGTGGGTGTGTTTTGGTTTTAATTGTGGTCATTTGTTTGGCGGTTGGAAGTGATGACTGGGTCTATCTGGGCTTGAACTCTGGTGTGATTCCCCTTAGAGTCTGAGTTCTGGAACTGATCTCAGAGAAATATTGCCATAAACTGCATTCAGATTTTAGGAGGCCACGCATGGGATTCGCCCTTGGAAACTGAGATCAAATACCAGGGTGGCTTTACACAGAGCCTTGGAATATCAGCTAGGATATCACATGATTTTATTCTGAAAGATTTGGCAGCCATAGTTGACAGTCAGAACACCCATGGACGTCACATTAAAGACCTCAATGGGCCTGGCTTCATGTGACCTTTTGACCACTCTATGGGAAGACTTGCCTGTGAGATTTCTCCAGAGAATTTAATGAAAATAGCTTCCTCACATTTAATAGTTCCTGAATAAACTGAAACCCACAGTGCCTCCAACTTCATCCAAGAAAAATGGCTAGATAAATACAATGAAATCTTTGAAATTCCCTTAACCAGGTGGCACTGGAGAACCTTTAGATGTCTTGTTGCTGATCATGAGTGTACCAGAGAATGCCATGATTGACCGGGTTTCATGAAAATGGTGTAGAACAAAGATGCCAGTAAGTTGGAGCCTGCTGAGTAGTGGGCCTATTGCAGTGGTGGGTAGGTGTGTGATAATACATATGTGGTGTGGCCATGAGGATTTGGCATTGCTTTCCAAATGGTTTGTGACTGACATGGTGCAGCCAGCAGACCCTTCTATGTAAAGGCATCATGTTATATGGAGAGGTTTCTGGGCTAAGTTCAGAGTCAGATTTCTAAGGACAAGGGGGCAAGCTCTGTGAGATAAAAGCCTGGTTGGTGCATTCTCCTTCAGACCCTGACCCACCACAAGTGACAGAACTCCCTCCAACACTGGGTTCCAGTTGAACTCGTTGTATTTCATAAAGCATATACCAAACTCCCAGTACAGCAGCAAGAAACACCACAAAAAGTGGAGGATGACCAAATGGCTTCACAGTCCACACGGGGAGACACTTAGCATCCAGTGGCCACAGTTTACCTACAAACAGAAAATTCAGCACTGCTGCCTCATGTTCATTAGAATACAAGAAACCATGTCCTCCAGGTCACATAGATGCAGACTCAGCTTTGATGGTATCACTAGAAAGGAAGCTAAAGCTCCTTACAACAACATATATTTCAAGTGCCCAAACTCAGAGGAAGTTTCTCAAGAAGTGTTTAGGCCAGCAGAGCTCCATGTTTTTGGAGTGATTACCTGTTAGACCAGGACACAAGAAAAGACCACTGACTCTAATTAAAATCAAATTAAATTAAGCTTATTGTTTCCACTGGCTGTGCTGCCTCTCCCTCACAAAATGGCGGGAATAAGACAGCAACCCCAGCTTTCCTACAGGCAGCTTAATAGCCCAGAAAATTACACAAAAGGGGGTTTACAGATAACAGAACTCTGCCAAACATCACACTAATGGCAGTCTACATTTTTTTTGCTGTCCCTACATCAGAGTTCATGAAGACCATTAGAGCCTCAGAGAGGGTTGTTGTCTCGCCAGAGAAGGCAAATATTTATGATGTGTCACTAAAGTTTCAGAGAGGGCTGCTATCTGGTCAGAGAGCCGGGCATGGGTGAGTTCCAGGCGTGGGCAGGCATTCCAAGCAGGTTTAGAATTTGAAGTGATTTATGCTAAAGCCAAAATTATCTTTTCATGGCTTTTTGGCAAGATGGCTCCCAATTTTAATTAAAGATCAGGTTGGGTCTATCATTCCCCCCTTTTCTTTGTGTCCCTTTCAAATCTTTGATAGATTACGGGAAGAGCACTGAGGAAATTTTAATCCCTCAGGTAAGAGTCTCCAAATTTTTAGAACTCACCCAAAACCGATCTCCCTGATTTTACCTGACTTAATTAATTACTTATATTTATAGTCTATTTATCTTTCTCTCCATTGTTTTAAGAAGAGTGGTGTCACTCATTTTTTCTTCTTCTGACCTGAGACAGGGTGACATGAGTGGGCATGGCATGAGGGACATGAGTTGCCTTTTAGAAGTCAGTTGAGGGACATGAGTTGCCTTTTAGAAGTCAGTTCGGTTTGAAGTCTGATTGGGGAAGAACAGGTTGTAAAGTCATCTGGGGATGGGTTCTTCTATGAGAGAAACAAAAACCATGAGTACTGAAAAAATGTTGCAGCAACTGGAACATGTCACTGTATAGAAGTTCCATCACCAGTCTTAAATATCCCCAGTTATCCGGACTGTCAACTTAACTTGTACTGTTACACTTGTCCCTCCCCATAAGATACAGTTTAATAATTTAATGTCATCTGATCTTGTAAAATCTTTTTACTAGTATGACCTCTGTGTCTCTTAGAGAAACCTTTAATTCTGTTACTCAGGGATGGATAATTGTACTAGCAAACACCAAGCCTACCTGTGTAGGTTAGGAATATCTGTAGGCCTTAAACTGAAAACTTATCCCTGTGGCAGGTCTTCTTGATAGTCTCTTTTTATAAGTATCAGGCATTCCTTTCTGAGAATTCTTCTTTGTAGCCACCAGTCTTACTTATTTTGGGAGGCAAACATAAAGTGCATACCTTAAAATTATATTATTATTATTATAATTTAAAATGCCCAGGAATGGATGTATTTTGTTCTTAACTGTCTTTGCTAAGTGTTTAAGATGAAGCAGTCAAACTGACTTTTGTTTCCATCTATTGTTAACAGTCAGCTGAGCTTTTATGGGAGTCAATTCTGGGGAAACTTGAGAGCAGATTCTCAGTTCTGCTAGTGCCATTTGCGCTAGGTGGGTCCAGATCTTGCTTGACCATTTGGCTTCCCTCGGAAGCATCAGGGATGTCTCCTTTCTTTGATGACTCTCCTCTTCGTAACAAATACCCTGATTGGCTTTCTGTTCTCCAGTGGTCTCATTAATCTCCCTGATCAGGAGGAGGTTATGTGGCTCAGAGTTTCAAAGCTCTTTAGAGAAGTTTCCTGTTCCCTGGATTCAGACTGACTCAGAGGGCAAAAGCCAAATATTGGTTTTCTTGGCGCTTTTCATTTAACTTTAATTTTAAATCCTAATCTTAAACATCCAGCAAATAAATTTTAACAGCCTTATATTAAGAGTACTGGGCTTTAATGTCTATAACTATATCATTATCTTTTTATTAATTGGGATCTGTATTTTTCTGTCTGTATTGTAAGTAATGACTTATTATCTTGAATAAACCCATGTTGTGTTCTTAAAGCAACACGTTTGTAAAACAGTAACAGAGAATCTTTAGATCACTTATAAAATAATTTCAAAATAAAATTAACAAAAGTAAAAATACTTAGCTTGTGTAATAGCTACCCTGAATTTTTTGGCTGAGTTATACATTATATCCCCTGTTTGAGATCCTAGGAATATTGACCTTAAAAAAACCAACTTTTTAACACAACTTTAAAGAAATATTATCTGACCTACTGGTTTTGTAGTCATTCTCACATGTAGTAAGATGGGACACAGAGCCTTATCTCAGGTAAGGCAGGGCTCTTTATAAATCTTAAGTATTTTAGTTCTAAAGATAATCTTTATTTATAAATATGATTTGACAAAGTTTACATAAATTGTTTGAGGTCACATGAACATTAGCTAACACCATATGATATCACATTTAAAACATGAATTAAAGAAAGGCTGAAAGTTTTTAACCTTTACATCGATTAGGCTCTCATTAACTAAAAAATACATTTAAATTTTTCCCCAATGTAAAAAGTAACAATAAAGTTTACATATCTTATTGATAACAGGTAAATAAATCCCCAATATATTTTTTACCATAAAACTTCAGAGCACCAGCTTGATATAATGCTCTTTTAAAGTTTCTACCTTACAGACTTGAATACATATAAGATATGAAAACATTGATAGCATCACAATTACATTGATGTTTCTACATTAACCAAGTTTAGCTTTTAAAGCAATGGCAGTACAGTGCTCTAAAATAACAGTTCTTATTTAATCAGTTGTTTAATTTTTATGGTTGCTTGCTCTAGAGAAAATAAAACTTAATAAACACAACGTTATGGGTAAACTTATGTTTTAAGAAATTTCTGTCTCATTAACACATGACTGATTTTTATATTCTTATACAGACTTTAATAAAAACTTATTCAGACCTTAGTAAATCAATCAGATATCTAACAAAAGTACTCATGAATGAGTAATCCCAATCAAATTTACTTTATTTATTTATCAAAATATTAGAGAAATGTATTGACAGTGTAAACCATTTTTATGTTGAAGGAAAGGTCCTAGTACCAAGGCATATTAGACATTTTGTAGATATTAATATTTTATTAGATTTTTGAACACCTAGAAAAATTTGTAAGCTTAAATTTAAAGACATTGATTTTTATCTGTTTATCCAATTTAAATTGAAACATTTAAATCACGTGAATTAAAGATCTTTGGATCTCCTATTTAAATTTGTTTTAATGAGCGCTTTTTTATGACCGCTCCTTGTATATGTTAGTTTGTGTATCATATATATGATATACGGACATATGTATATATAGACATACAACACATAACAAAAGTGTGCACACATAATAATAGTAAAGGACTTGTAGCTTTTCTCAGGTGAAATCTCCATTGCAATGTTTCAAAATGTCTACAGTTGGTCAAAGATAGAACTGATCTGAAAAACATTAACCTAGGTCTGTATGCTCAAAATCATGAGCTCAAAAAAAAAAGTATCTAAGGAAAAAAAAAGAGTCCTAGAAAAAGTGACTGGCTAGTAATTAGTAAATACCATACAATTTACCTTTGTTTTCCCCCTTAGGCCTCAAATCAGTCTCCTACTAAGATTGCAGGCTTCTTTCATTTACATTTCAACATAAGTCATGGCTGAGGTCTGGAAGGAGCAGGAAAAACTGCTATTCTGAGCAGACACCTCAGGCCTAAGGCATTTTAACCATAATTTTGAGGTTCGGATGTTGAAAATTATGATATAAATTTAAGATACAATTCACAAAATTTTATATCTTTACATCTTGTTTTGTCAACAGATACCATTCTATGATTTACTATCCTTGTCCAAATTAATGCACTGGTACACACAGTGATATTTTCCCAGGCTATCCAATTCAAAATTGGTGAAAAAAAGACTGTATGATTGGGAAGTTACTTGCCAACTTGGAAGTAGAGTTCTTCAGTTTTCCATCCTAAGTATTTAAGTTCTCTGGCATGAATTATCTGAAATCATAAACTAAACAATTACCTAAACCCGACTTTTAACTGCAAGATTGTGCAATGCTTCAAAAACCCATTCAGATACCAGATTGTTAAAATAAAACATCATCATTTAGACACACATTCAGCTAAGATCATTCCCAAGAAACAATTTATAATATCAACACATTATTGCACATGTCTTAAAGGGCCAGATACAAAGACACAAGACAGACAGAAAGGAGGTCCAGACTATGGCTGTCAGAGAGAACCCATTAAACCAGAGCAGATAAGAGAAAAATCTCCTACACCAGTGTGCACCATAGATATCCACAGGGGGGGGGACCACATGTTTTAACAGAGGGGCAACCTGAAATGTAAAATAAAGTGTCTCCATAGTGACTTCACTGCATTTAGTGTCCCCTTTTTCTTTTTCTCTTTTTTAACAAGACAGAGGTGGCATAATTCTTACAGTGCGGAAAGGAAGGAGGTAATTCCCTGAATCAACAGGGCTTTGGCAGCTGCTGGGAGTCCCTCAGTCCTTCCTTTTACATACAGGATTAGCTCCTCTTGTTCAGTTCCACACCAAGCATGCTTCATCTCCTAATATTCCAGTAGACAGCTCTCACAAAGTTCCGGGGAGGAGGCGGGGTACCAAATTTGTAAATTAAAGTTCGATTTCTGAACTTGAAGCCAATTAATACCAATTTAATAATGAGGACTGAGTTTTGAGAAAAAGAAAAAGGGAGGTTTATTGCTTTGCGAACAAAGGAGAAACACAGGGGACTCTGCCAAATGTTGTGACTCTCTTGATCTGGAGCGACAAGGGGTTTTAAAGGAGTTTCACTTGTTAACCTGGGAGATGCTCAGTTCTTAGGTCCCCAGCAAGCATTGCCCTCTGCAATGGGTGTGCTCCAGGCAGCCAGCTAGGAGCTTCTGTCATCCTGCTTAACAAAGGGGGGTAAAGTTCATCGCAGTTCCCTAAAACACAGTCCAAAGGGGTGTCAGGCTTACTCTCTTTATTACCCATTTTTACGTCCAAAATACTTAAGTTTTTACCACTGAAATCACACAACAAAACAAACAAAAACAAACAAACAATCAAAAAAATAGAAGACAAAACAAAACACAAAAAACAGAAAACCAGCGCCTAAACAGAAAAACAGTGGAACAGTGCAACATCTTGCTATAGCTCCAGGGTAGGAGCGCGTGCGTGCCTGTCGGCCCCTCTCTACAGTTCCAGAGGAATTCCCTACAGAACAGGACAGAGGACAGAAAGATTCTCGTTACTCTCCTGGAAAGGAGTATATGTGAGCCTCCCCAGGCCACATCTCTGTCATCAGAAAAGATCTCCCTTAACAGGATATCAGATGTTATAAAGGCGCCACTTACCTATGGAGGACTCCTCCACCAGGTGCTTGCTAAGAGTTTTAGTGCAGAGGTTCACTGCAGTGCTCCCCGGACTAAAGGCTCTCTTCCTAATATAGAGAAGATGGACCAAATCAGGCCTGTGTGGAGAGCTGTTTCTTGGTGCCTATGGTTGATATACCATTCTAATTTGTGAAAGTGCCACAGAAAGTAGGGTAAGCCTCCTTCTCATGGTACGCTTGAAAGCAACTGTTTGGACAAAGTGGTTGCCAAGGCAGTGACCTCATTCAGTTCCTGAAGGATGCAACCTCACCTCACTTCCTTGGTAATGGAACTCTCTGAACTTGGGATGCAGGAAGCCAGGCACACAGAGTCAGTCCCAGTCCCAGTCCTAGTGGTCTCACTTGATTCAATTTAGCAAGGACAGAGTCAGTCTTTCTTGGTACCTACTGATGTGAGGATGGCCAAATGCCAGGAGTACTCTGAAGAGGGGCCTTTCCTAAAAAAGCAGGTACTGGCTCACAGCTGGCTCCTGACCACTTCACAGAGTTGGACATGGAGTCCAGATCTGAGACAGGATAGGCCATATCGGGGGAACATAGTATGGCCCAGCAGTCAGAGGACACTCCGGATAGTGAGAGACCTATTTGGGGGAAGGAGGTGCCTTTGTGGGTGTGGATGTGTGTTTGTGGTTTTGTCCCATGTTCTGAGAATAGGTAGGAAAGTCGGTTTGTTTGGTTTGGAGTGAACTGTTTCTAGTAAGTTGTTTAACTAGGCGAGTGTTTCTATGTCTGTGTATCTCACTGTGTCCATGGTTGTAGACATTAGAAAAAGAGAATGCATCAATGGATGTTTCCTGTCTAGTAGAAAGTTTCCCAGCATTCATCCTGCCCAATTTATGAATGCACTAGGGCTTGCCATATCGATGGGCAACACCTGCTATCTTCCTAAGTTTCTGTTTTCTTCCTGAAATCTAGCCACTCTCCAAAATAGGCTCATGCTTTTGAGTCCACGATATGTACCACCTCCAAGCACTGTGACATGGACATGTACTGGATAGCTGAAGGGAATCACAAGCATCTCAGAAAACTCAGATATCAATGTGACCAGGAAAGTCTCAGTGGAGAACCCCTGCAATGGGCCTTTTGATTGCCTATTTTTCTGTTGCCCTGAATGTCAGTAAGTTCTTTGCCTGAGGCCATGCCTTTGTGAATCCTGAAGAAAACAGTTTTCAAACGGAAATGAATGGGCATCACCTGTGGCTCTTTGCTTAATTGCTTTGTAAAGGGATGTGTCTAATTCAGCCTCTTGGTCCTGTGTGAGCCTGTGGCTTAGATTCTCAGCACCTGATGGATCTAAAGAACGATCCCATGTGTGGATCCAAAATCAAAATGGCCAAAAATCAGTCACTGTGGATGAAGTCCCTCACATTCCTCTGTAAGGTTCCTTACCTACATCAAGTGAGAATAGGGATCCTTTGGGTCAAATGAGTTCTTCAAAGCCCTGCAGATGCTAGCCCATAGGTTCTTGGGTTTTCTTATGAATCCAATTCAAATAAAGAATCTAAACCCCACAGTCAGTAGGCCTCAAATTGGAGAACAGAGCTTTATTAATGGCAGACCTGTTTTATAACTCCTGGTTCACAGGGAGGGTGTCCAGGCCACCCTGACTATTGGCAAATGAGGGGAAAGGGAGCTTATTTGGAACACTGTCTTGTGCTGCGCCTCTCATGGAATCCTCTTGCCAGAAGTTATGGTGAGTGTCTATATGGAAGAAGATGAGTGGCATGTGGGAGTGTCTTGGTTTTAATTGTGGTCATTTGTGTGGCGGTTGGAAGAGATAATTGGGTCCACCTTGGCTTGAACTTTGGTGTGATTCCCCTTAGAGTCTGTGTTTTGGAATTGACCTCCGAGAATGTATAAGGTCCTATGCCGTTGTATATCCATATTTCTGGGACATCACTACAGAATGTAATTCAATGCTAAGTATACCAATCAAGAGCCCAATGAACTTCTGGGCTTCAAATCTTACCTATATTTCTGTTTTCATACTTATATTGAAAGGTTAATAAAATAGGTACTTGTCACTTCTTGATTTTCTGTATGCTTAACAAAACACTGTTGAAATCTTGAGAACTGTTTGCTATTCTTTTTCCCAGAATGTGCTGTCCCCAACTGCCAAACTGCAGAATGTACTCGGTCAACCAGTTGCACGCAAACCTCCCACTCGCCCTTACCCATCAATAAACTTCCCTCCCTGCCCCCTCCAAGGAAAATATATAAGCACTTCTTAAGCTGTTCTCAGGGCTCTCTGCTCTATTCAAGAGAGCTCTGAGCCCTTGCATGCCGGACTCCCAATAAAGCCTTTGCTGTTGCATGAGACAGTCTCTTGGTGGTCTCTTCAACCGACCCTCGCCCGATCTTTACATCTCGTGGCCCCAGTGAGATCCGGCAGCCGCAGATGAAAGACCCCCAAAGGGCTCCTCTGGGGGTAAATAAGGCCCCTCTTTCTGGTTTCAGGATTCAGGTTAGGGTTTCACAAAATGGCTATTGGTAAAGAGCGTGAGCTCTCTCCCACGGTGACTGACACACATGTCACAGAGCCACAGGCCATGTCCCTGGGGGATGAACTCATGAAATCGAGGAACAATAGTCTCCTTGATTCAGTGATATTTTGTTTCGGATTCGGTATTGCCAGCCCATCATGTTTTGCCGGCTACTCAGTCCCGGTCTCAGTATTGGACGTCCATTGCCTGTCTTTATTGTCTTGTCTTGTCTGTGTCATGTGTCATTGCTTTTATTGTCTGTGTATATTTCATTATGGGACAGAGCACTTCAATGCCTCTGTTCCTGACCCTTGATCACTAGACCAAAGTCTGCTTAAGGGCTCAGAATCTTTCTTTTTCAGTAAAATGCCGGATCTGGCAGATTCTGTGTCTCAGAATGACCCACCTTTGTAGTCGGATGGCCCCTAGAAGGATCTTTCTACTTCGCACTAATTTGAAAAGTTCGAGATATTGTCTTTTAGCAGGGGCCACGTAGACATCCAGATCAACAGCCATATATCTTAACTTGTCAGGACCTCTACAAATCTCCTCCTTCAAGGATGAAGCCTTTCCTTGTCCCTGCACCCGCTCCTACTCCTTCCCCCACGATTCTATCTCTTTAACTCTCTGCTCCTCCTCTTGCACCCTCTGTTCTCCATGAGTCTCAAGACTCTACTGGACTCTCCTCCCCCTCCTTATCCTCTGCCTTCATCCCCCAACTCCCAACACCCTCTAAGTGATTCCCCTGCTGCTGACTCAGCCTCTCCACCATTCAAAGAAGCTAGGATGGCCCAGCACCATCCAGATGACTGTCCCGTGGCACACAGAGCCCCTCCTTCCCTGGAGGAAGCTGGCCCGGCTAAAAGAACTCGGAGAACTCGCCAACGTTTTTACACCTGCCTACTTGGGATAACTGCCAACAACTCCTAGGGACTTTCTTTATGACAGAGGAATAAGAGAAAAACCTCCAAGAAACTAAAAAAAAAATCCTCGGACCTGATTGGCGACCAACACAACTTCCCAACATAATCAAAGCCAGCTTACCCTTAATCCAAAAAAACTGGAACCCCAACACCTTTGAAGATAAAGAAACCCCAACACCTTTGAAGATAAAGAGCATCTGTCCAATTATTGCCTGGCTCTAATAGCGGGTCTCCAAGGGGCTACTAGGTGACCAACTAATTTGGCCATGGTAAGAGAAATTATTCAAAGGCCTGATGAATCTCCCTCTTTGTTTCTAGAAAGAATTATGGAGGCATATAAGAGATATACTCCTTTCGATCCTCAGGCAGCGGATCAAAATTCATCTGTAACGATGGCCTTAATTGGGCAAGCTGCCATGGATATTAAAAAAATTTAAAAGAGAGATTTAGTCAGAGAAGCCGAGAAAATATACTATAAGAGAGAAACAGGGAGAAAGAAAGGGAGCAAAGGAAGGATGAGAGAAGCAAAAGACAGACTAAGGGATTGACCAAGATCCTGGTCACAACAAGAAAGAGGCCAGAAATTAAGATGTAAGGTGACAGGAAGGGATACCTGGGGCCATGCCAGAGGCCACCCCTGGCCTCAGATCAATGTGCCTACTGTAAAAAAAAAGGATACTGGGCCAAAGAGTGCCCTATAAAGAGACAGCCACGCCAGCCAGCCATTCTGACTCTGGAGCATGACTAAAAAAGTTGGGGCTCAGATCACTTCCCCTAGCTCAGGGTAACTTTTGAAGTGTAGCGGACCCCAGTAAACTTTGAAATGAAAACAGGAGCAGTATACTCAGCCCTTAAGGCCCCATTGGGCCCTCTATCAAATAAAAGGTCTGTAGTTCAAAGAACTAATGGCAGTAAATATCGGGCTTAGACTACTAAGAGGACCATGGACCTTGGGAAAGGAAAAATCTATCACTCCTTCCTAGTAATCCAGGAATGCCTGGACCCATTGATGGGCAGAGATCTGCTCACCAAGCTCTTGGCCTAAATAACTTTTAACCCTGAAGGCCCCCAAATGAAATTTCTAAATTCTTCAGTAAAAACTCCTATAGTCACGGCTTTAACTATATTAGTAGAAGATGAACATCCACTCTTCACACCCCCCAAGACTGATCAAACAGGCAAGGTACACCAGAAATGGATAACAGATTACGCAGATGCCTGGGCAAAAACTGCTGGGTTAGGCCTGGCCGTGAAACAACCTCCAATAACAGTGGAGTTAAAAACCTCAGCCTCCCCAATCAATGTCAAATAATATCCTCTAAGCAAAAAAAGCTAAAGATGAGATAAGGCCCCATATTCAGAAATATCTGGACTTAGGGCTCCTAAGGCCCTGTCAATTGGCCTGGAACACTCCCCTGCTACTAGAAAAAAAAAGCCAGGAACCGGGGACTATTGTCCTGTTAAAGACCTAAGAGAGATCAACAACAGAGTGCAGGACATTCACCACACGGTACCTAATCCGTACAATCTGCTTAGCACTCTGAACCCTGAGCGGAAATGGTATACTGTTCTGGACTTAAAAGATGCTTTCTTTTGCTTGCCTCTGCATAAAGATAGTCAGTTGCTGTTTGCTTTTGGGTGGGTAGACCCAGAAACCTGAACGTCTGGTCAACTAACTTTGACTAGACTCCCACTGGGGTTCAAAAACTCCCCCACTCTCTTTGATGAAGCCCTCCACAGAGATCTCAGCAATTTCAGAACTATGCACCCCAAATCACCCAGCTTCAATACGTGAATGACCTGCTACTGGCAGCCAACACCAAGGAAAACTGTGAGTCTGGGACCCAAGCACTATTATATGAGCTTGCTCAACTTGGGTATAGAGTTTCGGCCAAAAAAGCCCAAATTTGCTAGCATGAAGTAATCTTCCTGGGCTGTTACCTTAGGGGCAGTAAACGATGGCTCACTGAGCCCAGAAAACAAACCATTGTGTAGATACCACCCCCATCTAACAGGAGACAACTCAGAGAGTTTCTTGGGACTGCTGGCTTTTGCAGGTTATGGATACCTGGGTTTGCGTCTTTAGCTGCTCCTTTATACCCGGTGTTAATGGGAGATGCCCAATTCCTATGGACCCATGATCACCAGGAAGTTTTTGATAACATCTATGGACACTGACACTGAACTCCTCAACTTCATAGAGCTCAGGCTGCAATTACAGAAAGCCCTACACTACGTTAAAAATGTACACCAACTCACTCACCTTGGTTCAATGAAACTGCAGGCATTCCTGTAGGATTAAGAACAGAGTTTTCCACTAACCGACTCACAGCGAAAGGAAATAACTGAACGGGTAACAAAAGCCTGTCGAGTCCGTCAATTGGTTAATGCTTACCCTTCCAGTTTCCTAGAGGAAAGCACCTACGAGGAACCAGAAAATGACAATTTTGGGAAGTGGACAATAGTGAAATTAAGCCAGCAACGTATGGACTTAAATATCTTCTAGTCTTTGTAGATACATTTTCAGGATGGACTGAAGCCTTACACACAAACACACACACACACACAAAAACAACCAAACTGCACAAATGGTTTTCAAGAAGATCCTGAAAGATATTTCTCCAAGATACGGTCTGCCTAAGGCAATAGGGTCTGATAATGGACTGGTGTTCATGGCTCAGGTAAGTCAGGTGTTCACTGGGACCCTGTGGATTAATTTGAAGTTACATTATGCTTATATACCCCAGAGCTCAGGACAGGTAGAAAAAATAAATAGAACCATTAAAGAGACCTTAACGAAATTAAGCTTAGAGCCCGGCATAAAAGATTGGATTATGCTCCTGCCTTATGCACTGTTTCATGCGAGAAATACTCCCTCTCTTTCTTTGTGTAACCTCACCCCCTATGAAATTCTCTATGATGCCCATCATCCAGTAAGGAACCTAACCCCAACTCTAAGGCCTAACGATCACTTCCACACCCCCTTGCTTGACAGACTTAAAGTCATTGAAAGAACTCAGCGATACCTGTGGAAACAGCTGGCCACTGCCTACCAACCTTGGGAGGAGGGGACTCTAAGTCAATATCAAGTAAGAGACTTCGTCTACATAAGACAACATCAGGTGTCATCCCTGGAACCCCACTGGAAAGGAACATACCAGGTGCTACTTATAAAACCTAAAGCGGTAAAAGTAGACGGAATCACTTTTTGGATCCATGCCTCTCATCTCAAGCCTTCGCTGTGTCCAGACTCTTGTTGGAAACTGGAAAAGCCTGCTAACCATTTCAAATTGCGTATTCGCTATGTGGATAAGACTATAGACTCTCCCCTTGGCCACCAGTAGTTCTAACCCTCATCATTCCGTTCAGCAGCAATGGCTGATCACAAATCCTACTAGACAAGAAGTATGGTCTATCTCGCATACAGCCCCCTTAGAGACCTAGTGGCCATCTATCCACCCAGACATTTGTCAGCTCGGTATAGGTCTTTCCTATTGAGATATCCCTGATGAAGAGGATCCCACTAAAATTCCATTAAATCTCTTCTGTACCATAGATAATGGAAACAAACATTATGGATGCAGGGACACGCGAGACAGATTCAGGTTGGCTAGCCTAGATTACTATGTTTGCCTAGCGGACTATCAAAGGCACAAACAGCCACGGCTGTGTCGGGGAGAAGCCGACTTCTTGTGTAAGTCAAGTGAATGTGAGCATACAGGGGCTGCCTGGTGGAACCCAAACTCCTCATCAAATTCAGTACACAGCATTGGCCATATTACCAATTAGACAACCAAATACTATGGCCCCCAGAGGGTTCTCTAGATCCTCAAATTCTGCGTGACATTTTTAACTTTGGCAAGTTCTCAAAAGGGGGAAATTTCCCTATGTGGAATCCTTTTCCCTCCTTTGCTCACATCCTGTACTATGCTTCTCCAATAGTTCCTCACCCTCAGCCTTCTGCTCTAGACTCTCTGCTATCACTCCCATCTTAGCAACCTGATTTCTCCTCTCCAATTACTAAATCAAAAACCCAAACCTCCGCTGGTTCTCAGAACATTGCCCCCTTGCTGAGGTAGCAGGTACCAAGGTACCCCTTCACCCACTCACTCCTCTCTTTTCATGTCAGTGCCTGCACTAGGTCCCAGCAAGTCCTCTAGCAAGCTAACCCAAAGCTCAAACCAGCTGATAAGAGGCCTCAGACCCCTATACAAGATGTAATGAAAATGGCCTTTAAAGTTGCTTTGTCATCACTGAAAACAGGTTTCTAAGAATTTAAAGTCCCTCAAAGGCTTTTTGGAATATTTACTCCCATCTTCCCCTCTGCTCTACCTGTTCTACTGCTCAAGTTTTGTTTTAGGAAAATCCCAAACCCCTTTCCCATTTTTCTTTTACATCTCTCTTTCCTCATTCTTAGATCCACGGAGCTGCTCTCAGCCTCGACTACCCCGTCTTCCCCCTCTGTACTAGGTCCATAGAAATGTCTTAAATGACCTTCTCCAGAAGTCTTCACCAAGGCTTACTTTAGGTCTTTCAGCAAAAGAGTCCCTCTGAAAGAGTTCAATGTACATAAACTTGCACTTTTCATGTTGCCCTGTTCTACTTGACCACTGGCAGGAAAAATCACCACCCCTAAGCTAGACACCTCCTTACCAGTTTTTCACAAAATATGTGAACAAGGCCTCTGGCCTTGAGCTGGGGCTTCACCGAGATGGCTACATTTCTAAGATAAAAATGTTAGCAACTGGGCTCCATGGTGACAGCTGGCAGGGAGAAAAAAAAGAGACAAAAAAGCTCTCCCCTTCCAAGGTGTCCTTGAAAAGTTAACTTGCCCAGAACAGAGGAAAAAAAAACAGAAACAAAAACTAATTTTTGTGAATTTCTGCAGACTGTGAACTTCTGAGCCCCTTCCCTTACATGTTGGGTAGAAACTCTAAAACTACCAAAACTTGGGTTTCAGGGGATTAATTGATTACAAAAGAAGCAATGCCCTCTAAATCCGGATGCAACCAAATAAGAATGTTTTCCTCACTTTGGTGCTATCTTAGGTGCATTTTCTTGTCCATCCATAAAACAGTATAATTCTATACACTTTAACATTATTTATGTTGTCATAAAATGGTCAATAGATGTGATTAATTATGTAATGATGTAGATGTTTTTCAGAGTGCTCTATCATGACGCAGGTTCATTTAAAGTTCAAATAGGGGGGCATACAACCCGGTTCCACCGGGAACCTGTATCCCTCACTTTAGCCATCCTATTAGGAATAATAATTGCTGAAGGCTTGGGCACAGGAAGAACTGCCCTAGTCCATGAGACACAACAAAGACACAATTAGAAGCAGAAATAGACCAAAGCTTAAAGACATTTAAAACCGACATCACAGCTTTACAGGAATTTTAACCTCTCTCTCTCTGAAGTTGTTTTATAGAGCAGGCGAGTGTTGGACCTCCTCTTCATGAGAGAAAGGTGCCTTTTTGCTTAAATTGAGGGAAGAATGTTGTTTTTATGCCGACAATACTGGAGTTGTAAAAGAATCAATGAGTAAATTAAGAAAACGACTTGAAGAGCGTCAAAGAGAGACAGAGGCCCCAGAAGGAAGGTTTGAGTCTTTGTTCACATAGTCAACCTGGTTAACTACGCTTTTATCTGCCAGGGCCGTTCCATTAATAATCCTCATATTATTGCTAACGGTAGGACCCTGTTTGCTCAACCGTGTAGTTTCCTTTCTAAACCAAATCGAACATGTTATTAAACCTAACCATACACTGTTCTCTCAATCTAATTTTACAGAAAAGTGGGGACAGAGTTGGTCTTAAAATACAGGAATATAGAGGATCTTCCACCTGCTGAGAAACTCAAGGGTCCATGCAGAAATGATCCCTGGAGAAGATGTAGGCAACTATGAAGGACCTGAGAGAGCAGAAGTCTTCCATGGCAAACATCCTGCTCAGGATGAAGGGATGTGTCTGAATCAGCCACTCTCTTCTTAATGTATAGAAGATGGACCAAAGCAGGCATGTGTTGAGCTGCTCCTGCATGCCTATGGTTGACATACCACTCTAACTGGTGAAAGTGTCACAGGAAGTAGGGGCAGCCTCGTTCTCATGAGAACCTTGGAAGCAACTGTTAGGACAAAGTTGTTGCCAAGGCAGTGACCTCATTCAGTTGCTAAAGGAAGTGACCTCACCTAACTTCCTTGGTGATGGAACTCTCTGAACTTGGAATCCAGGAATCCAGGCACCAAGAGCCAGTCCCAGTCCCAGTCCCAGTGGTCAAACTTATTTTGATTTACCAAGGACAGACTCAGTCTTTCTTGGAACCTACTGATGTGAGGATGGCAAAATGCAAGTAAAGCTATGAATAGGGGCCTTTCCTGAGAAAGCAGGCAGTGGCTCACCGCTGGCTCCTGACAACTTCACAGAGTTGGCCAAGGAGACCAGATTTGAGACAGAACAGGCCATTTCCAGAGAACATAGTATGGCCAACCAGTCAGAGGACACTCCGGATAGTCACAGACCTACATGGGGGAAGGAGGTGCCTTTGTGGTGTGGGTGTGGGTTTGTGGTTTTGTCTCATGTTCTGAGAATAGGTATGAAAGGCGGTTTGTTTTGTTTGGAGTGAACTGTTTCTAGTAAGTCGTTTGACAAGGTGAGTGTTTCTATGTCTATGTATCCCACTATGTCCGTGGTTTTAGACATTAGAAAAGAGAATGCATCAATGAATATGTCCTATCTAGTAGAAAGCTTCCCAGCATTCATCCTGCCCTATTTATGAATGGACTGCAGCTTGCCTTATTGATGTGAAACACCTGCTATCTACCTAAGTTCCTGTTTTCTTCCTGAATTCTCGCCACTCTCCAGAATAGGCTCATGGTTTTGTGTTTAAGATATGTACAACCTTGAAGCTCTGTGACATGACCATGTACTGAATAGCTGAAGGGAATGGCGAGCATCTAAGAAAACTCAGATATCAGTTTGACCAAGAAAGTCTCAGTGAAGAAACCCTGCTTGGGGCCTTTTGTTTACCAATTCTTCTGTTGCCCTGAATGTCAGGAAGGTCTTTTCCTCAGTCCACCACTTTGTGAAGCCTGAAGAAAACAGTTTTCAAATGGAAATGAATGGGCATTACCTGTGGCTCTTTGCTTAATTGCTTTGGAAAGGATGTGTCTGAATCAGCCTATTTGCCTTGTGTGAGGGTGTGGCTTAGATGCTCAGCTCCTGATGGATCTATAGAAAGATCCCATGTGTACATCCAAAACCAAAATGGCCAAAAGAGCAGTCCTTGTGGATGAAGTCTCTCGCCTCTTCTGTAACTTTCCTGACCTCCATCAAGCCAGAATAGGGATTCTTTGGGTCAAATGAGTTCTTCAAAGCCCTGCAGAGGCTAGCCCATAGTTTCTTGGGTTTTCTCAAGACTCCAATTCACATAAGGAATCCAAACTCCACAGTCAGTTGGCCTCAAATTGAAAAAGCAAAGCAGTATTAATGGGAGGCCTATTTGATCTCTCCTGGTTCACAAGAAGGGTGTCCAGGCCACCCTGACTTTAGGCAAATTAGGTGCAAGAGAGCTTATTTTGGACACGGTCTTGGGCTGTGCCCCTCATGGAAAACTTTTGCCAGAGGTCATTATGAGTGTCTATATGGAAAAAGATGAGCGCCACATTGGAGTGTTTTGTTTTAAATTGTGGTCATTTGGGTGGCGGTTGGAAGAGATGACTTGGTCCACATGTTCTTGAACTCTGGTGTGATTCCCTTAGAAACTGAGTTCTCAAACTGACCTCAGAGAAGTATTGCCATGAATAGTGATGAGATTTTATGAAGCCAGGCATTAGTGTCGCCCTTGGAAACTAAGTTCTAGGCCCAGGATGGCTTTCCACAGAGCACAAGGCCTCTCAGCCAGGATACCACATGATTTTATTCTGAAAGATTTGGCACTCATAGTTGAGAGTCAAAACTCATATGGACCTCACATTGTAGACCTCAATGGGCATAATATCATGTGATCTTTTGGCCACTCTTTGGGAAGCCTTACCTGTGAGTGTTCTCCAGAACTTTCATTGAAATGAGCTTCCTAACCATTTAATGGTTCCTGAAAGAATTGAAACTCACAGTGCCTCCAACTTCATCCTTGAAAAATGGCTAGAAAAATACCATAAAATTTTTGAAATTCCCATCACCAGGTGGCACTGGAGAACCTTTGGATGTCCTGTTACTGATCATGAATATACCAGACAGTGCCTTGATTGACTGGGTTTCATGTAAATGGTGTAGAACAGAGATGCCAGTAAGTTGGACTCTGTTGAGTAGTTGTACTAGAGCAGTGGTGGGCAGGTATGTGATAAAACATCTGTGGTGGGGCCATGTGGATCTTCCATTGGCTTCAAAATGGCTTGTGACTGACATGGTGCAGCCAACAGAACCTTCCATGTAAAGGCAACTTGTTATATGGAGAGTTTTCAGGACATTGTTCAGAATCAGGTTGCTATGGTCAAGGGGGCAAGCTATGTGGGATAGAATCCTGGTTCTTGTATCCTCCTGCAGAACCTGACCCACCACACATGACAGAACTCCCTCTTGCACTGAGACCCAATTGAACTCCTTGTATTTCGTGAAGCAAATACCAAACTCCCAGTGCAGCAGGAAGAAACAAAACAAAAATGGAGGATGACCATATGGCTTCAAAGTGCACATGGAAAGACATTTAGCCCCCAGTGGCCACAGTTTACCTAAAAAGAGAATTTAGCACTGCTGCCTCATGTTCATTGGGAAATAAGAAAGCATGTCCTCCAGGTCTCATAGATGCAGACCAAGCTTTTATGGTCTCACTAGAAAGGAAGCTAAAGCTCCTGACAACAACATATTTTTCAAGTGCCCAACCTCACAGGCAGTTTCTCAAGAAGTGTCTATGCCAGCAGACCTCCATGTTTGTGGAGGGTTTACCCTGTCCCTTACCTTTGGAAACTCCTCTGCCACTTCCAAGGTGTGGGCTCCTGAGCATATTCCATTCCAGATATTTGTTCACAGATTTTCTAAATCTTCTCCTCTAATTGTGTCTTACTTGGGGCGAAGGTATTGTCAAGGCATTGTTCTGGATTAGAGTGGGAAGATTTTTGTGTAGCACATATTTACATACACATTGGATTCATTTTTCAATTTTCCATTTGAAATACTGAATCCTTGACACTAACCTATACCCTACTGGATTCTGACAACTAATTCTAATATAATGGAGAAAAATAACCCAAACAGAATAGAAATACTAGCACTTCAGAGGAGCCATGGTGTATAGTTGGTCTTCCCTTTTGCATGATATAGGGTAGGAGTTATAAATCTTGTCAATTTTTTGTTGAAAGAGTTCTGCATGTGTTTTTAAAGTTAACACATATGTGAATTCCTGTCTCCCTTTTTCTGTAGCCAATTCAGCACATGTATTTTTATATGAACATATAGAATCCTACCTGGTATCACACCTATATTCTTGAGAGGTGGCTAACTTGGCAGAGACAAAGTGTGAGAAGAAATCACTCCTCCTAAATGCTTTTGGAACTGATAATTCAAATTATGAGTGAGCTTCTTAGTTGAAAAACATTATACATAAATCCATGTTCAGTAAAATTAATATTTTTGGATCTGTGGATGATATATATTTCACGATGAATTTTAATTGGCATATATATTGCTACTTTTTAATGTCTCTGTGTGTGTTTTGTATATATATACTCTCTAGATTTTTCAAAATATGAAATATATGTGTCTTATTATACACTCCCTAAATTCATTCTTGTTCATGTATGTGGTTTTATATTCAAATTTTCATAAGATTATTTTCAGAAATATTCATCCACCTGAAATACATATTTGTTTTATAGTATTGAAAACTCACTTCAGTAAATGGTGCAAACAAATCCTTATATTTTTACAGTAACTGACCCACTTTAACATCAATGCAAGTAGATTCCTATGGGACATGATGTGTATTTTGACGTTCATTTTTATACAACACTGGTACATTACTATTTCTTCAGTTTTTGTACATCATAGAATATACATTTCATCCACAACTTCATAAATTTAAAGAAATTTGTAACACATTCTATCACTTCCTGCTTCAGAACATATGTATTCCTCTTTGTTTTTGACTGGTCATTTCATGAGACTTCTTTCCAAACACATTATTTTCGATTTCCATAATCAATTTTGAAGCAAAATTCACACACTCTTTATGATGAACCACACCCGTAATATTTCCATTGGATGTATAAATGGTTGGAATGAATGTATGTATATCAACATATGATTCCCTGTGTATATTCAGATATCAATTTATTCCAATTTCTAAAGTTCGAACCAGTTATATTATTTATTCGCACTATGGTCTATTCATGCATTATCTCTATATTCATACACACATGGTACACCTATATGTACCCCCAATACTAATTTATACCTCTTCAAAATATTGCTCCAAGAAATGGTGGTAGAAATACTCATGTCACCTGATCTACATATACATTTTATCACAGTAATATTCTGGCCACAAAATGCAAAGTCACACTTACGATTGTACAAAAGCCTAAATGGAATGTGACTATGGATTATGAAAATCACCCATGTCCAGGTTGCCTAATGCTCTCAAATGTCAATCCTATTGGTGACTACATATTTGTTTCTTCCTAAGATTATATATTCAATCTCAAGCCTGTTGAAAATATCTATTGCTATCACTCATTTTATACTTTGCCTGATTTCCTTATGTCTCTATTGATATCTGCTTTCCTACATATTTTCCCCAGTTCATCATTGTGACTGACTCTTCACATGTGCTGACATTTACATTTTTTTGTGTACCTGAAACCCTATTGCTAAAGAACTTTTTGTCCAAATCCTATACTCACACGTTTTTCTAATCTTACCAACAATCTTCGTAATCTTACCAACTCTCCCTTTTTGAATGGATGTTCTCCTCAACATTCAATCATCTAAGGTACAAGATCCTATGCCATTGTGTATAGATTTATATGAGACATCTGGGCAGAACATAATTCAAAGCTAACTATTCCAATCAAGGACCCAATGACCTTCTGGGCTTTAAATCTTACTGAGATTTCTGTTTTCATACATATATTTCACCTCTATAATCTTATAAATATCGCAGGTTCCCAATACCATTATTCATCCAGCAGAATGATCCTAACCCAAATCAAAAATGTTATTAACCCTAACCATACACGATTCCCTCAATCTACCTTTATAGAAGAGCAGGGACAGAGTTGGTCTTACAATACAGGAATGTAGGAGATCTTCAACCTGCAGAGAACCTCAAAGGTCCATGCAGAAATGATCCCTGGAGAAGATATAGGCAGCTATGAAGGACCTGAGAGAGCAAAAGTCATCTTCCATGACAAACAACCAGGTAAGGATGAAGGGATGTGTCTGTAGCAGTCTCTCTCTTCTTAATCTAGAGAAGATGGACCAAACCAGGCCTGTGTGGAGAGCTGTTCCCGGGTGCCTATGGTTGATATTCCATTTTAACTTGTAAAAGTGTCATAGGAAGCAGGGGCACGCTCCATTTCATGGACCCTTGGATGCAACTGTTAGGACAAAGTGGTTGCCAAGGCAGTGACCTCATTCAGTTCTAGAGGAAGTGACCTACGTCACTTTCTTGTTGATGTACCACTCTGAACTTTGGATCCAGGGAGACAGGCACCCTGAGGCAGGCCCAGTCCCAGTCCCAGTGGTCTCACATGTTTGGATTAACCAAGGACAGAGTCAGTCTTTCTTGGAAAATACTGAATTGAAGAGGGACAAATGCCAGGAAAGCTCTGAAGAGGGGCTTTTTTTTTTGATAAAGCAGGCAGTGGCTCACCGCTGGCTCCCGACAACATCACAGTGTTGGCCAAGGAGACCAGATCTGACATGCAACAGCCCATTTCAGGGGAACATAGTATGGCCCACCAGTCAGAGGATGCTCTGGATAGTCACAGACCTACTTGGGGAAAGAAGGTGCCTTTGTGGGTGTGTTTGTGTGTTAGTGATTTTGTCTCATGTTTTAAGAATATGTAGGAAAGTCGGTTTGTTTAATTTGGAGTGGCCTGTTTCTAGTAAGTCCTTTGAGAAGGTGAGTGTTTCTGTGTATCCCACTGTGTCCGTGGTTGTAGACAATAGAAAAGAGAATGCATCAAAGGATGTGTCCTGTCTAGTAGAAATCTTTGCAGCATTCATCTTGTCCAATTTATGAATGGACTGCAGCTTACCTTATAGATGGGCAACACCTACTACCTTTCTACATTCCTGATTTCTTCCTGAATTCTGGCCACTCTCCCATAGGCTCATGGTTTTGTGTTCAAGATATGTATCTCCTCCACAATCTGGGACATGGCCATGTACTGGATAGCTGAAGGGAATGGTGAGTATCTCAGAAAACTCAGATATCAGTGTGACCAGGAAAGTCTCAGTGGAGAAACTCTGCTTTGGGAATTTGCTTTCCTATTGTTCTGTTGCCCTGAATGTAAGGAAGGTCTTTGCCTAAGGCCACACCTTTCGAAAGCCTGAAAAAATCAGTTTTCAAATGGAAATAAATGGGCATCACCTGAGGATCTTTGCTTAATTGCTTTGCAAAGGGATATGTCTGAATCCGCCTCTTAGTGCAGTGTGAGTCCATGGCTCAGATTCTCAGCACCTGATGGATCTAAAGAAAGATCCCATGTGTGCATCCAATTCCAAAATGGCCAAAAGAGCAATCATTGTTGATGAAGTCTCTTGCTTTCCTCTGTAAGGTTCCTGATCTCCATCAAGTCAGAAGAGGGATCCTTTGGGTCAACTGAGTTCTTCAAGCCCTGCAGAGGCTAGCCCATAGGTGCTTGGGTTTTCTCATGACTCCAAATCAAATAAAGAAACTATACCTGACAGTCAGTATGCCTCAAATTGGAGAAGCGGAACAGTATTAATGGCAGGCATCTTTGATCAGCCCTGGTTCACAGGAACGGTGTCCAGAAACACTGACATTAGACAAATGAAGGGCAAGGGAGCTTATTTTGACATTGTCTTGTGCTGTCTGCCTCATGGAAACTTCCAGCCAAGGTTATGATTAGTGTCTATATGAAAGAAGATGAGGGGCATGTGTGAGTGTTTTGGTTTTAATTCTGGTCATTTGTGTGGCGGTTGGAAGAGATGACTGGGTCACCAGGGATTGAACTCTGGTGTGTTTCCCCTTAGAGACTGAGTTCTGAAACTGACCTCAGAGAAGTATTGCCATGAATTGTGTTGGGATTTTAGGAGGCCACGCATGAGAGTCGCCCTTGGAACCTGAGATCTAGGACCAGGGTGGCTTTCCACAAAGAACTGGGAATCTCAGCCTGGATATCACATGATTTTATTCTGAAAGACTTTGCAGCCATAGTAGAGAGTCAAAACACATAGGACCTCACATTGTAGACCTCAATGGTCCTGGCTTCAAGTGACCTTTTGTCCACTTTTTGGAAAGCCTTGCCTGTGAGAGTTCTCCAGAATTTTATTTGAATTGAGCTTTCTCAACATTTAATGGTTTCTGAATAACTGAAATTCACAGTGCATCCAATGTCATCCTTGAAAAATGGCTAGATAAATACCATGAAATTTTTGAAATTCCCATGACCCGGTGGCACTCAAGAAACATTGGATCTCCTATTGCTTATCATGAGTGTACCAGAGAGTGCCTTGATTGACAGGGTTTTCTGAAAATTGTTTAGAACAGACATGCCAGTAATTTGTAGCCTGCTGAGTAGTGGGCGTAGAGCAGTGGTGGGCAGGTGTGTGATAAAGTATCATGGTGGGTCCATGTGGATCTGCCATTTACTTCCAAATGGCTTGTGACTGACATAGTGCAGACTTCAGACCCTTATATGTAATGGCATCTTGTTATATGGCGAGGTTTCAGGGCAATGTTCAGAATCAGGTTGATATGAACAAGGGGGCAATCTTTGAGAGATAGAAACCTGGTTTGTGCATTTTCTTGCAGACCATAACCCACCACACGTGACAGAACTCTCTCCAGCACTGTTTCCCAGTTGAACTCCTTGTATTTCGTGAAGCATGTACCAAACTCCAAGTGCAGCAGCAAGAAACACCACGAAAATTGGAGGATGACCAAATGGTTTCACAGTCCACACGGGGAGAAAATAAACCCCCAGGGGCCACAGTTTATCTACAAAGAGAGAATTCAGCACTGCTGCCTTGTGTTCATTGGAAAATAAGAAACTTTGTCCTCCAGGTCACATAGATGCAGATCCAGCTTTGAGGGTATCACTACAAAGGAAGCTGAACTCCTGACAAAAACCTATATATCAGTGCCCAACCTCTGTGGCAGTTTCTCAAAAAGATTTAGGCATGCAGAGCTCCATGCTTGTGGAGTGTGTACCCTGTCCTTACTTTTGAAAACTCTTATACCACCTCCAAGTTTGTGCACTCCTGAGCATTTTCCATTACAGAAATGTAATCACAGATTTTGCAACTTTTCTTCTCTAATTGTGTCTTACTTGGGGCGAAGATAATTTCAAGGCATTGTTCTGGATGAGAGTTGGAAGATTTGTTTTAGCACATATTTGCATACACATTGGATTAATTTTCCTATTTTTCCATTCGCAATTCTGAATCCCTGACACTAACCCATATTCTAATAGACTCCGACTACTAATCCTAATATGATGGAGAAAAATAACCCAAACAGTACGTAAATACATGCAGTTCAGGGTTGGACTTGCCTTTTGCATGATAAAGGGTAGGTATTATGAATCTAGTTAACTTTTAATTGAAATAGTTCTCCATGTGTTTTTAAAGTTAACAAATATGTGAATTACTGTCTCTCATTTTCTGGAGCCTATTCAGCACATGTATTTTTATATGCACAAATAGAATCCTACATGGTATCAAACGTACATTCTTTTGAGTTACATGACTTGGCAGATACAAATTGTGAGAAGTGATCACTCGTCCTAAACGCTGTTAGAACTGAAAATTCAACCTATGGGTGAGCTTCCCAGTGGAACAACATTATACATAAACCCATGTTCAGTAAAATGAATGTTTTTGCATCTTTATGATATATATTTCATGATGAATTTCGATTGGCATATATATTGCTACTTTTTAATTTCTGTGTTTGTGTGTGTGTGTGTGTCCATATATGTGTATATATCTATATCTATATCTATATCTATATCTATATCTATATCAATATCTATATCTATATCTATCTATATATATATATATATATATATATATATATATATACTGTCCAGATTTGTAAAAATATGAAAAATATGTGTCTTATATACACTCCCTAAATTCATTCATGTTCATGGATGTGGATTAATAATCAACTTTTCACAAGATTATTCTTAGAAATACTCATACACATGAAATACATAGTTGTTTCCTAGTAGTGAGAACTAACTTCAGTGAAAGGTGCATACAAATTCTAATATGTCTGCATTAACTGACCCAGTTTAACATCAATGCATGTTGGTTCCTATGGGACATGATGTGTATTTTGACGTTAATTTTTATTCCACACTGGTACATTACTATTTCTTCAGTTTATGCACATCATAGGATATATATTTCATTCACTAGTTAGCAAATTTATAGGCATTTGTTTCACTTTTAGTCACCTCCTGCTCCAGAACACATGTATTTTTCTATGTTTCTTGACTGGTCTATTCATGAGACTTTTTTTTCCAAATATATTGTTTTCGATTTCCATATCAATTTTGAAGGAAAACTCACACACCCTTCATGATTAACCATAACCATATGATAATCATTAGATATATAACTGGTTGGAATTAATGATTGTATATCAATATAACATTTCTTATATATTTTCAGATATCCATTCAATCCATTATTTAAAGTGGATCCAGTTATATTATTTATTCACAGTATGGTCTATTCATGCATTATGTCTATATTAATAGAAGCAGGGTACACCTATTTCTACCCCCATACTAATTTATAAATCTTCAAAATATTGCTCTCAGAAATGGTGGAAGAAATACTCATGTCACCTGATCTACATACACATTTTATCACAGAAATATTCTGGACACGAAAAGCAAAGATCACACTTACAATTGTACCAAAGCCTAAATGGAAAGATAGCATGCATTACTAAAAACATCCATGTGCAGGTTGCCTAATGCTCTCAAATATCAATCCTATTGGTGACTACATATTTGTTTCTTCCTAAGATTATATATTCAACTTCAAACCTGTTGAAAATGTCTAACCCTATCACACACTTTATACTTTGCTTGATTTCCTAATATCTCTATTGATATCTGCTTTCCTACATGTTTTCCCCAGTTCATCATTATGACTGACTCTTCACATGTGCTGACATTTACATACACTCTCTACCCGAAACCCTATTGCTGAAGAACTTTTGGTCCAAATCCTATACTCCCTCTTCTTTCTAAACCTACCAACTTCCTTCCTAATCCTACCGAATATCGGTTTTTGACTGGATGTTCTCTTCAGCATTCAATCATCCAAGGTACAAGGTCCGATGTATATTGATTTATCTGAGACATCTGTGCAGCACATTACTCAAAGTTAGGTATCCCACTCAAGTCCCCAATGCCCTTCTGGGCTTCAAATCTTACCTAGATTTCTGCTTTCATACTTATATTTCACATGTATACTCTTGTAAATATCACAGGTTGCCAATACCATTATTCATCCTGCAGAATGATTCGTAACCCAAATCGAACATGTTATTAACCCTAACCATACACTGTTCCCTCAATATAACTAACTTAAGAGCAGCGACAGAGTGGGTCTTACAATATAGGAATGTAGAAGATCTTCCACCTGCTGAGAACCTCAAAGATCCATGAAGAAAGGATCCTTGGAGAATATGTAGGCAGCTATGTAGGACCTGAGAGAGCAATAGTCATCTTCCATGGCAAACAACCTGGTCAGGATGAATTGATGTGTCTGAGTCAGCCTCTCTCTTCTTAATGTAGAGAAGATGGATCAAACCAGGCCTCTGTGGAGAGCTGTTCCAGGGTGCCTATGGTTGATATATCATTCTAACTTCTGAATGTGTCACAGGATGTTGGGGCAGCCTCTATCTCATGGGAACCTTGGAAGCAACTGTTAGGACAAAGTGGTTACCAAGGCAGTGACCATATTCAGTTCCTGAAAGAAGTGACCTCACTTCACTTCCTTGGTGATGGAATTCTCTGAACTTGGGATCCAGGAAGCCAGGCACCAAGAGCCAGTCCCACTCCAGACCCAGTGGGCTAACTTGTTTGCTTTTCCCAAAGACATAGTCAGTCTTTCTTGGTACCTGCTGATATGAGGATGGCCAAATGCCAGCAGAGCTCTGAAGAGGGGCCTTTCCTGAGAAAGCAGGTAGTGGCTCACCGCTGGCTCCTTACAACTTCACAGAGTTGGACAAGGAGACCAGATGTGAAACAGGACAGGCCATTTTGGGGGAACATAATATGGCCCACCAGTCAGAAGACACTTCGGATAGTCACAGACCTATTTAGGGGAAGAAAGTGCCTTTGCCGTTGTAGGTGTGAGTTTGTGGTTTTTTTCTCATGTTCTGAGAATAGGTAGGAAAGGTGGTTTGTTTGGTTTGGAGTGGACTGTTTCTAGTAAGTCGTTTGACATTGTGAGTGTTTCTATGTCTGTGTATCCCACTGTATCCATGGTTGTAGACATTAGAAAACAGAATGCATCAATGGATGTGTTGTCTCTAGTTGAAAGCTTCCGCGATTCATACTGCGCAATTGATGAATGGACTGCAGCTTGCCTTATGGATGGGCAACATCTATTATCTTCTAAAGTTCCACTTTTCTTCGTGAACTCTGGCCACTCTCCAGAATAGACTCATGGTTTTGTTTCCCAGATATGTAACACCACAAGGCTCTGTGACATGGCCATGTTCTGGATAGCTGAAGGGAATGAGAGCATCTCAGAAAACTCAGATATCAGTGTGACCAGTAAAGTCTCAGTGGAGAAACCCTTCTTTGGGCCATTTGCTTAATTCTATTTCTATTACCCTGAATGTCAGAAAGGTCTTTGCCTCAGGCCACCCCTTTGTGTAGCCTGAAGAACACTGTTTTCATATGGAAATGAATGGACACCACCTGTGGCTCTTTGCTTAATTGCTTTGGAATGGGATGTGTCTGAATCAGCCTCTTGTCCTTGTATGAGGTTGTGGCTTAGATTCTCAGCACCTGATGGATTTAAAGAAAGATCCCATGTGCTTTCAAAACTAAAATGTCCAAAAGAGCAGTCATTGTGGATGAATATTTTTGCCTTCTTGTTTTAGGTTCCTGAACTCCATCAAGTGAGAATAGGGATCATTTGGGTCAAATGAGTTCTTGAAATCCGTGCAGAGGCTACCCCATATGTGCTTGGGTTTTCTCATGACTCCAAATCACATAAAGAATTATACCCTACAGCCAGTAGGCTGAAATTGGAGAAGTGGAACACTTTAACAGCAGGAATATTTGATCACTCCTGGTTCACAGGAAGAGTGTCCAGGCCACCATGATTTTAGGCAAATAAGGGGCAAGTGAGCTTATTTTGGACACTACCTTGGGCTCATAGAAACCTCCAGCTAGAGGTTATGAGGAGTGTCTACATGGAAGAAGATGATGGGCCTGTGGGAGTGTTTTGATTTTAATTGTGGTAATTTTTGTGGCGGTTGGAAGGGATGACTGGATCCACCTGGGCTTGAACTCTGGTGTGATTCCCCTTAGAGACTGCATTCTGGAATTGACCTCAGAGAAGTATTGCCATGAATTGTGTTGGGATTTTAGGAGGACACACATAAGACTCACTCTTGGAAACTGAGATCTATGCCCAGGGTGGCTTTCCACAGAGGCCTTGGAATCTCAGCCAGGATATCACATGATTTTATTATGAAAGACATGGCAGCCATAGATGAGAGTCAAAACACACATGGACCTTACATTGTAGACGTCAATTGGCCTGGCTTTATGTGACCATTTGGTAATTCTTTGAGAAGCCTTGACTGTGAGAGTTCTCTAGAGCTTTCATTGAAATGAACTTTCTCAACACTTAATGGTTCCTGAATGAATTGAGACGCACAGTGCCTCTAACTTCATTTTTGAAAAATTGCTAAATAAATACCATGAAATTTTTGAAATTCCCATGACCAGGTGGAACTGCAGAAAATTTGATGTCCTGTTGCTTATCATGTGTATACCAGACAGTGCCTTGTTTGACTGGGTTTCATGAAAATGATGTAGAACACGAGATGCCAGTAATTTGGAGCCTTCTGAGTAGTGCGCCTAGAACAGTGGTGGGAAGGAGTGTGATAAAACATCATGGAGGGGCTATGTGGATCTGCCATTGGCTTCCAAATGGCTTGTGACTGATATAGTGCAGACATGAGACCCTTATATGTAAAGGCATCCTGTTATATCGAGAGTTTTAAGGGCAATGTTCAGAATAAGGTTGCTATGGTTATTGGGGCAAGCTCTGTGCGATAGAAGCCTGGTTGGTGCATTCTCCTGCAGACCCTGACCCACCACAAGTGACAGAACTCCCTCCAGCACTGTATCCCAGATGAACTTCTTATATTTTGTGAAGCAAATACCAAATTCCCAGTGCAGCAGCAAAAAACACCATGAAAAGTGGAGGATGACCAAATGTCTTCACAGTCCCCACTGGGAGACACTTAGCCTCCAGTGGCCACAGTTTACCTACAAAGAGAGAATTGAGCACTGCTGCCTCATGTTCATTGGAATATAAGAAACCATCTCTTCCCAGTCACATAGATGCAGACCCAGCTTTGATGGTCTCACTACAAAGGAAGCTAAAGCTCATGACAGCAACATATATTTCAGGATCCCAACCTCAGAGGCCATTTCCCAAGAATTCTTAGGCCAGCAGAGCTCCTTGTTTGTGGAGTGTTTACCCTTTCCTTTACTTTTGGAAACTCCTCTACCACCTCCAAGGTTGTGAACTCCCGAGCATATTCCATTCCATATATGTATTCCTAGATTTTTACACTTTTCTACTCTAATTGTGTCTTACTTGGGGCAAAGGTATTGTCAAGGCATTGCTCTGGATGTGAGTGGGAAGATTTTTGTGTAGCACATATTTACATACACATTGGATTCATTTTCCAATTTTCCATTTGAAATACTTAACCCCTGACACTAACCCGTGCCCTACTAGTCTCTGACTAATAATCCTAAAATGATGGTGAAAAATAACCCAAAAAGAATAGAAATACAAGCAGTTCAGAGGAGGCATGGTGTATAGTTGGAATTGCCTTTTGCATTATATAATGTAGGAGTTTTAAATCTAGTCAATTTTTTTGTTGAAATAGTTCTACATGTGTTTTTAAAATTAACAAATATGTGAATCCCTGTCTCCCTTTCTCTGTAGCCTATTCAGCACATGTATTTTTATATGCACATATAGAATCCTACCTGATATCACTTGTACACACATGTGAGGTGGCTGAATTGGCAGATGCAAATTGTGAGAAGAGATCACTCCTCCTAAACGCTGTTGGAACTGAAAATTCAACCTACGGGTGAGCTTCCTAGTTGAATAACATTATACATAAATCCATGTTCAGTAAAATGAATATTTTTCGATCTTTGGATTATATATATTTCATGATGAATTTCGATTGGCATATATATTGCTACTTTTTTTTTCTTTTATTGGTTGCTCAAAACATTACAAAGCTCTTGACATATCATATTTCATACATTAAATTCAAGTGGGTTTTGAACTCCAATTTTTACTCCAAATACAGAATGCAGAATCACATCAGTTACACATCCATATTTTTACATAATGTCTTATTAGTTACTGTTGTATTCTGCTACCTTTCCTATGCTCTACTATACCCCCTCCCTCTCTTCCCATCTTCTCTCTCTACCCTACCTACTGTCATTCATTTTCTCTTATTGTTTATTTTACCATTACACTCACAACCTCTTATATGTAATTTTTTTTGTAACAATAAGGGTCTCCCTCCATTACCATGCAATTCTCTTTTCTCTCCCTTTCCCTGCCACCTCATGTCTCTGCTTAATGTTAATCTTTTCTTCATGCTCTTCCTCTCTGCTCTGTTCTTAGTTGCTCTCATTATATCAAATAAGTCATTTGGTATTTGTTTTTTGGGATTGGCTAGCTTCACTAAGCATTATCTGCTCTAGTGCCATGCATTTCCCTGCAAATTCCATGATTTTGTCATTTTTTAGTGCTGCGTAATCCTCCATAGTATTATAAAAAAAAACATTTTTTTTTTATCCATTCATCTATTGAAGGGAATCTCGGTTGGTTCCACAGTGTAGCAATTGTGAATTGTGCTGCTATGAACATCGATGTGGCAGTATCCCTGTAGTACGCTCTTTTAAGGTCTTCAGGGAATAGTCCGAGAAGGGCAATAGCTGGTTCAAATGGTGCTTCCATTCCCGGCTTTCCCAGGAATCTCCATACTGCTTTCCAAATTGGCTGCACCAGTTTCAGTCCCATCAGCAATGTACAAGAGTACCCTTTTCCCCACATCGTCGCCAGCACTTGTTGTTGTTTGACTTCATAATGGCTACCAATCTCACTGGATTGAGATGGTATTTTAGGGTGGTTTTGATTTGCATTTCTCTGACTGCAAGAAATGGAGAGCATTTTTTCATGTACTTATTGATTGATTCTATGTCCTCCTCTGAGAAGTGTCTGTTCAGGTCCTTGGCCCATTGGGTTATTTGTTATCTTATTGTCTAATTATTTGAGTTCTTTGTATACTTTGCATACTCTGGATATTAGGGCTCCATCTGAAGGGTGAGGAGTAAAAAATTTGTTCCCATGATCTAGGCTCCATATTTACCTCTCTTATTGTTTTCTCTTTCTGAGAAAAAAAATTTTCAGTTTAAGTAACTCCCATTTGTTGATTCTTGTTATTAACTCTTGTGCTATGGGTGTCCTATTAAGGAATTTGGAGCCTGACCATACAATATGTAGATCGGAACCAACTTTTTCTTCTATCAAATGCAGAGTCTCTGATTTGAATCTAGCTCCTTGAGGACATTCCTGTCTTGTTCCAGATTTTAGAGGGAATGCCTTCATTTTTTCTCCATTCAGAATGATGCTAGCCTGAGGCTTAACATAGATAGCTTTTACAATGTCGAGGTATGTTCTGTTATCCCTAGTTTTTCTAATGTTTTGAAATAAAGGAATGCTCTACTTTGTCTAAAGGTTTTTCTGCATCTATCAAGATGATCTTATGGTTCTTATTTTTAAGTCTAGTGATGTTGTGAATAACATCTATTGATTTCCATATATTGAACCCTCCTTGCATCCCAGGGATGAATCCTAGTTGATCATGGTGCACAATTTTTTGATGTGCCTTTTTTATCCAAACCCCAGAATTTTAATGAAAATTTTTGCATCTAGGTTCATCAGAGATATTGGTCTGTAGTTTTCTTTCATTGAGGTGTCTTTGTCTGGTTTCAGAATCAGGGTGATGTTGGCCTCATAGAATGAACTTTGGCAGAGCTCCCTGTTTTTCTATTTCCTGAATAACTTGAAAGTATTGTTATTAAATCTTCTTTAAAGGTTTTGTAAAACTCCGCTGTATACCCATCCGGTCCTGGGCTTTCTTGGTTGGTAGTCGTTTGATTGCTTCTCTTCTATTTCATCGATTGATATTGGTCTGTTTAAATTGTGTGTATCCTCCTGACTCCGTCTAGGCAAATCATATGACTTAACAAATGTATCGATGTCTTCACTATTTTCTATTTTATTGGAATATAGGTTTTCAAAATAATTTCTAATTGTCTTTCGTATTTATGTAGCTTCTGTTGTGATATTGCCTTTTTCATCCCGTATGTTAGTAATTTGAGTTCTCTCTCTTCTTCTCCTCGTTAGCATGGCTAAGGGTCTGTCCATCTTATTTATTTTTTCGAAGAACCAACTTTTAGTTTTGTTAATTTTTTAATAGTTTCTTTTGTTTCAATTTCGTGATTTACGCTCTGATTTTTAATTATTTCTTGCCTTCTGCTACATTTGCTGTTGTTTTGCTCTTCCTTTTCTAGGGCTTTGAGATGAAGTGAGAGCTCATTTATTTGTTGTTTTTGTTTTTTTTTTCTTTTTTTTGAGGAATGACCTCCAGGCGATGAATTTGCCTCTTGAATCTTGTTTCATTGTGTCCCATTGAATCTGATATGTTGTGTCTGTATTTTCATTTATCTCTAAGAATTTTTTGATTTCCTCTTTTATGTCTTCTGTAACCCATTGATCATTCAGTAATATATTGTTCATTTTCCATGTGATGTAGGATTTTTCCTTCCTTCTTTTACCATTGGTTTCCAGTTTCATTCCATTGTGATCAGAAAAAAATTCATGGTATTATCTCCACCCCTTTATATTTACTGAGTGTTGCCCTACGGCATAATATATGGTCTATTTTTGAGAAGGATCCATGTGCTGGTGAGAAAAAAGTATATCCACTTGATGATGGTTGATATATTCTATATATGTCAGTTAAGTCTAGGGTATTGATTGTGATATTGAATTCTATATTTTTTTTATTCAACTTTTGTTTGAGGATCTGTCCAATGGTGAGAGAGGTGAGGTTGAAAGTCTCCCATAATTATTGTGTTGTGGTCTATTTGATTTCTTGAAATTGAGGAGAATTTGTTTTATAAATGTCGCAGCACCATTATTTTCTGCGTAAATATTGATAATTGTTATGTCTTGTTGGTGAATGGTTTCTTTTAACAGTATATAATGTCCTTCCTTATCCCTTTTGATTAAATTAGTCTTGAAGTCGATTTTATTCCGTATGAGGATGGCCACCCCTGCTTGCTTACAAGGACCGTGTGCATGGTATAAATTTTCCAACCTTTCACCTTCAGCCTGTGTATGTCTTTTCCATTCAGATGTGTTCTCCTGGAAGCAACATATTGTTGGATTTGTTTTTTTTAATCCACGTTACAAGCCTATGTCACTTTATTGGAGAGTTTAAGCCATTAACGATTAGAGTTACTATTGATATATGGTTTGTATTGCCACCCGTCTTTGATTATTTATCTTTTTTTTAAAATTTAGTTTGTTTATCCATGATTAGCTTTTCCCCCTCCCTCTGTCATTACTGAGGAAATTCCCACTGATGGTTTTCGTTGTTGATATTCATTTTTTCCTCGTGTAGTGTTTTCCTTAAGATGCTTTGCAATGCTGGTTTTCTGGCTGCAAATTCTTTTTAGCTTTTGTTTATCACAAAATATTTTTATTTAGTTGTCTTACCTGAAACTTAATTTTTCTGAATACAGATTTCTTGGTTGTCATCCATTGTTTTTAAGTGTTTGAAATACGTTGTTCCAGGATCTTCTCACTTTCAGCGTCTGTGATGAAAAATCTGTTGTTAACATTTTTGGTTTACCCCTGATTGTAATCTGCCTCCTTTCTCTTGTAGCTTTAAATATTTTCTCTTGTTTTGTATATTGGATATCTTCATAACAATGTTTCTTGGCATTGGTCTACTGTGATTTTTTTTGTGCTCGATGTCTTGTAAGCATCTACAATTTTTTTTATCCGTTTCCATTTTTATTTCTGGAAAGTTTTCTGTAATTATTTCATTCAGCAGGTTACTCATTTCCTTGGTTTGAATCTCTGTACCTTACTCTATCCAGATGACTCATAAGTTTTTTTTTTTTTTTTTTTATGATATCCCATATCTCTTGGATGTTTTTCTCATGACTTTTTACCAGCATTTCTTTGTTGGCTAGACTTTTTTCAAGATGATATATTTTGTCTTCATTATCTGACATTCTGTCTTCTACTCGCTCCACTCTGTTAGTGATACTCTCAATTGAGTTTTTAATTTGGTTTATCATTTCCTTCATTTCTAGAATTATTGTTTGATTTTTTTTATAATCTCTATCTCCTAATAAAGATGCTTAATTTCTTTTTATATCTGTTTATGTAATTCAGTTTTCAATGTGTTCTTTCACTGTTTGGTTTTGATGTCTCGTATCCTCTTTAAGGTTCCATTCCATCTGTCTAAGGTATTCCTTGAGTTCTTTATATGACCATTTTTCTGATGATTCCTTCTGAATATTTAGGCTGTCCATTGTTGTTTGTACTCCTTTTCTTCCTTGTTTTTTTATGCTGCTCATGTTACTTCTTGTTTTGTTTGACTGCTGAGTTACTGCTTACTCTTATAAATTTATTTGATGCTTCGGAGGAAAGATATTAGAAGGGAAGGGAAGAAGTCACTAAAGAGAATGAGAGTAGGCAGGTAGAATTCAAGGAAGGGGGAATAAGAAAATTGAAAAGAAATGAAAAGACAAAAGAAAAATAGAAAATAAATAAAGAAAAAAAATTTAAATAATAATTATAATTAAAAGATGAAAATTAAAATTTAAAATAATATTAATAATAATAATGATAAAATAAAAAATTAAAAACATTAAAAAAAGTTAAAGAACAACAACAACAAAAATGAAAATGAAAGAAATAGAAAAAATATAAATTAAAAAAATAATAATAATAAATGCAGTCATAGAGTTCAATTAACTTCTCTTTCAGTAGGTGGAGCTGTGTGCACTGGGCCAAGCTTCTCCTCTGAATAAGTGGGAACCAATCACTGTGCAGCAGCTCTTCCTCCCAGACTTGGCGGATCTCCAATCCTGAGTGCCTAGGGCCTTCTCTTGTGCTTCCTCAAGCCATGCCTTGCTCACCTGTGACGCTCACCACAATAGTGGTTACAAGCCAGAACTCTACTCCTGGCAGCCCTGTTTTCATGAATGCCTGGGCACACTCTCCCTGTTTGCCTCCCTCAGACCCTAGTTTTGTAGAGCTTGGGGCTGAGGACCCCCAGCGAATTTTCTTGCCCTCTGGGAGCCATGCCCCCGGTACGTGGTGTAAGAGACCTCAATTGTCAGCACTTGTGGGATCAGGAGCCGGGAATTCCACGGGCTAGTCCCGAGCCAATCCTGATTCCCTAGGTCTGGCTATCGTGCTCACGGGAGAGCTGGGAGAGGCCCTTAAGGCTGAGCTGGGAGGGGCCCTTAAGGTTTCCCCGCTGTGTTGAGAGAGATGGCTAGGGGATTACACACCTGTCACGCTGGTTTTAATGAAGTTATCTCCTCTGCCCGTGAAGTCATTTCTATGCTATGGTGGTATCCAATGCAAATGGTGACCGTTTGTTCCCTTTGCAAGGTAACCAACGCAACGGGTGGGTCCTGACTGTCTCTCCCAAGCGCCGTTTCAATCCTGTGGCCACTGCCTTTGAAGGCTTGGTTGGCTTTTACCTCTGAAAGTTCAGAAGGGCCGAACAGTTATTTCAGTGGGATCTTAGTGCTGAGTCATGAGAACCAGGCAAACCGGAGGTTGAATGCAGCCCATCCAGGCTCGGTGTGTGTTCTGAGGGGCCCAGAATGTTCGCCCCAGATCCACATCAGGTCAACATTGCCTACTGATTCTGAGCAAACAGCATTTAGACAGTTTACGACTCCCTATGCCCGCTCAGCTGAAGAGGTCAGAGACTTGATTTTTCCATGCCTGCCTTCATGATGGATCTCCTGTATTGCTAATTTTTATATCTGTGCATGGGAGTGTGTATGTATGAGAGTGTATATATATATATATATATATATATATACACTCTCCAGATTTTTCAAAATATGAAATATATGTGTCTTATTATACACTCCCTAAATTCATTCATATTCATATATGTGTATTTATAATCAACTTTCCACAAGATTATTCTCAGAAATAATCATCCACCTGAAATACATATTTGTTTTCTAGTACTGAAAACTAAATTCAGTGAAAGGTGCAAACAAAACCTAATATTTCTACAGTTACTGAGCTAGTTTAACATCAATGCAAGTATATTCTTAGGGGACATGATGTGTATTTTGACTTTCATTTATATTCAACACTGGTACATTACTACTCCTTCAGTTAATGCACATCATAGGATATATATTTCGTTCACAGGTTAGAAAATTTATAGGCATTTGTTTCACGATCAATCACTTCCTGATTCAGAACACATGATTCTTGTATGTTTCTTGACTGGTCTTTTCATGAGACTTCTTTCCAAACACATTATTTTCATTTAACATCATCACTTATAAAGCAAAACTCAAACACCCTTCATGATAAACCATAATCCTAATATTACCATTAGATATATAACTGGTTGGAATGAATGATTATATATCAATATAAGATTTCTTATATATTTTCAGATTTCAATTCAATCCATTATTTAAAGTGGAACCAGTTACATTATTTATTCATATTATCGTCTATTCATGCATTATCTCTATATTCATAGACACAGGGTACACCTCTTTGTACCCCTAATACTAATGTATATGTCTTCAAAATATTGCTCCCAGACATAGTGAAAGAAATACTCATGTTACCTGATCTACATATACATTTTACCACAGTAATATTCTGAACAAAAAAAAAATGTAAAGGTCACACTTATGATTGTACCAAAGCCTAAAAGGAAAGTGAACATGGATAACTAATAACATCCGTGTCCAGGTTGCCTAATGCTCTCAAATGTAAATCCCATTGGTGACAACATATTTGTTTTTACCTATGATTATATATTCAAACTCAACCCTGTTGAAAATGTCTAATCCTATCACTCATTTATACTTTGCCTGATTTCGTTATGTCGCTATTGATACTTGCTTTTCTACATAATTTCCCCAGTTCATTATTGTGAATGACTCTTCACATGTACTGACATTTACATTCACTCTCTAAACGAAACCCTATTGCTAAATAAGCTTTTTATTCCAAATCATATTCTCATTCTTCTTCCTAAACCTACCGACTATCTTTCTAATCCTACCGACTATCACTTTTTGACTGGATGTTCTCTTCTACATTCAATCATCCAAGGTACACGGTCCTATGCCATTGTATATTGATTTAACTGAGACAATTGTACAGAACGTAATTCAACACTATGTATCCCAATCAAGGGCCCAATGCCCTTCTGGGCTTCAAATCTTTCTTAGATTTCCGTTTTCATACATATATTTCACTTATATATTCTTATAAATATCGCAGGTACCCAATCCCTTTATTCATCCTGCAGAATGATTCCTAACCCAAATCGAACATATAATTAACATTAACCATACACTAACTTTACCGAAGAGCAGGGACAGAGTTGGTATTAAAATACAGGAATGTAGGGTATCTTCACCTGCTGAGAACCTCAAATGTTCATTTAGAAATGATCCCTGGTGAAGATGAAGACAGCTATGAAAGACCTCAGAAAGCAAAAGTCATCTTCCATGGCAATCATCCTGGTCGGGTTGAAGGGTTGTGTCTGAATCATTCTCTCTCTTCTTAATGTATACAAGATGGACCAAACCAGTTCTGTGTGGAGAGCTGTTCCGGGGTGCTTATGATTGATATGACATTCTAACTTGTGAAAGTGTTACAGGAAAACTGGGGCAGCCTCCACCTCATGGGACTTTTGGAAGCAACTGTTAGGGCAAAGTGGTTGTCAAGGCAGTGACATAATTCAGATCCTGAAGAAAGTGACCTCACCTCACTTCCTTGGTGATAAAACTCTCTGAACTTGGGATCCAGGAAGCCAGGCACTCAGAGACAGTCCCTGTGCCAGTCCCAGTGGTCTCACATGTTTGGATTTACCAAGGACAGAGTCAGTCTTTCTTGGAACCTACAGATGTGAGGATGACGAAATGCCAGGAAACCTTTGAAGAGGGGCTTTTCCTGAGAAAGCAGGTAGTGTCTCACCACTGGCTCTTGACAACTTCACAGAGTTGGCCATGCAGACCAGAACTGAGACAGGAGAGGTCATTTTGGGGAAACATAGTATGGCCCACCAGTCAGAGGACACTCCGGTGAGTCACAGACCTACTTGGGGGAAGGAGGTGCCTTTTTGGGTGTGGGTGTGATTTTGTGGTTTTGGCTCATGTTCTCAGAATAGGTAGGAAAGGCGGTTTGTTTGGTTTAGAGTGGACTATTTTTAGTAAGTCCTTTGACAATGCGAGTGTCTGTGTATCCCACTGTGTTCATGATTGTAGACATTAGAAGAGAGAATGGATCAATGGATGTTTCCTGTCTACTAGAAAGCTTGCCAGCATTCATTGTGCCCAATATATGAGTGGACTCAGGCTTGCCTTATAGATGGGCAACACCTACTAGCTTCATAATTTCCTGTTTTCTCCTTCAATTCTGGCAACACTCCAGAATAGTATCATGGTTTTGTGTCCAAGATATGTACCACCTCCAATATCTGTGACATGGCCATGTACTAGATAGTTGAAGGGAATGGCTAGCATCTCAGAAATCTCAGATATCAGTTGACCAGGAAAGTCTCAGTGGAGAAACCCTGCTTTGGTCCTTTTGCTTACCTATTGTTCTGTTGCCCTGAATGTCAGGAAGATCTTTGCCTCAAGCCACCACTTTGTGAAGCCTGAAGAAAACAGTTTTCAAATGCAAATAAATGGGCATCACCTGTGGATCCATGCTTAATTGCTTTGAAAAGGGATATGTCTGAATCAGTCTCTTGGCCCTGTGTGAGGCTGTGGCTTAGATTCTCAGCACCTGATGGATCTAAAGATAGATCCCATGCATGCATCCAAAACCAAAATGGCAAAAAGATCAGATATTGTTGATTAACTCTCTTGCCTTCCTCTGGTAGGTTCCTGAAATCCATCAAGTGAGAACAGGGATCCTTTGGGTCAAATAAGTTCTTCAAAACCCAGCAGAGGCTAGCCCATAGATGCTTGTTTTTTCTCATGACTCCAATTCACTTAAAGAATCTAAACCTCAAAGTCAGTAGTCCTCAAGTTGGAGAAGCCAAACAGTATTAAAGGAAGGCCTATTTGATCACTCCTGGTTTAAAGGAAGGGTGTCCACGCCGCCCTGACTTTAGGCAAATGAGGGGCAGGAAGCTTATTTTGGACACTGACGTGGGCTGCTCCCCTCATGGAAACCTCCAGCCACAGGTTATGATGAGTGTCTATATGGAAGAAGATTTGGGCCATGTGGGAGTGTTTTGGTTTTAATTGTGGACATTTGAATGGTGGTTGGAAGAGATGACTGGGTCCACCTGGGCTTGCACTCTGGTGTGATTCCCCTTAGAGACTGAGTTCTGGTACTGATCTCAGAGATGTATTGCCATGAATTGTGTTGGGATTTTAGATGGCCATGCATGAGAGTTGCCCTTGGAAAGTGACATCTAGGCCCAAGTTGACTTTCCAAAGATCACAGGAAATCTCATCCAGGATATCACATGATTTTATTCTTAAAGACTTGGCAGCCATTTTTGAGAGTCAAAACACACATGGACCTCACATTGTAGACCTAAATGGGCCTGGCTTAATCTGACATTTTGGCCACTCTTTGGGAAGCCTTGCCTGTGAGAATTCTCCAGAGTTTTCATTGAAATGAGCTTAGTCACCATTTAATGGTTCCTGAATAAATTGAAACCCACAGTGCCTCCAACTTCTTTCTTGAAAATTGGCTAGATAAATACCATAAAAATTTTTGAAATTCCCATGACCGGGTGGCAGGAGAACATTTGGATGTCCTGTTGCTGATCATGAGTATGTAAGACAGTGCCCTGATTGACTTGGTTTTATGAAAATGGTGTAGAACAGAGATGCCAGTAAGTTGGATCCTGCTGAGTAGTTGTCCTAGAGCACTGGTTGGCAGGTGGGTGATAAAACATCTGTGGTGGGCCATGTGGATCTGCCATTGGCTTGCAAATTGATTGTGACTGACATTTTGCAGCCAGTAGACTCTTATATGTAAAAGCATATTGTTATATGGAGAGGTTTCAGGGCAATGTTCAAAATCAGGTTGCTATGGTCAATGGGGCAAGCAATGTGGGATAGAAGCCTGGTTGGTGCATTCTCCTGTAGAACCCGACCCACCACAATTGACAGAACTCACTTCAGCACTGTGTCCCTGTTGAACTCTTTGTAATTCATGAAGCAAATTCCAAACTCCCAGTGCAGCAGCTAGAAACACCATGAATAGTGGAGGATGACCAAATGGATTTACAGTGCACACGGGGAGACACTTAGACCCCAGTGGCCACAAGTTACATACAAATAGAAAATTCAGCACTGCTGCCTCATGTTCATTGGAAAATAAGAAACAATGTCATCCATGTCACATAGATGAAGACCCAGCTTTGATGGTGTCACTCCAAATGAAGCTAATGCTCCTGACAACAGCATATATTTCATTGCCAAACCTTAGAGGCAGTTTCTCCAGATGTCAGGCTGGCAGAACTTCATGTTTGTGGAGTGTTTACCCTGTCCCTTACTTTTGGAACCTCTTCTACCACCTCCAAATTTGTGAACTCCTGAGCATTTTCCATTCCACATATGTATTCACAGATTTTCTAACTCCTCTCCTCTAATTGTGTCTTATGTGGGGCGAAGGTAATGTCAAGGCATTGTTCTGAATGAGAGTGGGAAGTTTTTTGTGTAGCACATATTTGCATACACATTGGATACATTTTCAAATTTTCCATTCGAAATACTGAATCCCTGACACTAACACATACCCTAATAGACTTTGACTTTTAATGCTAATATTATGGAGAAAAATAACCCAAACAGAATAGAAATACAAGAGGTTCACAGGAGGCATGGTGTATAGTTGGACTTGCCTTTCGTATGATAAATGGTAGGTGTTATAAATCTAGCAAATTTTAATTGAAATAGTTCTCCATGTGTTTTAAAAGTTAACAAATATGTGAATAACTGTCTCCCTTTCTCTGTAGCCTATTCATCACATGTATTTTTATATGCACATATCGAATTCTACCTGGTATCACTCGTACATTTTGTGAGGTTGCCTGGCTTGGCAGATACAAATTGTGAGAAGAGATCACTCCTACTTAATGCTGTTGGAACTGAAAATTCAACATACGGGTGAGCTTCTTAGTTGAACGACATAAATCCATGTTCATTAAAATGAATATTTTTGGATCTGTGGATGATATATATTTCATGGTGAATTTCGATTGGCATACATAATGCTACTTTTTAATGTCTCTGTGTGTATGTATATATATATATATATATATATATATATATATATATATATATATATACATATACATATTTTTTTCACTCTGCAGATTTTTCAAAATATGAAGTATATTTTTCTTATTATACACTCCCTAAATTCATTCATATTCATGTATGTGGATTTATAATCAACTTTTCAAAAGATTATTCTCAGAAATATTCATCCACTTGAAATACTTAATTGTTTCCTAGTACTGAAAACTAACTTCAGGGGATCATATGATGGCTGCGAAGGGAGTGCATCACCCCCATGTACTGCGTCACTGTGAGGGAGAATGACGAGTTAGAATGGGTAAAACCTATCTTGTTAGGAATTTCCAGCAAAATTGTGGTTCTCCAAAACCAAGTGTACATATTTCCATCTCAGGAGGATCAGCTACGGGGGCTCAAACGCGAGTGATTTGTCCTCACAGAAGGTCATGCGACTTATTCAGGAAATCGCTCCGTGGCTAGAGTCTGTGGCGCGTGCTGGGAAACGACGAGATAGCAAGGCAAATATACAGCGGTGCAGGTACTGTGGGCTCCTGCCAGGTATGCAATCACTGTGCTCAGTGCTGAATTCTGGGTTTGAGACGGGAAAGCATGCAGTCCAACTCGTTTCTCCACACCCGTCAGACCACAGAGGAACCCAGTGGCCACCATCATGGAGAGGTGACTTCATCATCCCTGTTTTCGACTGATCGCAGCTTATTCAGCTATAGAACAGGTAATTTCAGGATGCCATTCACCTTTGTGTTGCAGACAAATTACTCAGGCTCAGTGCTAAAGAACCCGCAGAAACTGCGTCTTGGAGCCTGCTTCTATTAGAACATACATCGAGCCCAGAGCGGCCGAATTCCGCCTCCAGGAACTGATCTGGCCCAGGGCTAAAGAACCGGCGGAAACTGCTTCTCGGTCCGGGTCTTGCTGAATATCAGTAAATATCAACCGAGCCTTCATAGGCAGTGGCAACAGGATTGAGACGGGGCTTGTGAATGCCGGTCAGGACTCACCGATTGCTTAGTCACCCAGCAAAGGGAACGAAATGCTGCCTTTTGCATGGGATACCAACATGGCAGAGATCTGATGTCATCAGAAAGCAGCAGAGGAGATAACCTCATTGATACCAGCGGTGACAGAAACAGTTGGTCTCCTGGTAAAGAAAGTGAGTCACAAACACCCGGGTCTCTCTCACTTTGTCATCAAGCCAGAGGGGCAGAGCAGAGCCACCGCCCACGCCCGGAACAGGCCCAGCGACACACCTGCATGGTAGTCACGTCACCCCAATTGGAATAGAGGCAGAGCAGAGCCGCCGCCCTTGCCCAGAACAGGCCCAGCGACCCGCAGGCGTGGTAGTCACATCAACCGAATTGGAGTAGTTGCAGAGCAGAGCCTTCTCCCGCACCTAGTACAATCCCAGTGGCCCACCGGCATGGTAGTCAGGTCACCCCAATATTAGTAGGGGAAGAGCAGAGCCTTCGCCCGCACCCAGAACAGGCCCAGCAACCTGCCGGCATGGTAGTCACGACCCCCCAATTGGAGTAGGGGCAGAGCAGAGCCATCACCCGCGCCCGCAAGGTAGGCACACCTGCACCTGACTGGCAGAAGAGGCCCATCGCCCTGCCAGCATGGCAGACACTTCACCCCATTTGGAATAGGAGCAGAGCAGATCCATTGCCCGTGCCCGCAAGGCAGGCAGACCTGCGACAAACTGGCGGAACAGGCCCAGCAACACACCTGCATGGTAGTCACGTCACCCCAATTGGAATAGGGGCAGAGCAGAGCCGCCGCCAGCACCTACAAGGTAGGCAGACCTGCGACCGATCGGCAGAACACCCCAGGGGTCCACGGGTAATAGCTGCAGCAGATGGAATGTCAGATAAAGAACTCAGGATATACATGCTTCAGATGATCTGGAGTCTCAAGGAAGACATTAGACAGCAAAATCAGACAATGAAAGATCACTTCGACAATGAATTACATAAACAAATCCAAGAAGCAAAAGATCAGCTATACAGAGAGATAGAGGTTGTAAAAAATAACAAACAGAAATCCTAGAAATGCAGAAAGCAATAAACCAACTAAAAAACTCAATTGAGAAGACTACCAGCAGAGTAGAACACTTAGAAGATAGAACATCAGACAATGAAGACAAAGTATTCCAACTTGAAAAGAACATAGACAGCTCAGCAAGACTGTTAAGAAACCATGAACAGAATATCCAAGAAATATGGGATAACATAAAGAGACCAAACATAAGAGTCATTTGGAATACAGGAAGGTATAGAGGTTAAAACCAAAGCAATGAGGAATGTATTCAATGAAATAATACAAGAAAACTTCCCAGACTTGAAGAATCAGACTGACTCCCAAGTCCTAGAAGCCTACAGGACGCCAAATGTGCAAAATCATAAGAGATCCACAGCTAGACACATTATAATGAAGATGCCCAACGTACACAATAAGGAGAGAATTTTAAATGCTACAAGAGAAGAAAAGCAGATTACATTTAGGGGTAAAACAATCAGGATAACAGCTGATCTTTCAACACAGACTCTGAAAGCTAGAAAATCCTTGAATAACATTTTTCAAACACTGAAAGAAAATGGATTCCAACCAAGAATTGTGTATCCAGTGAAATTAAGCTTCAGGATGGAAGATAAAATTATAACCTTCCATGATAAAAAAAAGTTAAAATAATTTGTAGCTAGAAAACCATCTCTTCAAAACATCCTTGGAAAATATTACAGGAAGAAGAAAGGGAAATAACAATAAAAACCAACAGTGGGATGTAGTACAGTAAAAGTGGGAAATAATCAAAGAAGAAAACAATCCATGTTTAATAACATAAATAAACAAATAGGGCTAGAAGAACAACCATTATCTCAATAATAACTGTAAATGTTAATGCCTTAAACTCACCAATTAAGAGACAGAGGCTAGTAGAATGGATCACAAAACAAGACCCAATAATATGCTGCCTACAGGAGACGCATTTGATAGGAAAAGACATACATTGACTGAAGGGGAAAGGTTGGGAAAAATCATATCACTTATATGGATTTCGGAAACAAGTAGGAGTGTCCATACTCATATCAAATAAAATAGATTTCAAGCCAAAGTTAATCAAAAGGGATAAAGAGGGACACTATATACTGCTCAAGAGAACCATACAGCAACAAGACATAACCATTATAAATATATATATGCCCCAAAACAATGGTGCAGCTATGTCCATCAAACAAACTTTTCTCAAGATCAAGAGTCTAATAGACCACCATACAATAATCATGGGAGACTTCAACACACCTCTCTCACCACTGGACAGGTCTTCCAAACAAAAGTTGAAATAGAAAACTATAGAACTCAATAACACAATTAATAACCTAGACTTAATTGACATATATAGAATATACTCCACAACATCAAGCAGTTACATTTTTCCTCAGCAGCACATGGATCCTTCTCAAAAATAGATCATATATTATGTCACAGGGCAATTCTTAGACAATATAAAGCAGTAGAGATAATACCATGCATCTTATCTGATCATAATGGAATATAAACTAAAAATCAATGATGAAAGAAGGAAGGAAAAATCATGCATCACTTGTAGAATGAACAACAGGTTACTGAATGAACAATGGGTTATAGAAGACATAAAGGAGGAAATTAAAAAATTCTTAGAGATAAATGAAAACACAGGCACAACATATCAGAATCTATGGGACACATTGAAATCCGTTCTAAGAGGAAAATTCATTGCTTGGATTTTATTCCTTAAAAAAAGAAAAAAACAACAGCAAATAAATGATCACATACTTCATCTCAGAATCCTAGAAAAAGAAGAGGAAAACAACAGCAAAATAAGTAGAAGGTAAGATTTAATTAAAATCAAAGCTGAAATTAATGAAATCGAAACAAAAGAAACAATTGAAAAAAATTGAGGAAACTAAAAGTTTGTTCTTTGAAAAAATAAATAAAATCGACAGACCCTTAGCCATGCTAATGAAAGAAGAAGAGAGAAAACTCAAATTACTAGCATACGGGATGAAGAAGTCAATATCACATGTTAAGGTCTATAAACAAGTCAGCATGGCACCTGGTATTTTGCCAGAGAAATGTTAGGGTCTGTAAACAAGTCTGGATGGCGCCTGGCCAAATGCCATAGGGAGTGGTTTTTGAAGTAACAAAAGCAAGCCATTAAGTGTGGAGATTCCTTATTGGTTGACTGCTGTATCTATTTTATGCTAATTAGATAAGCTTTATAAAATGTATAAATATCGCTCGGATTCTACAATAAACGGCTTCCACTCCTGCTGTATCAATCTACACAAGTTATTTGTCACCCCCTGGCAATCACAGCAGATATTTCTGAAATACAGAAGATAATAAGAAATTAATTTGATTCGTTATACTCCAATATAATAGAAGATAGTGAAGGCATCGAAAAATTTCTTAAGTCATATGATCTGTCCAGATTGAGTCAGGAGGATATAGACAACCTAAACAGACCAATATCAATTGAGGAAATAGACGAAACCATCCAAAGATTACCAACTAAGAAAAGACCAGGACAGTATGGGTATACAGCAGAGTTTTACAAACCCTTAAATATGAACTAATACCAATACTTATCAAGCTATTTCAGGAAATTGAAAAAGAGGGAGATCTTCCAAATTCATTCTACCAGGCCAATATCACCCTAATTTCTACACCAGACATAAACACTTCAAACAAAGAAAACTACAGACCAATATCCCTAAAGAACCTAAATGCAAAAATCCCTAATTAAATTCTGGCGAATCAGATACAAAAACATATTAAAAAAATTGTGCACCATCATCAAGTAGGATTCATCCATGGAATGCAAGGCTTGTTCAATATATGAAAATCAATAAATGTTATTCACCACATCAATAGACTTAAAAATAAGAACCATATGATCATCTCGATAGATGCACAAAAAGCCTTCGACAAAGTACAGCATCCCTTTATCTTCAAAACTCTAGAAAAACTAGGAATAACAGGAACATACCTCAATATTGTAAAAGCAATCTATGCTAAGCCTCAAGCTAGCATCATTCTGAATCTAGAAAAATTGAAGGCATTTCCTCTAAAATCTGGAACAAGAATGGGATGCCCTCTCTCACCACTTCTGTTCAATACAGTTCTCGAAACACTGGCCAGAGCAATTAGACAGACGGAAGAAATTAAAGGCATAAAAATAGGAAAAGAAGAACTTAAATTATTACTATTGCAGAAGACATGATTCTATACCTAGCAGACCCAAAAGGGTCTACAAAGAAACTAATAGAGCTAATAAATGAATTCAGCAAAGTGGCAGGATATAAAATCAACACACATAAATCAAAGGCATTCCTCTATATCAGCGACAAATCCTCTGAAATGGAAATGAGAACAACCACTCCATTCACAATATCCTAAAAAAAAAAAAGATGGGAATCAACCTAACAAAAGAGGTGAAAGTCTTATACAATGAAAACTACAGAACCCTAAAGAGAGAAATATAAGAAAATCTTAGAAGATGTAAAAATATATCCTGTTCATGGATAGGCAGAACTAACATCATCAAAATGGCGATATTACCAAAATTTCTCTATAGGTTTAATGCAATGCCAATCAAAATCCCAAAGGCATTTCTTGTAGAAATAAAGAAAGCAATCATGAAATACATATGGAAAAATAAAAGTCCCAGAATAGCAAAAACAATGCTAGGCAGGAAGTGTGAATCAGGCGGTAGAGCGATAACAGACTTCAAACTATACTACAGAGCAATAGTAACAACAATAGCATGGTACTGGTACCAATATAGGCCGGTGGACCAATGGTACAGAATAGAGGACACAGAAACCAATCCACAAAACTACAACTATCTTATATTTGATAAAGGGGCTAAAAGCATGCAATGGAGGAAGGATAGCATCTTCAACAAATGGTGTTTGGAAAACTGGAAATCCATATGTAACAAATTGAAACTGAATCCCTTTCTCTTGCCATGCACAAAAGTTAACTCAAAATGGATCAATGAGCTTGATATCAAATCAGAGACACAGTGTCTGATAGAAGAAAAATTTGCTTACGATGTGCATACTGTGGGGTCGGGCTCCAAATTCCTCAATAGGACACCCATAGCACAAGAGTTAATAACTAGAATCAACAAATGGGACATAAACTAAAAAGTTTTTTCGCAGCAAAAGAAGCAATAAGAGAGGTAAATAGGGAGCCTACATCCTGGGAAGAAATCTTTACTCCTCACACTTCAGATAGAGCCCTAATATCCAGAGTATACAAAAAACTCAAAAAATTAGACAATAAGATAACAAATAACCCAATCAGCAAATGGGCTGAGGACCTCAACAGACACTTATCAGATGAGGACTTACAATCAATCAGCAAGTACATGAAAAAATGCTCACCATCTCCAGCAGTCAGAGAAATGCAAATCAAAACCACCCTAAGATACCATCTCACTCCAGTAAGATTGGCAGACATTATGAAGTCAAACAACAACAAGTTCTGGCAAGGATGTGGGGAAAGAGGTACACTTGTACATTGCTGGTGGGACTGCAAATTGGTGCAGCCAATTTGGAAAGCAGTATGGAGATTTCTTGGAAAGCTGGGAATGGAACCACCATTTGACCCAGCTTTTCCCCTACTCAGTCTATTCACTAAAGACCTAAAAAGAGCATGCTACAGGGACACTGCTACATCGATGTTCATAGCAGAACAATTCACAACAGGAAGACTGTGAAACCAACTTAGATGCCCTTCAATGAAAGAATGGAGAAAATACTGTGGCATTTATACACAATGGAGTATTACTCTGCATTGAAAAATGAAAAAAATCATAGAATTTGGAGGGAAATGGATGGCATTAGAGCAGATTATGCTAAGTGAAGCTACCCAATCCTTAAAAAACAAATGCCAAATGTCATCTTTGATATACGGAGAGTAACTAAGAACAGAGGAGAGACAAAGAGCATGACAAGATGATTAACATTAAACCGGGATGAGAGGTGGAAAGGAAAGGGAGAGAGAAGGAAAATTGCATGGAATTGGAAGGAGACCCTCAGGGTTATATAAAATTACATACAAGAGAAAGTGAGGGGAAAGGGAAAAATAATACAAGGGGGACAAATTTATTACAGTAGAGGGGGTAGAGAGAGAAGAGGGGAGGGGCGGGGAGGGGAGGGGGGATAGTAGAGGATAGGAAAGGCAGCAGAATTCAATAGACACTAGTATGGCAATATGTGAATCAATAGATGTGTAAATGATGTGATTCTGTAATCTGTACATGGGGTAAAAATGGGAGTTCATAATGCACTTGAATCAAAGTGTGAAATATGATATAACAACTATGTAATGTTTTGAACAATTATAAATAAAAATGAAAAAAAATAAAACTAACTACGGTGAATAATGCATGAAATCCTAATATTTCTACAGTAACTGAACCAGTTTAACATCAATGCAAGTAGATTCCTATGGGACATGATGTGTACTTTGACCTTCATTTTTATTCAACACTGGTACATTACTATTTCATCAGTTTATGCACATCACAGGATATATATTTCATCCACAATTTAGCAAAGTTATAGGCATTTGTTTCACTTTCAATCAATTCCTGCTTTGAACACATGGATTCCTCCATATTTCTTGACTGGTCTTTTCATGAGACTTCCTTCCAAACACATTATTTTCGATTTCCATAAACACTTTTGAAACAAAACTCACACACACTTCATGATAAACAATAACCCTAAGATTACCATTATATGTGTAACTGGTTGGAGTGAATGATTGTATGTCAATATATGATTTCCTATATATTTTAAGATATCAATTCAATCCATTATTTAAAGTGAAAAAAGTTATATTATTTATTCACACTAAGGTCTATTCATGCATTATCTCTATATTCGTAGACACAGGGTACACCACTTTGTACCCACAATACTAATTTATGTGTCCTCAAATATTGCTCCCAGAAATGGTGGACGAAATACACATATCATATGATCTACATATATATTTGATCACAATAATTTTCTGGGCACAAAATGCAAAGGTCACACTTATGATTGTACCAAATCCTAAATGGAAAGTGAACATGGATTACTAAAAACATCCATATCCAGGTTGCCTAATGCTTTCAAATGTCATTCCTATTGGTGACTACATATTTGTTTCTTCCTAAGATTATGTACTCAATCTCAACCCTGTTGAAAATGTCTAATCCTATCACTCACTATATAATTGCCTCATTTCATAATGTCTCTATTGATATTTTCCTTCCTACATATTTTCCCCAGTTAATCATTGTGACTGACTCTTCACATGTGCTGACATTTACATTCACTCTATAACCGAAACCCTATTGCTACAGAAATTTTTGTCCAAATTTTATACTCACTCTTTTTTATAAACCTACCGACTATCTTCCTAATCCCACCGACTATCTCAATTTGAGTGGATGTTCTCTTCTAAAATCAAACATCCAAGGTATAAGGTCCTATGCCATTGATTATCAATTTATCTGAGACATCTGTGTAGAACGTAATTAAAAGCTAAGTATCCCAATCAAGGGCCTAATGCCCTTCTGGGCTTCAAATCTTACCAACATTTCTGTTTTCATACTTATATTTCACCTCTATAATCTTATAAATATCGCAGGTTCCCAATACTATTAATCATCCTGCAGGATGATTCGTAATCCAAATCGAACATGTTAATAACCCTAACCATACACTCTTCCCTCAATCTAACTTTACAGAAGAGCAGCGAGAGAGTTCATCTTACAATACAGGAATGTAGGGGATCTGCCTCCTGCTGAGAACCTCAAAGGTCCATGCAGATTTGATCCCTGGAGAAGATTAGGCAGCAATGAAGGACCTGAGAGAGCAAAAGTCATCTTCCATCGCAAACAACCTTTCCAGAATGAAGGGTTTTGTCTGAATAAGCCTCTCTTCTTAATGTAGAGAAGATGGACCATACCAGGCATGTGTGGAGAGCTGTTCCTGGGTGCCTATGGTTGATATACCATTCTAACATATGAAAGTGTCACAAGAAGTAAGGGCTGCCTCCATCTCATAGGACTATTGGAAGCTACTGTTAGGACAAAGTGGTTGCCAAGGCAGTGACCTCATTAAATTCCTGAAGGAAGTAATCTCACCTCACTTCCTTGGTGATGAAATTCTCTGAACTTGGGATCTGGGAAGCCAGGCACGCAGAGCCAGTCCCATTCCCAGTCCCAGTGGTCTCACTTGTTTGGATTTAACAAGGACAGAGTCAGTCTTTCTTGGTACCTACTGATGTGAGGATGGACAAATGTCAGGAAAGCTCTGAAGAGAGGCCTTTCCTGAGAAAGCAGGTAGTTGCTCACAGCTGGCTAGTGACAACTTCACAGATTGGGCCAATGAGACCATATCTGACACAGGACAGGCGATTTCATCAGAACATAGTATGGCCCACCTGTCAGAGGACACTCCTGATAGTCACAGACCTACTTGGGGGAAGGAGCTGCCTTTGTGTGTGTGGGTGTGGGTTTGAGGTTTTGTCTCATGTTCTGAGAATAGGTAGGAAAGGCGGTTTGTTTGTTTTGGAGTGAACTGTTTCTGGTAAGTCGTTTGACAAGGCCAGTGTCTCTTTGTCTGTGTATCCCACTGTGTCCGTGGTTTTAGACATTAGAAAAGAGAATGAATCATTGTATGTGTCCTGACTAGTAGAAAGCTTCCCAAGATTCATCTTGCCCAATTTATGAATGGACTGTGGCTTGACTTATGGGTGGGCAACTCCTACAATCTTGCTAAGGTCCTGTTTCCTTCCTGAAATCTGGCCAATTTCCAGAATAGTCTCATTGTTTTGTGTCCAAAATATGTACCACCTCCAAGCTCTGAGACTTGGCCATGTACTGGATTGCTGAAAGGAATGGGAGGATCTAAGAAAACTCAGATATGAGTGTGACCAGAAAATTCTAATGGAGAAACCCTGCTTTGGGCCTTTTGCTTACCAATTGTTCTGTTGCCCTGAATGTCAGAACGTCTTTGCCTCAGGCCACACCTTTGTAGAGTCAAAAGAAATAGTTTTCAAATAGAAATGAATGGGCATCACCTGTGGCTCTTTGCTTAATTGCTTTGGAAAGGGATGTGTCTGAATCAGCTTTTTGGCCCTGTGTGAGGCTGTGGCTTAGATTCTTAGCACCTGATGGATCTAAAGAAAGATCCCATGTGTGCATCCAAAACCGAAATGGACAAAAGAGCATTCTTTTTGGATGAAGTCTCTCGCATTCCTCTGTAAGGTTCCTAACCTTCATCAAGTGAGAATAGTGATCATTTGGTTTAAAAGTGTTCCTCAAAACCCTGCAGAGGATAGCCCATAAGTGCTTGATTTTTCTCATGACTCCAAATCACATAAAGACTCTAAACCCCACAGTCAGTAGGCCTCAAATTGGAGAAGCAGTGCCATCTTAATGGCCGGCCAATTTGATCACTCCTGGTTCACTGGAAGGATGTCCAGGCCACCCTGATTTTAGGCAAATGAGGGGCAAGGGTGGTTATTTTGGACACTGTCTTGGGCAGCACCCCTCATGGAAACCTCCAGCCAGAGGTTATGATGAGTGGGTATATAGAAAGATGAGTGACATGTGGGAGTGTTTTGGATTTAATTGTGGATATTTGTGTGGCAGTTGGAAGACATAACTGGGTCTACCTGGGCTTGAACTTTGGTGTGATTCCCCTTAGAGACTGAGTTCAGAAACTGACCTCAGAAAAGTATTGCCATGTATTGTGTTGGGATTAAAGAGGCCATGTATGAGAGTCACCCTGGGAAACTGAGATCTAGCCCCAGAGTGGCTTTGCACAGAGCACTGGGAATCTCAGCCAAGGTATCACATGATTTCATTCGAAAGACTTGGCAGCCATATTTGAGACTCAAAACACACATGGAACTCACATTGTAGACCTCAATGGGCCTGGCTTAATGTGACCTTTTGTTCACTCTTTGAGAAGCCTTGCCTGTGAGGGTTCTTCAGAGCTTTCATTGAAATAATCTTCCTCACCATTTAATGGTTCCTGAAAAAATTGAAACCCACAGTGCTTCCAACTTCATCCTTGTAAAATGTCTAGATAAATACCATGAAATTTTTGAAATTCCCATGACTAGGTTGCACTAGAGAACCTTTGGATGTCCTGCTGCTGATCATGGATGTACCTGACAGTGCCTTGCTTGACTGGGTTTTATGAAAATGGTGTACAACAGAGGTCCCAGTAAGTTTCAGGCTCCTAAGAAGTGGGCCTAGAGTTGTGGTGGGCAGGAGTGTGATAAAACTTCTGTGTTGGAGCAATTTGGATCTTCCATTGGCTTAAAAATGGCTTGTGGCTTACATGGTGCAGCCAGCAGACCCTTATAAGTAAAGGTATCTTGTTATATGGAGAGGATTCAGGGCAATGTTCAGAATCAGGTTGCTATGGACAAGGATGCAATGGGGCAAGCTTTGAGGGATAGAAGATTGGTTGGTGCATTTTCCTGCAGACCCTGACCCACCACACGTGACAGAACTCCCTCCAGCACTGTGTCCCAGTTGAACTCCTTCTATTTTATGAAGCAAATACCAAACTACCAGTGCAGCAGCAAAAACCCCACAAAAAGTGTAGGAGGGCCAAATGGCTTCACAGTTCAACGGGGAGACACTTAGACCCCAGAGGCCACAGTTTACCTAAAAAGAAAAATATCAGCACTGCTGCCTCATGTTCATTGAAACATCAGGAACAATGTCCTCCAGGTCTCATAGATGCAGACCCAGCTTTGATGGTCTCACTACAAAGGAAGCCAAATCTCCTGACAACAACATATATTTAAGTGCCCTATCTCAAGGCAGTTTCTCAAAAAGTTTTTAGGCCAGCAGAGCTCCATGTTTGTGGACTGTTTACCCTGTCCCTTGCTTTTGGAAACTCCTCTAACACCTCCAAGGTTGTGAACTCCTGAGCATTTTCCATTCCAGATATGTGTTCACTGATTTTCTAACTCTTCTCCTCTAATTGTGTCTTACTTGGGGTGAAGGTAATGTCAAGGCATTGTTCTGGATGAGAGTGGGAGGATATTTGTGCAGCATATATATGCATACAAATTGGATTCATTTTCCAATTTTCATTTTGAAATATTGAATCCCTGACACTAACCCATACCTACTAGACTCACACAACTCATCCTAATATGATAGAGAAAAATAACCCAAACCTATAGAAATACAAGCAGTTCATTGGAGGCATGTTGTATAGTTGGACTTGCCTTTTGCATTATATAAGGTAAAAGTTATAAATTTAGTCAATTTTTAATCGAAGAAGTTCTCCATAAGTTTTTAAACTTAAAAAATACGAGAATTCTTGTTTCCCTTTCTCTTTAGCCTATTCACACTTGTATATTTATATGCATAAATAGAATCCTACCAGGTATCACACGTACATTTTGAGGTGGCTGACTTGGCATATACAAACTGTGAGAAGAGTTCACACCTCCTAAACGCTGTTGGAACTGAAAATTCAACCTATAGGGGAGCTTCCTAGTAGAAGAACATTATACATAAATTCATGTTCAGTAAAATAAATATTTTTGCATCTGTGGGTGATATATATTTACTGATGAATTTCTATTGCCATTTATATTGCTTCTTTTAAATGTCTGTCAGTGTTTTGTGTGTTTGTGTGTGTGTGTGTGTGTGTGTGCGTGTGTAATATATCTGTACACTCTGCAGATTTTTCAAAATATGAAATATATGTGTCTAATGTAAACTCTCTAAATTCATTCATGTTCATGTATGTGGATTTATAATCAACTTTTCACAAGATTATAATCAGAAATATTCATCCACCTGAAATACATATTTATTTCCTAGTACTGAAAACTAACTTCAGTGAATGGTGCATACAAATCCTAATTATTCTACAGTAACTGACCCAGTCTAACATCAATGCAAGTAGATTCCTATGGGACATGATATGTAATTTGACGTTCATATGTACTCAACACTGGTACATTATTATTTCTTCAGTTTTTGCACATTTTAAGTTATACACTTCATCCACAAGTTCACAAATTAATAGGCATTTGTTTCAACATTAATCACTTCTTGCTTCAGAACACATGTATTGGCAGGGTTTCTTGACTGGTCTTTTCATGAGACTTCTTTCCAAACACATTATTTTGATTTCCATAATCACTTTTGAAGCAAAACTCACACACTCTTCATGATAAACCAAACAATAATATTTCCATTAGATATATAACTGGTTGGAATGAATGATTGTATATCAATATACGATTTCCTGTAATTTTTCAGATATCAATTCAATTCATTATATAAAGTTCAAAAAAGTTATATTATTTATTCACAGTATGCTCTATTCATGCTTTATCTCTATCTTAATAGACACAGGGTACACCTATTTTTACCCCCAATTCTAATTTTAAATCTTCAATATATTGCTCCCAGAAATGGTGAAGGAAATAATCATGTCACCTCATTATCACAGTAATATTCTGGACAAAAAATGGAAAGGTCACACTTATGATTGTACCAAAGCCTAAATGGAAAGTGAACATGGATTACTAAAAACATCCATTTCCAGGTTGTCTAATGCTGTCAATTGTCAATCCTATTGGTGACTACATATTTGTTTTTTCCTAATTTATATATTCAAACTCAACCCTGTTGAAAATGTCTAATTCTATCCCTCACTTTATACTTTGCCTGATTTCGTAATGTTTCCATTGATATCTGCTTTTCTACATATTTTCCCCAGTTCATCATAGTGACTGACTCTTCATATGTGCTGATATTTACATTCACTCTATAACCGAAAGTCTATTGCTAAAGAACTTTTGGTCCAAATCCTATACTCACTCTTCTTCCTAAACCTACTGACTATCTTCCTAATCCTACTGAATATCCCTTTTTGACTGGATGTTCTCATCTAAATTCAATCATCCAATGTACAAGGTCCTATGCCATTGTATATCGAATTATCTGAGACATCTTTGCAGAACATAATTCAAAGCTAAGTATCCCAATCAAGGGCAAAACCCTTCTGGGCTTCAAATCATAACTAGGTTTCTCTTTTCATAATTATATTTCACCTCTATATTCTTGTAAATATTGCAGGTTCCCAATACCATTATTAATCGCACACAATCATTCGTAACCCAAATCAAACCTGTTTTTAACCCCAAGTATACACTGTTCCCTCAATCATTTTACAGAAGAGCAGGGACAGAGGGGTTTTTACAATACAGGAAAGTTGGAGACCTTCCTCCTGATGAGAACCTCAAATATCCATGCACAAATGATACCTGGAGAAGTTGTAGGCAGGTATGAAGCACCTAAGAGAGAAAAAGTCATCTTCCATGGCAAACAACCTGGTCAGGATGAAGGGATGTGTCTGAATCTGCCTCTCTATTCTTATTGTAGAGAAGGTGGACCAAACCAGGCCTGAGTGGAGAGCTGTTCCCAGGTGCCAATGGTTGATATACATTCTACCTAATAAAAATGTCAAAGGAAGTAGGGGCAACCTCCATCTTATGTTACCCTTGGAAGCAACTGTTAGGACAAAGTGGTTGCCAAGGCAGTGACCTCATTCAGTTTCAAAGAATGTGACATCCCTCATTTCCTTGGTGATGGAAATCTCTGAACTTGGTATCCAAGAAGGCAGGCACCCAGAGGCAGTCCCTGTCCCAGTCCCAGTGGGCTCACTTGTTTGGATTTACCAAGGACAGAGTCAGTTTTCTTGGTACCTAATGATGTGAGGATGGCCAAATGCCAGGAGAGCTCTGAAGATGGACCTTTCCTGAGAAAACAGGTAGTGGCTAACCACTTTTTCCTGACATCTTCACAGAGTTGGTCAAGGAAACAAGATCTGAGAGAAGACAGGCCATTTCGGGGGAACATAGTATGGCCCACCAGTCAGAGGACACTCCGGATAGTCTGTGAGTGTTTTGTGTGTGTATGTGTTTGTGTGTGTGTGTGTGTGTATATATATATATATATATATATAGATATAGATATAGATATAGATAGATAGATAGATAGATATAGGTATAGATATAGATATAGATATACTCTCCAAATTTTTCAAAATATAAAATATATGTGTCTAATATACACTCTCTATATCATTCATGTTCATGTATGTGGATTTGTAATCAACTTTTCACAAGATTATAATCAGAAATATTCATCCACCTGAAATACATATTTGTTTTGTAGTACTGAAAACTAACTTCAGTGAAAGGTGCATACAAATCCTAATTAACAACAGTAACTGACCCAGTCTAACATCAATGAAAGTAGACTCCTATGGGACATGATATGTAATTTGTCATTCATTTGTATTCGACACTGGTATATTATTGTTTCTTCAGTTTTTGCACATCATAGGATATACATTTCATCCACAAGTTCACAAATTAATAGGCATTTGTTTCAACTTTAATCACTTCTTGCTTCAGAACACATGTATTGTCAGGGTTTCTTGACTGGTCTTTTCATGAGACTTCTTTCCAAACACATTATTTTGAATTTCCATAATCATTTTGAAGCAAAACTCACACACTCTTCATTATAAACCAAAACACTAATATTTCCATTAGATATATAACTGGTTGGAATGAATGATTGTATATCAATATACGATTTCCTTTAATTTTTCAGATATCAGTTCAATTCATTATTTAAAGTTCAATAAAGTTATATTATTTATTCACGGTATGGTCTATTCATGCTTTTTCTCTATTTTCATAGTAACAGGGTACACCTCTTTGTAACCACGATTCTTATTTTACATCTTCAATATATTGCTCCCAGAAATGGTGAAAGAAATACTCGTGTCACCTCATTATCACAGTAATATTCTGGACAAAATATGGAAAGGTCACACTTATGATTGTACCAAAGCCTAAATGGAAAATGAACATGGATTTCCAAAAAAAACAAACATGTCCAGGTTGCCTAATGCTGTCAAATGTTAATCCTATTGGTGACTACATATTTGTTTTTTCCTAATTTATATTTTCAAACTCAACCCTGTTGAAAATGTCTACTTCTATCACTCACTTTATACTTTGCCTGATTTCGTAATGTTTCTATTGATATCTGCTTTTCTACATATTTTCCCCAGTTCAACATAGTGACTGACTCTTCATATATGCTGACAATTACATTCACTCTATAACCGAAAGTCTATTGCTAAAGAACTTTTGGTCCAAATCCTATACTCACTCTTCTTCCTAAACCTAACGACTATCTTCCTAATCCTACTGAATATCTCGTTGACTGGATGTTCTCTTCTAAATTCAATCATCCAATGTACAAGGTCCTATACCATTGTATATCGAATTATCTGAGACATCTTTGCAGAACATAATTCAAAGCTAAGTATCCCAATCAAGGGCAAAACCCTTCTGGGCTCCAAATCATACGTAGATTTCTGTTTTCATACTTATATTTCACCTCTATATTCTTGTAAATATTGCAGGTTCCAAATACCATTATTCATCGCACAGAATCATTCGTCACCAAATCAAACCTGTTTTTAACCCCAAGTATACACTGTTTCCTCAATCATTTTACAGAAGTGCAGGGACAGAGTGGTTCTGACAATACAGGAAAGTTGGGGACCTTCCACCTGATGAGAACCTCAAATGTCCATGCACAAATGATACCTGGAGAAGTTGTAGGCAGGTATGAAGCACCTGAGAGAGCAAAAGTCATCTTTTATGGCAAACAACCTGGTCAGGATGAAGGGATGTGTCTGAATCTGCCTCTCTCTTCTTATTGTAGACAAGGTGGAACAATCCAGGCCTGAGTGGAGAGCTGTTCCCGGGTGCCAATCGTTGATATACATTCTACCTTATGAAAGTGTCACAGGAAGTAGGGGCAACCTCCATCTTATGTTACCCTTGGAAGCAACTGTTAGGACAAAGTGGTTGCCAAGGCAGTGACCTCATTCAGTTCCAAAGAATGTGACATACCTCATTTCCTTGGTGATGGAAATCTCTGAACTTGGTATCCAAGAAGCCAGGCATCCAGAGGCAGTCAAAGTCCCAGGCACAGTGGGCTCACTTGTTTGGATTTACCAAGGACAGAGTCAGTTTTCTTGGTACCTAATGATGTGACGATGGCCAAATGCCAGGAGAGCTCTGAAGATGGACCTTTCCTGAGAAAACAGGTAGTGGCTAACCACTTTTTCCTGACATCTTCACAGAGTTGGTCAAGGAAACAAGATCTGAGAGAAGACAGGCCATTTCGGGGGAACATAGTATGGCCCACCAGTCAGAGGACACTCCAGATAGTCACAGACCTACTTGGGGGAAGGAGGTGCCTTTGTGGGATTGGGTTTGGGTTTGTTGTTTTGTCTCAGGTTCTGAGAATAGATAGAAATAGTGGTTTGTTTGGTTTGGAGCGGACAGTTTCTAGTAAGTCATTTGACAAGGCGAGTGTTTCTGTTTATGTGTATCCCACTGTGTCCGTTGTTGTAGACATTAGAAAAGAGAATGCATTAATGGATGTGTCCTGTCTAGTATAAATCTTCCCATAATTCATCCTGCCCAACATATGAATGGACTGCAGCTTGTCTTATCAATGTGCAACACCTGCTATCTTTCTAAGTTGTTGTTTTCTTCCTGAATTCTGGCCACTCTCCAGAATAGGCTCAGGGATTTGTGTCCAAAATATGTACCACCTCCAAGCTCTATGACATGACCATGTACTGGATAGCTGAAGAGAATGGCGAGCATCTCAGAAAACTCAGATTTCAGTGTGACCAGGAAAGTCTCAGTGCAGAAACCCTGCTTTGGGCCTTTTGCTTACTTATTGTTGTGTTGCACTGAATGTCAGGAAGGTCTTTGCCTCAGGCCACCCCTTTGTGAAGCCTGAAGAAAACAGTTTTCAAATGGAAATGAATGGGCCTCACCTGTGGCTCTTTGTTTAATTGCTTTGGAAAGGGATGTGTCTTTATCAGCCTCTTGGACCTGTGTGTGGCTGTGACTTAGATTCTCAGCACCTGATGGATCTTAAGAATGATCCCATGTTAGCTTCCAAAACCAAAATGGCAAAAAAATATCATTCATTGTGGATGAAGTCTCTTGCCTTCCTCTGTTAGGTTCTTGCACTCCAACAAATGAGAATAGGGATTCTTTGGATCAAATGAGTTCTTAAAGCCCTGCAGAGGTGCTTGTGTTTTCGCATGACTCTAAATCACCTAAAGAATCCATACCTAAAATCAGTAGGCCTCAAATTGGAGAAACACAGAAATATTAACGGCAGGCTTATTTGTTCACTCCTGGTTCACAGCAACGGTGTTCAGGCTACCCTGACTTTAGGCAAATGAGGGGCAAACGAGCTGATTTTGGACACTGTCTTGGGCTGCGTCCCTCATGGAAACCTCCAGCCAGAGGTTAAGATGATTGACTATATGGAATAAGGTGAGGGCCATGTGGGAGTGTTTTGGTTTTAATGTTGGTCATTTGTGTGGCATTGGAAAAAATGACTGGGTCCACGTGGGCTTGAACTCTGGTGTGATTCCCCTTAGACACTGGGTTTTGGAACTGAACTCAGAGAAGCATTGCCATGAATTTTGTTGGGATTTTAAGAGGCCACGCATGAATGTCGCTCTTGGAAACTGAGACCTAGGCCCCGGGTAGATTTCCACTGAGGCCTGGGAATCTCAGCAAGGATATCACATGATTTTATTCTTAAAGAAATGGCAGCCATAATTGAGAGTCAAAACACACATGGACCTCACATTGTTGACCTCAATGGGCCTGGCCTAATGTGACGTTTTGTCCATTCTTTGGGAAGCCTTGCCTGTGACAGTTCTAGAGATATTTCATTGAAATGAGCTTCCTCACCATTTAATGTTTGCCTAATGAATTGAAACCCACAGTGCCTCCAACTTCATGCTTGAAAAATGACTAGATAAATACCATGAAATTTTCGAAATTCCTATGACCAGGTGGCACTGGAGAAACATTGGATGTCCTGTTGCTGATCATGAGTATACCAGACAGTGCCTTGATTTACTGAATTTCATGAAAATGGTGTAGAACAGAGATGCCAGTAATTTGGAGCATGCTGAGTAGTGGGTCTAGAGCAGTGGTGGGGAGGCGTTTGATAAAACATCCGTGGTAGGACCATGTGCATCTACCATTGGATTCCAAATGGCTTGTAACTGACATGGTGCTGCCAGCAGACCCTTATATGTAAAGGCATCTTGTTATATGGAGAGTTTTAAGAGGAAAATTAAGAATCAGGTTGATATGGACAAGGGGGCAATGGGGCAAGCTGTGAGAGATAGAAGCCTAGTTGGTGCATTCTCTTGCAGACCCTGACCCACCACACGTGACAGAACTCCCTCCAGCACTGTGTCCCAGTTTAGCTGCTAGTATTTCGTGAAACAAATACCAAACTCACAGTGCAGCAGCCTAAACACCACAAAAAGTGGAGGAGGACCAAATGGCTTCACAGTACACATGGGGAGACGGGGAGACACTTAGTCCCCAGTGGCCTCATTTTACCTATAAAGAGAGGATTCAGCACCGCTTCATCTTGTTCATTGGAAAATAAGAAACCATGTTCTCCAGGTCACATAGATGCAGACCCAGCTTTGATGGTCTCACTACAAAGGAAGCCAAATCTCATGAAAACAACATATATTTCAAGTGCGGAAGCTCAGAGGCAGTTTCTCAAACAGTTTTTAGGCCAGCAGAGTTACATGTTTGTGGAGTGTTTACCATGTCCCTTACTTTTGGAAACTCCTAAACCACCTCCAAGGTTGTGAACTCCTGAGCATTTTCCATTCCAGATATGTATTCACTGATTTTGTAACTCTTCTCCTCTAATTGTGTCTTACTTGGGGTGAAGGTAATGTCAAGGCATTGTTTTGGATGAGAGCGGGAGGATATTTGTGCAGCATATATTTACATACACATTGGATTCATTTTCCAATTTGTCATTCGAAGTACTGAATCCCTGACACTAACCCATACATAGTAGACTCAGACTATTCATCCTAATATAATGGGGAAAATTAACCCAACACAATAGAAATACAAGCACTTCAGAGGAGACATGTTCTATAGTTGGACTTGACATTTGCATTATATAAGGTAGGGGTTATACATCTAGTCAAATTTTAATTGAAATATTCTCCATGTGTTTTTAAACTTAACAAATATGTGAATACTTGTTTCCAATTTCTGTAGCCTATTCACACATACATATATATATGCATATATAGAATCCTACCAGGTATCACACATACATTTTTGTGAGGTGGCTGTCTTGGCAGATACAAATTGTGAGAAGTGTTCACTCCTCCTAAATGCTGTTGGAAATGAAAATTCAACCTATAAGAGAGCGTCCTAGAAGAACAACATTATACATAAACTCATGTTCAGTAACATAAATATTTTTGCTTCTGTGGATGATATATATTTACTGATGAATTTGGATTGGCATTTATATTGGTACTTTTTAATGTCTGTGAGTGTTGTGTGTGTGTGTGTGTGTGTGTGTGTGTGTGTGTGTGTGTATAGATATAGATATAGATATACTCTCCAAAGTTTTCCAAATATGAAATATATGTGTCTAGTATACACTCTCTAAATTCATTCATGTTCATGTATGTGGATTTATAATCAAATTTTCACAAGATTATAATCAGAAATATTCATCCACCTGAAATACATATTTGTTTCCTAGTACTGACTACTAAGTTCAGTGAAGGGTGCATACAAATCCTAATTATTCTACAGTATCTGACCCAGTCTAACATCAATGCAAGTAGACTCCTATGGGACATGATATGTAATTTGTCATTCATTTGTATTCGACACTGGTACATTATTGTTTCTTCAGTTTTTGCACATCATAGGATATACATTTCATCCACAAGTTCACAAATTAATAGGCATTTGTTTCAACATTAATCACTTCTTGCTTCAGAACACATGTATTGTCAGGGTTTCTTGACTGGTCTTTTCATGAGACTTCTTTCCAAACACATTATTTTGAATTTCCATAATCATTTTGAAGCAAAACTCACACACTCTTCATTATAAACCAAAACACTAATATTTCCATTAGATATATAACTGGTTGGAATGAATGATTGTATATCAATATACAATTTCCTTTTTTTTTCAGATATCAGTTCAATTCATTATTTAAAGTTCAAAAAAGTTATATTATTTATTCACAGTATGGTCTATTCGTGGTTTCTCTCTATGTTCATAGAAACAGGGAACACCTATTTGTACCCCCGATTCTAATTTTACATCTTCAATATATTGCTCCCAGAAATGGTGAAAGAAATAATCATGTCACCTCGTTATCACAGTAATATTCTGGACAAAAAATGGAAAGGTCACACTTATGATTGTACCAAAGCCTAAATGGAAAGTGAACATGGATTTCTAAAAACATCCATGTCCAGGTTGCCTAATGCTGTCAATTGTCAATCCTATTGGTGACTACATATTTGTTTTTTCCTAATTTATATATTGAAACTCAACCCTGTTGAAAATGTCTAATTCTATCCCTCACTTTATACTTTGCCTGATTTCGTAATGTTTCCATTGATATCTGCTTTTCTACATATTTTCCCCAGTTCAACATAGTGTCTGACTCTTCATATGTGCTGACATTTACATTCACTCTATAACCAAAAGTCTATTGCTAAAGAACTTTTGGTCCAAATCCTATACTCACTCGTCTTCCTAAACCTACCGACTATCTTCCTAATCCTACTGAATATCCCTTTTTGACTGGATGTTCTCTTCTAAATTCAATCATCCAATGTACAAGGTCCTATGCAATTGTATATCAAATTATCTGAGACATGTTTGCAGAACATAATTCAAAGCTAAGTATCCCAATCAAGGGCAAAACCCTCTGGGCTTCAAAGCATACCTAGATTTCTTTTTTCAAACTTATATTTCACCTCTATATTCTTGTAAATATTGCTGGTTCCCAATCCCATTATTCATTGCACAGAATCATTCATCACCAAATCAAACCTGTTTTTAACCCCAGGTATACACTGTTCCCTCAAACATTTTACAGAAGAGCAGGGACAGAGGGGTTCTTACAATACAGGAAAGTTGGGGATCTTCCACCAGATGAGAACCTCATATGTCCATGCACAAATGATACATGGAGAAGTTGTAGGCAGGTATGAAGCTCCTGAGAGAGCAAAAGTCATCTTCCATGGCAAACAACCTGGTCAGGATGAAGGGATGTGTCTGAATCTGCCTCTCTCTTCTTATTGTAGACAAGGTGGAACAATCCAGGCCTGAGTGGAGAGCTGTTCCCGGGTGCCAATGGTTGATATACATTCTACCTTATGAAAGTGTCACAGGAAGTAGGGGAAACCTCCATCTTATGTAACCCTTGGAAGCAACTGTTAGGACAAAGTGGTTGCCAAGGCAGTGACCTCATTCAGTTCCAAAGAATGTGACATACCTCATTTCCTTGGTGATGGAACTCTCTGAACTTGGTATCCAAGAAGCCAGGCACCCAGAGGCAGTCCCAGTCCCAGGCCCAGTGGGCTCACTTGTTTGGATTTACCAAGGACAGAGTCAGTTTTCTTGGTACCTAATGATGTGAGGATGGCCAAATGCCAGGAGAGCTCTGAAGATGGACCTTTCCTGAGAAAACAGGTAGTGGCTAACCACTTTTTCCTGACATCTTCACAGAGTTGGTCAAGGAAACAAGATCTGAGAGAAGACAGGCCATTTCGGGGGAACATAGTATGGCCCACCAGTCAGAGGACACTCCGGATAGTCACAGACCTACTTGGGGGAAGGAGGTGCCTTTGTGGGAGTGGGTGTGTGTTTGTTGTTTTGTCTCATGTTCTGAGAATAGATCGAAAAGGCGGTTTGTTTGGTTTGGAGCAGACAGTTTCTAGTAAGTCATTTGACAAGGCGAGTGTTTCTGTTTATGTGTATCCCACTGTGTCCGTTGTTGTAGACATTAGAAAAGAGAATGCATTAATGGATGTGTCCTGTCTAGTATAAATCTTCCCATAATTCATCCTGCCCAACATATGAATGGACTGCAGCTTGTCTTATCGATGTGCAACACCTGCTATCTTTCTAAGTTGTTGTTTTCTTCCTGAATTCTGGCCACTCTCCAGAATAGGCTCAGGGATTTGTGTCCAAAATATGTACCACCTCCAAGCTCTGTGACATGGCCATGTACTGGATAGCTGAAGAGAATGGCGAGCATCTCAGAAAACTCAGATTTCTGTGTGACCAGGAAAGTCTCAGTGCAGAAACCCTGCTTTGGGCCTTTTGCTTACTTATTGTTGTGTTGCACTGAATGTCAGGAAGGTCTTTGCCTCAGGCCACCCCTTTGTGAAGCTTGAAGAAAACAGTTTTCAAATGGAAATGAATGGGCCTCACCTGTGGCTCTTTGTTTAATTGCTTTGGAAAGGGATGTGTCTTTATCAGCCTCTTGGACCTGTGTGTGGCTGTGACTTAGATTCTCAGCACCTGATGGATCTTAAGAATGATCCCATGTTAGCTTCCAAAACCAAAATGGCAAAAAAATATCATTCATTGTGGATGAAGTCTCTTGCCTTCCTCTGTTAGGTTCCTGCACTCCAACAAATGAGAATAGGGACTCTTTAGATCAAATGAGTTCTTAAAGCCCTGCAGAGGTGCTTGTGTTTTCGCATGACTCTAAATCACCTAAAGAATCCATACCTAAAATCAGTAGGCCTCAAATTGGAGAAACACAGAAGTATTAATGGCAGGCTTATTTGTTCACTCCTGGTTCACAGCAACGGTGTCCAGGCTACCCTGACTTTAGGCAAATGAGGGGCAAACGAGCTGATTTTGGACACTGTCTTGGGCTGCGTCCCTCATGGAAACCTCCAGCCAGAGTTTAAGATGATTGACTATATGGAATAAGGTGAGGGCCATGTGGGAGTGTTTTGGTTTTAATGTTGGTCATTTGTGTGGCATTGGAAAAAATGACTGGGTCCACGTGGGCTTGAACTCTCGTGTGATTCCCCTTAGACACTTGGTTTTGGAACTGAACTCAGAGAAGCATTGCCATGAATTTTGTTGGGATTTTAAGAGGCCACGCATGAAAGTCGCTCTTGGAAACTGAGACCTAGGCCCCGGGTAGATTTCCACTGAGGCCTGGGAATCTCAGCAAGGATATCACATGATTTTATTCTTAAAGAAATGGCAGCCATAATTGAGAGTCAAAACACACATGGACCTCACATTGTTGACCTCAATGGGCCTGGCCTAATGTGACGTTTTGTCCATTCTTTGGGAAGCCTTGCCTGTGACAGTTCTCCAGAGATTTCATTGAAATGAGCTTCCTAACCATTTAATGTTTGCCTAATGAATTGAAACCCACAGTGCCTCCAAATTCATTCTTGAAAAATGGCTAGATAAATACCATGAAATTTTTGAAATTCCTATGACCAGGTGGTACTGGAGAAACATTGGGTGTCCTGTTGCTGATCATGAGTATACCAGCAGTGCCTTGATTTACTGAATTTCATGAAAATGGTGTAGAACAGAGATGCCCGTAATTTGGAGCCTGCTGAGTAGTGGGTCTGGAGCAGTGGTGGGGAGGCGATTGATAAAACATCCGTGGTAGGACCATGTGGATCTACCATTGGATTCCAAATGGCTTGTAACTGACATGGTCCTGCCAGCAGACCCTTATATGTAAAGGCATCTTGTTATATGGAGAGTTTTAAGAGGAAAATTAAGAATCAGGTTGATATGGACAAGGGGGCAATGGGGCAAGCTGTGAGAGATAGAAGCCTAGTTGGTGCATTCTCTTGCAGACCCTGACCCACCACACGTGACAGAACTCCCTCCAGTACTGTGTCCCAGTTTAGCTGCTAGTATTTCGTGAAACAAATACCAAACTCACAGTGCAGCAGCCTAAACACCACAAAAAGTGGAGGAGGACCAAATGGCTTCACAGTCCACACGGGGAGACGGGGAGACACTTAGTCCCCAGTGGCCTCAGTTTACCTATAAAGAGAGGATTCAGCACTGCTTCATCTTGTTCATTGGAAAATAAGAAACCATGTCCTCCAGGTCACATAGATGCAGACCCAGCTTTGATGGTCTCACTACAAAGGAAGCCAAATCTCATGAAAACAACATATATTTCAAGTGCGGAAGCTCATAGGCAGTTTCTCAAACAGTTTTTAGGCCAGCAGAGTTACATGTTTGTGGAGTGTTTACCATGTCCCTTACTTTTGGAAACTCCTAAACCACCTCCAAGGTTGTGAACTCCTGAGCATTTTCCATTCCAGATATGTATTCACTGATTTTGTAACTCTTCTCCTCTAATTGTGTCTTACTTGGGGTGAAGGTAATGTCAAGGCATTGTTTTGGATGAGAGCGGGAGGATATTTGTGCAGCATATATTTACATACACATTGGATTCATTTTCCAATTTGTCATTCGAAGTACTGAATCCCTGACACTAACCCATACCTAGTAGACTCAGACTATTCATCCTAATATAATGGGGAAAATTAACCCAACACAATAGAAATACAAGCACTTCATAGGAGACATGTTCTATAGTTGGACTTGACATTTGCATTATAAAAGGTAGGAGTTATACATCTAGTCAAATTTTAATTGAAATATTCTCCATGTGTTTTTAAACTTAACAAATATGTGAATACTTGTTTCCAATTTCTGTAGCCTATCCACACATGTATATTTATATGCATATGTAGAATCCTACCAGGTATCACACGTACATTTTTGTAAAGTGGATGTCTTGGCAGATACAAATTGTGAGAAGTGTTCACTCCTCCTAAATGCTGTTGGAAATGAAAATTCAACCTATAAGAGAGCGTCCTAGAAGAACAACATTATACATAAACTCATGTTCAGTAACATAAATATTTTTGCATCTGTGGATGATATATATTTACTGATGAATTTCGATTGGCATTTATATTGGTACTTTTTAATGTCTGTGAGTGTTGTGTGTGTGTGTGTGTGTGTGTGTGTGTGTATAGATATAGATATAGATATACTCTCCAAAGTTTTCCAAATATGAAATATATGTGTCTAGTACACACTCTCTAAATTCATTCATGTTCATGTATGTTGATTTATAATCAACTTTTCACAAGATTATAATCAGAAATATTCATCCACCTGAAATACATATTTGTTTCCTAGTACTGACTACTAACTTCAGTGAAGGGTGCATACAAATCCTAATTATTCTACAGTATCTGACCCAGTCTAACATCAATGCAAGTAGACTCCTATGGGACATGATATGTAATTTGTCATTCATTTGTATTCGACACTGGTACATTATTGTTTCTTCAGTTTTTGCACATCATAGGATATACATTTCATCCACAAGTTCACAAATTAATAGGCATTTGTTTCAACATTAATCACTTCTTGCTTCAGAACACATGTATTGTCAGGGTTTCTTGACTGGTCTTTTCATGAGACTTCTTTCCAAACACATTATTTTGAATTTCCATAATCATTTTGAAGCAAAACTCACACACTCTTCATGATAAACCAAAACACTAATATTTCCATTAGATATATAACTGGTTGGAATGAATGATTGTATATCAATATACAATTTCCTTTTTTTTTCAGATATCAGTTCAATTCATTATTTAAAGTTCAAAAAAGTTATATTATTTATTCACAGTATGGTCTATTCGTGGTTTCTCTCTATGTTCATAGAAACAGGGTACACCTATTTGTACCCCCGATTGCAATTTTACATCTTCAATATATTGCTCCCAGAAATGGTGAAAGAAATACTCATGTCACCTCGTTATCACAGTAATATTCTGGACAAAAAATGGAAAGGTCACACTTATGATTGTACCAAAGCCTAAATGGAAAGTGAACATGGATTTCTAAAAACATCCATGTCCAGGTTGCCTAATGCTGTCAATTGTCAATCCTATTGGTGACTACATATTTGTTTTTTCCTAATTTATATATTGAAACTCAACCCTGTTGAAAATGTCTAATTCTATCCCTCACTTTATACTTTGCCTGATTTAGTAATGTTTCCATTGATATCTGCTTTTCTACATATTTTCCCCAGTTCAACATAGTGTCTGACTCTTCATATGTGCTGACATTTACATTCACTCTATAACCAAATGTCTATTGCTAAAGAACTTTTGGTCCAAATCCTATACTCACTCGTCTTCCTAAACCTACCGACTATCTTCCTAATCCTACTGAATATCCCTTTTTGACTGGATGTTCTCTTCTAAATTCAATCATCCAATGTACAAGGTCCTATGCCATTGTATATCAAATTATCTGAGACATATTTGCAGAACATAATTCAAAGCTAAATATCCCAATCAAGGGCAAAACCCTTCTGGGCTTCAAAGCATACCTAGATTTCTTTTTTCATACTTATATTTCACCTCTATATTCTTGTAAATATTGCAGGTTCCCAATCCCATTATTCATCGCACAGAATCATTCGTCACCAAATCAAACCTGTTTTTAACCCCAAGTATACACTGTTCCCTCAATCATTTTACAGAAGAGCAGGGACAGAGGGGTTCTTACAATACAGGAAAGTTGGGGATCTTCCACCAGATGAGAACCTCAAATGTCCATGAACAAATGATACCTGGAGAAGTTGTAGGCAGGTATGAAGCACCTGAGAGAGCAAAAGTCAACTTCCATGGCAAACAACCTGGTCAGGATGAAGGGATGTGTCTGAATCTGCCTCTCTCTTCTTATTGTAGACAAGGTGGAACAATCCAGGCCTGTGTGGAGAGCTGTTCCCGGGTGCCAATGGTTGATATACATTCTACCTTATGAAAGAGTCACAGGAAGTAGGGGAAACCTCCATCTTATGTAACCCTTGGAAGCAACTGTTAGGACAAAGTGGTTGCCAAGGCAGTGACCTCATTCAGTTCCAAAGAATGTGACATACCTCATTTCCTTGTTGATGGAACTCTCTGAACTTGGTATCCAAGAAGCCAGGCACCCAGAGGCAGTCCCAGTCCCAGGCCCAGTGGGCTCACTTGTTTGGATTTACCAAGGACAGAGTCAGTTTTCTTGGTACCTAATGATGTGAGGATGGCCAAATGCCAGGAGAGCTCTGAAGATGGACCTTTCCTGAGAAAACAGGTAGTGGCTAACCACTTTTTCCTGACATCTTCACAGAGTTGGTCAAGGAAACAAGATCTGAGAGAAGACAGGGCATTTCGGGGGAACATAGTATGGCCCACCAGTCAGAGGACACTCCGGATAGTCACAGACCTACTTGGGGGCAGGAGGTGCCTTTGTGGGAGTGGGTGTGGGTTTGTTGTATTGTCTCATGTTCTGAGAATAGATCGAAAAGGCGGTTTGTTTGGTTTGGAGCAGACAGTTTCTAGTAAGTCATTTGACAAGGCGAGTGTTTCTGTTTATGTGTATCCCACTGTGTCCGTTGTTGTAGACATTAGAAAAGAGAATGCATTAATGGATGTGTCCTGTCTAGTATAAATCTTCCCTATAATTCATACTGCCCAATATATGAATGGACTGCAGCTTGTCTTATCGATGTGCAACACCTGCTATCTTTCTAAGTTGTTGTTTTCTTCCTGAATTCTGGCCACTCTCCAGAATGGGCTCAGGGATTTGTGTCCAAAATATGTATCACCTCCAATCTCTGTGACATGGCCATGTAAAGGATAGTTGAAGAGAATGGCGAGCATCTCAGAAAACTCAGATATCAGTGTGACCAGGAAAGTCTCAGTGCAGAAACACTGCTTTGGGCTTTTTGCTTACTTATTGTTGTGTTGCACTGAATGTCAGGAAGGTCTTTGCCTCAGGCCACCCCTTTGTGAAGCCTGAAGAAAACAGTTTTCAAATGGAAATGAATGGGCCTCACCTGTGGTTCTTTGCTTAATTGCTTTGGAAAGGGATGTGTCTTTATCAGCCTCTTGGTCCTGTGTGTGGCTGTGACTTAGATTCTCAGCACCTGATGGATCTTAAGAATGATCCCATGTGAGCTTCCAAAACCAGAATGGCAAAAAATATCATTCATTGTGGATGAAGACTCTTGCCTTCCTCTGTTAGGTTCCTGCACTCCAACAAATGAGAATAGGGACTCTTTAGATCAAATGAGTTCTTAAAGCCCTGCAGAGGTGCTTGTGTTTTCGCATGACTCTAAATCACCTAAAGAATCGATACCTAAAATCAGTAGCCCTCAAATTGGAGAAACATAGAAGTATTAACGGCAGGCTTATTTGTTCACTCCTGGTTCACAGCAACGGTGTCCAGGCTACCCTGACTTTAGGCAAATGAGGGCAAACGAGCTGATTTTGGACACTGTCTTGGGCTGCACCCCTCATGGAAACCTCCAGCCAGAGTTTAAGATGATTGACTATATGGAATAAGGTGAGGGCCATGTGGGAGTGTTTTGGTTTTAATGTTGGTCATTTGTGTGGCATTGGAAAAAATGACTGGTTCCACGTGGGCTTGAACTCTGGTGTGATTCCCCTTAAACACTGGGTTTTGGAACTGAACTCAGAGAAGCATTGCTATGATTTTTGTTGGGATTTTAAGAGGCCACGCATGAAAGTCGCTCTTGGAAACTGAGACCTAGGCCCCGGGTAGATTTCCACAGAGGCCTGGGAATCTCAGCAAGGATATCACATGATTTTATTATTAAAGAAATGGCAGCCATAGTTGAGAGTCAAAACACACATGCACCTCACATTGTAGACCTCAATGGGCCTGGCCTAATGTGACCTTTTGTCCATTCTTTCGGAAGCCTTGCCTGTGAGATTTCTCCAGAGATTTCATTGAAATGTGCTTCCTCACCATTTAATGTTTGCTGAATGAATTGAAACCCACAGTGCCTCCAACTTCATGCTTGAAAAATGGCTAGATAAATACCATGAAATTTTTGAAATTCCTATGACCAGGTGGCACTGGAGAAACATTGGTTGTCCTATTGCTGATCATGAGTATACCAGACAGTGCCTTGATTTACTGAGTTTCATGAAAATGGTGTAGAACAGAGATGCCAGTAAGTTGGAGCCTGCTGAGTAGTGGGTCTAGAGCAGTGCTGGGGAGGTGTTTGATAAAACATCCGTGGTAGGGCCATGTGGATCTACCATTGGATTCCAAATGGCTTGTAACTGACATGGTGCTGCCAGCAGACCCTTATATGTAAAGGCATCTTGTTATATGGAGAGTTTTAAGAGGAAAATTAAGAATCAGGTTGATATGGACAAGGGGGCAATGGGGCAAGCTGTGAGAGATAGAAGCCTAGTTGGTGCATTCTCTTGCAGACCCTGACCCACCACACGTGACAGAACTCCCTCCAGCACTGTGTCCCAGTTTAGCTGCTAGTATTTCGTGAAACAAATACCAAACTCACAGTCCTGCAGCCTAAAAACCACAAAAATGGAGGAGGACCAAATGGCTTCACAGTCCACACGGGGAGACGGGGAGACACTTAGTCTCTAGTGGCCTCAATTTACCTAAAAAGAGAGGATTCAGCACTGCTTCATCTTGTTCATTGGAAAATAAGAAACCATGTCCTCCAGGTCACATAGATGCAGACCCAGCTTTGATGGTCTCACTACAAAGGAAGCCAAATCTCATGAAAACAACATATATTTCAAGTGCGGAAGCTCAGAGGCAGTTTCTCAAACAGTTTTTAGGCCAGCAGAGTTACATGTTTGTGGAGTGTTTACCCTGTCCCTTACTTTTGGAAACTCCTAAACCACCTCCAAGGTTGTGAACTCCTGAGCATTTTCCATTCCAGATATGTATTCACTGATTTTGTAACTCTTCTCCTCTAATTGTGTCTTACTTGGGGTGAAGGTAATGTCAAGGCATTGTTCTGGATGAGAGCGCGAGGATATTTGTGCAGCATATATTTACATACACATTGGATTCATTTTCCAATTTTCCATTTGAAGTACTGAATCCCGGACACTAAAACTTACCTAGTAGACTCAGACTATTCATCCTAATGTAATGGGGAAATTTTACCCAACACAATAGAAATACAAGCACTTCAGAGGAGACATGTTGTATAGTTGGACTTGACATTTGCATTATATAAGGTAGGAGTTATAAATCTCGTCAAATTTTAAATGAAATATTCTCCATCTCTTTTTAAACTTAACAAATATGTGAATTCTTGTTTCCTTTTTCTGTAGCCTATTCACACATGTATATTTATATGCATATATAGAATCCTACCAGGTATCACACATACATTTTTGTGAGGTGGCTGTCTTGGCAGATACAAATTGTGAGAAGTGTTCACTCCTCCTAAATGCTGTTGGAAATGAAAATTCAACCTATAAGAGAGCGTCCTAGAAGAACAACATTATACATAAACTCATATTCAGTAACATAAATATTTTTGCATCTGTGGATGATATATATTTACTGATGAATTTCGATTGGCATTTATATTGGTACTTTTTAATGTCTGTGAATGTTGTGTGTGTGTGTCTGTGTGTGTGTGTGTCTGTGTGTGTGTATAGACATTGATATATATATGCTCTCCAAATTTTTCAAAATATGAAAAAATGTGTCTAATATATACTCTCTAAACTCATTCATGTACATGTATGTGGATTTACAATCAACTTTTCACAAGATTATAATCAGAAATATTCATCCACCTGAAATACATATTTGTTTCATAGTACTGAAACCTAACTTCAGTGAATGGTGCATACAAATCCTAATTACTCTACAGTAACTGACCCAGTCTAACATCAATGCAAGAAGACTCCTATGGGACATGATATGTAATTTGTCATTCATTTGTATTCGACACTGGTACATTATTGTTTCTTCAGTTTTTGCACATCATAGGATATACATTGCATCCACAAGTTCACAAATTAATAGGCATTTGTTTCAACTTTAATCACTTCTTGCTTCAGAACACATGTATTGTCAGGGTTTCTTGACTGGTCTTTTCATCAGACTTCTTTCCAAACACATAATTTTGAATTTCCATAATCATTTTGAAGCAAAACTCACACACTCTTCATGATAAACCAAAACACTAATATTTCCAATAGATATATAACTGGTTGGAATGAATGATTGTATATCAATATACGATATCCTTTAATTTTTCAGATATCAGTTCAATTCATTATTTAAAGTTGAAAAAATTATATTATTAATTCACAGTATGGTCTATTCATGCTTTTTTTCTATGTTCATAGAAACAGGGTACACCTCTTTGTACCCCGATTCTAATATTACATCTTCAATATATTGCTCCCAGAAATGGTGAAAGAAATACTCATGTCACCTCATTATCACAGTAATATTCTGGACAAAAAATGGAAAGGTCACACTTATGATTGTACCAAAGCCTAAATGGAAAGTGAACATGGATTTCTAAAAACATCCATGTCCAGGTTGCCTAATGCTGTCAATTGTCAATCCTATTGGTGACTACATATTTGTTTTTTCCTATTTATATATTCAAACTCAACCCTGTTGAAAATGTCCAATTCTATCCCTCACTTTATACTTTGCCTGATTTCGTAATGTTTCTATTGATATCTGCTTTTCTACATATTTTCCCCAGTTCAACATAGTGACTGACTCTTCATATGTGCTGACATTTACATTCACTCTATAACCAAAAGTCTATTGCTAAAGAACTTTTGGTCCAAATCCTGTACTCACTCTTCTTCCTAAACCTACCGACTATCTTCCTAATCCTACTGAATATCCCTTTTTGACCTGATGTTCTCTTCTAAATTCTATCATCCAATGTACAACGTCCTATGCCATTGTAATTCGAATTATCTGAGACATCTTTGCAGAACATAATTCAAAGCTAAGTATCACAATCAAGGGCAAAACCCTTCTGGGCTTCAAATCATACCTAGATTTCTGTTTTCATACTTATATTTCACCTCTATATTCTTGTAAATATTGCAGGTTCCCAATCCCATTATTCATCGCACAGAATCATTCGTCACCAAATCAAACCTGTTTTTAACCCCAAGAATACAATGTTCCCTCAATTATTTTACAGAAGAGCAGGGACAGAGGGGTTCTTACAATACAGGAAAGTTGGGGATCTTCCACCAGATGAGAACCTCAAATGTCCATGCACAAATGATACCTGGAGAAGTTGTAGGCAGTTATGAAGCACCTGAGAGAGCAAAAGTCATCTTCCATGGCAAACAACCTGGTCAGGATGAAGGGATGTGTCTGAATCTGCCTCTCTCTTCTTACTGTAGACAAGGTGGAACAATCCAGGCCTGAGTGGAGAGCTGTTCCCGGGTGCCAATGGTTGATATACATTCTACCTTATGAAAGTGTCACAGGAAGTAGGGGAAACCTCCATCTTATGTAACCCTTGGAAGCAACTGTTAGGACAAAGTGGTTGCCAAGGCAGTGACCTCATTCAGTTCCAAAGAATGTGACATACCTCATTTCCTTGGTGATGGAACTCTCTGAACTTGGTATTCAAGAAGCCAGGCACCCAGAGGCAGTCCCAGTCCCAGGCCCAGTGGGCTCACTTGTTTGGATTTACCAAGGACAGAGTCAGTTTTGTTGGTACCTAATGATGTGAGGATGGCCAAATGCCAGAAGAGCTCTGAAGATGGACCTTTCCTGAGAAAACAGGTAGTGGCTAACCACTTTTTCCTGACATCTTCACAGTGTTGGTCAAGGAAACATGATCTGAGAGAAGACAGGCCATGTCGGGGGAACATAGTATGGCCCACCAGTCAGAGGATAATTCGGATAGTCAAAGACCTACTTGGGGGCAGGAGGTGCCTTTGTGGGAGTGGGTGTGGATTTGTTGTTTTGTCTCATGTTCTGAGAATAGATAGGAAAGGCGTTTTGTTTGGTTTGGAGCAGACAGTTTCTAGTAAGTCATTTGACACGGCGAGTGTTTCTGTTTCTGTGTATCCCACTGTGTCCGTTGTTGTAGACATTAGAAAAGAGAATGCATTAATGGATGTGTCCTGTCTAGTATAAATCTTCCCTATAATTCATCCTGCCCAATATATGAATGGACTGCAGCTTGTCTTATCGATGTGCAACACCTACTATCTTTCTAAGTTGTTGTTTTCTTCCTGAATTCTGGCCACTCTCCAGAATAGGCTCATGGATTTGTGTCCAAAATATGTACCACCTCCAAGCTCTGTGACATGGCCATGTAAAGGATAGTTGAAGAGAATGGCGAGCATCTCAGAAAACTCAGATATCAGTGTGACCAGGAAAGTCTCAGTGCAGAAACACTGCTTTGGGCTTTTTGCTTACTTATTGTTGTGTTGCACTGAATGTCAGGAAGGTCTTTGCCTCAGGTCACCCCTTTGTGAAGCCTGAAGAAAACAGTTTTCAAATGGAAATGAATGGGCCTCACCTGTGGCTCTTAGCTTAATTGCTTTGGAAAGGGATGTGTCTTTATCAGCCTCTTGGACCTGTGTGTGGCTGTGGCTTAGATTCTCAGCACCTGATGGATCTTAAGAATGATCCCATGTGAGCTTCCAAAACCACAATGGCAAAAAATATCATTCATTTTGGATGAAGTCTCTTGCCTTCCTCTGTTAGGTTGCTGCACTCCATCAAATGAGAATAGGGATTATTTGGGACAAATGAGTTCTTCAAAGCCCTGCAGAGGTGCTTGTGTTTTCGCTTGACTCTAAATCACCTAAAGAATTGATACCTAAAATCAGTAGACCTCAAATTGGAGAAACATAGAAGTATTAACGGCAGGTTTATTTGTTCACTCCTGGTTCACAGAAACGGTGTCCAGCCTACCCTGACTTTAGGCAAATGAGGGGCAAACGAGCTGATTTTGGACACTGTCTTGGGCTGCGCCCCTCATGGAAACCTCCAGCCAGATGTTAAGATGATTGACTATATGGAATAAGATGAGGGCTATGTGGGAGTGTTTTGGTTTTAATGTTGCTCATTTGTGTGGCATTGGAATAAATGACTGTGTCCACGTGGGCTTGAACTCTGGTGTGATTCCCCTTAGAGACTGGGTTTTGGAACTGAACTCAGAGAAGCATTGCATGAATTTTGTTGGGATTTTAAGAGGCCACGCATGAAAGTCGCTCTTGGAAACTGAGACCTAGGCCCCGGGTGGATTTCCACAGAGGCCTGGGAATCTCAGCAAGGATATCACATGATTTTATCCTTAAAGAAATGGCAGCCATAGTTGAGAGTCAAAACACACATGGACCTCACATTATAGACCTCAATGGGCCTCGCCTAATGTGACCTTTTGTCCACTCTTTGGGAAGCCTTACCTGTGAGAGTTCTCCAGAGATTTTATTGAAATGAGCTTCCTCACCATTTAATCTTTGCTGAATGAATTGAAACCCACAGTGCCTCCAACTTCATGCTTGAAAAATGGCTAGATAAATACCATGAAATTTTTGAAATACCTATGACCAGGTGGCACTGGAGAAACATTGGATGTCCTTTTGCTGATCATGATTATACCAGACAGTGCCTTGATTTACTGAGTTTCATGAAAATGGTGTAGAACAGAGATGCCAGTAGTTTGTAGCCTGCTGAGTAGTGGGTCTAGAGCAGTGGTGGGGAGGTGTTTGATAAAACATTCGTGGAAGGGCCTTGTGGATCTACCATTGGATTCCAAATGGCTTGTAACTGACATGGTGCAGCCAGCACACCCTTATATGTAAAGGCATCTTGTTATATGGAGAGTTTTCAGAGGAAAATTAAGAATCAGGTTGATATGGAAAAGGGGGCAATGGGGAAACTGTGAGAGATAGAAGCCTAGTTGGTGCATTCTCTTGCAGACCCTGACCCACCACACGTGACAGAACTCCCTCCAGCACTGTGTCCCAGTTTAGCTCCTAGTATTTCGTGAAACAAATACCAAACTCACAGTGCAGCAGCAAAAACTCCACAAAAATGGAGGAGGACCAAATGGCTTCACAGTCCACACGGGGAGACACTTAGTCCCCAGTGGCCTCAGTTTACTTACAAAGAGAGGATTCAGCACTTCTTTATCTTGTTCATTGGAAAATAAGAAACCATGTCCTCCAGGTCACATAGATGTAGACCCAGCTTTGATGGTCTCACTACAAAGGAAGCCAAATCTCCTGAAAACAACATATATTTCAAGTGCGGAAGCTCAGAGGCAGTTTTTCAAAAAGTTTTTAGGCCAGCAGAGCTCCATGTTTGTGGAGTGTTTACCCTGTCCCTTACTTTTTGAAACTCCTCTACCACCTCCAGAATGTGAACTCCTTAGCATTTTCCATTCCAGATATGTATTCACTGATTTTGTAACTCTTCTCCTCTTGTTGTGTCTTACTTTTGGTGAAGATAATGTCAAGGCATTGTTCTTAATGAGAGCGGGAGGATATTTGTGCAGCGTATATTTACATACACATTGGATTCATTTTCCAATTTTTCATTCGAAGTACTGAATCCCTGACACTAACCCATACCTAGTAGACTCAGACTATTCATCCTAATATAATGGGCAAAATTAACCCAACACAATAGAAATACAAGCACTTCAGAGGAGACATGTTGTATAGTTGGACTTGACATTTGCCTTATATAAGGTTGGAGTTATAAATCTAGTCAAATTTTAATTGAAATATTGTCCATGTGTTTTTAAACTTAACAAATATGTGAATTCTTGTTTCCCTTTTCTGTAGCCTATTCACACATGTATATTTATATGCATATATAGAATCCTACCAGGTATCACACGTACATTTTTGTGAGGTGGCTGTCTTGGCAGATACAAATTGTGAGAAGAGTTCACTCCTCCTAAATGCTTTTGGAAATGAAAATTCAACTTATAGGAGAGCGTCCTATTAGAAAAACATTATATATAAACTCATGTTCAGTAAAATAAATATTTTTTGCATTTGTGGATGATATATATTTACTGATGAATTTCGATTGGCATTTATATTGGTACTTTTTAATGTCTGTGAGTGTTGTGTGTGTGTGTGTGTGTGTGTGTGTATATATATATATATAGATATAGATATAGATATAGATATATAGATATAAATATAGATATACTCTCCAAATTTTTCAAAGTATGAAATATATGTGTCTTATTTTGCACTTCCTAAATTTTTCATATTCATGAATGTGGATTTATAATTATCTTTTCACAAGATTATCCTCAGAAACATTCATATACCCTACGAGACTCTTACCACTAATACTAATATAATGGAGAAAAAGAACCCAAACAGAATAGATACAAGCATTTCAGAAGAGACATGGTGTATAGTTGGACTTGCCTTTTGCATAATATAAGGTAGGAGTTATAAATCTATTCAATTTATTGAAATAATTTTCCATGTGTTTTATTTTTTTGACACAACACAAAATTTAATCTTTGAAAAATAAATAAAATTGACACTTCCTTAACCAAGCTAATGAAGAAAAAAAACCTCAAATTACTAAAATTAAGGATCATAAAGGAACTTTTACAGAGTACACAACTAAAATACAGAGAATAATTGAAAACTAATTTGAAAATTTATAGTCTAATAAATTAAAATACCATGATGACATCAATAAAATTTTAGAGATATACCCAAACTTAATTAGTAGGACGTGAACAATTTAAACAAATCAATTTCAAGCAATGAAATAGAAGTTGCTGTCAACAGCCTACCAATCAAGCAAAGCCCAGGAACAGACAGATTCTCAGCCATGTTCTACAAGACCTTCAAAGAAGCATTCATCACAATACTCCTCAAATTATTCAATAAAATAGAAAAGGATGGAACTCCTCCAAACTCATTCCATGAGGCTATTATCACTCACATACCAAAATCAGACAAAGACACATCAAGGAAAGAAATCTTCAGAGCAATATTCCTGACAAAGATATATACAAAAATTCTCAATAAAATTCTTTTTTTTAAGCCAAAGTTAATCAAAAGGGATAAAGAGGGACACTACACACTATTCCATGTGTTTTTAAAGTTAAGAAATATATGAATTCCTGTCTCCCTTTCTCTGTAGCCTATTAAGCACATGTATTTTTATATGCACAAATAGAATCCTACCTGGTTTCACACGTACATTCTTGTAAGGTGGCTGACTTGGCAGATACTATTTGTGAGAAGAGATCACTCCTCCTAAACGCTGTTGGTACAGAAAATTCAACCCATGGGTGAGCTTCCTAGATGAACAACATTATACATACATCCATGTTCAGTAAAATGAATATTTTGGGATATGCGGATGAGTTATTTTTCATGATGAATTTCGATTGACATATATATTGCGACATTATAATGTGTGTGTGTTTGTCTCTCTCTCTCTCTCTCTCTCTCTCTCTCTCTCTCTCTATATATATATATATATATATATATATATATATAGTCTCCAGATTTTCCAAAATATGAAATATATGTCTTCTTATACACCACCTGAATTCATTCATATTCATATATGTGGATTTATAATCAACTTTTAACAAGTTTATTCTCAGAAATATACATCCACTGAAATACATATTTGTTTCCTAGTACTGAAACCTAAATTCAGGGAAGGGTTCTTACAAATCCTAATATTTCTAGACTAACTGACCAAGTTTAACATCAATGCAAATACATTCCTATTGGATATGATGTGTTTTTTAAAGTTCATTTTTATTCAAACTTGGTGCGTTATTATTTATTCAGTTTATGGACATCATAAAATATATCCTTTCATTCACAAGTTCACAAATTTATAAATATTTGGTTTACTTTCAATCACTTCCTCCTTCGGAACACATATATTCCTCTATGTTTCTTGACTGGTCTTTTCACTAGACTTCTTTCTAAACACATTATTTTCGATTCCATTATCATTTTTGAAGCAAAACTCACACACTATTCATGATAAACGGTAACCCTAATAATACCATTAGATATATAACTTGTTGGAATGAATGTACATATATCAATATATGATTTCGTCTATATTTTCAGATATTAAAACAATCCATTATGTAAATTTGGAACCAGTCACATAATTTTTTCACAGTATGGTCTATTAATGCATCATCTCTATATTCATCAACACAGGGTAAACCTCTTAGTATCCCCAGTACTAATTTATATGTTTTCAAAATATTGCTCCCAGAAAAGGTGGAAGAAATACTCATGTCACCTGATCTACATATACATATTATCACAGTAATATTCTGGACACAAAATGCAAAGGTCACCATTATGATTGCAATAAAGCCTCAATGGAATGTGAACATGGATTACTAAAAACATCCATGTCCAGTTTGCCTAATGCTCTCAAATGTCAATCCAATTGGTGACTACATTTTTGTTTCTTTTTAAGATTATGTATTCAACCTCAACCATGTTGAAAATGTCAAATCTTATCACTCACGTTATACTTTGCCTGATTTCCTAATGTCTCTATTGATGTCTGCCTTCCTACATATTTTTCCCAGTTCATCATTGTGCCCAACTTTTCACATATGGTGCCATTTATATTCACTCTCTAACCGAAACCTATTGCTAAAGAACTTTTGGTCCAAATCCTAGACTCACTCTTCCTCCTAAACCTACTGACTATCTTTCTAATCCTACACAGTATCCCTTTTTCACTGGATGTTCTCTTCTACATTCAATCATCTGAGGTACAGGGTCTTATGCCATTGTATATCGATTTGCATCGACCTCGGTGCAAAACATTACTCAAGCTAAGGATCCCAATCAAGAGCCCAAATCCTTCTGGGCTTCAAATATTACCTAGATTTCTGTTTTCATACTTATATTTTACCTCTATATTCTTATAAATATTGCTGGTTCCCAATACCATTATTCATCCAGCAGAATGATTCCTAAGCCAAATGGAACATGCTATTAACCCTAACCATACAATGTTCCCTCAATCTCACTTTACAGAAGAGCAGGGATAAAATTGATATTACAATACAGGAAGTTAGGAGATCTTCCACCTGCTGAGTACCTCAAAATCCATGCAGAAATAATCCCTGGAGAAGATGTAGGCAGCTATGAAAGACCTGAGAGAACAAAAGTCATATTCCATGGCAAACAACATGGTCAGGATGAAAGGATGTGTCTGAGTCAGCCTCTCTATTCTTAATGCAGGGAAGATGGACCAAAGCAGGCCTGTGTGGAGAGCTGTTCCCAGGTGACTATGGTTTCTATACCATTCTAACATGTGAAAGTATCACAGGAAGTAGGGCAGCCTCCATGTCAGGAGACACTAGGATGCAACTGTTAGGACAAAGTAGTGGCCAAGGCAGGGACCTCATTTATTTCCTGAAGGTAGTGACCTCACCTCATTTCCTTGGCGATGGAACTCTCTGAATTTTGTGATCCAGGAAGCCAGGCACCAGAGCCAGTCCAAGTCCCAGTTGCAGTGGGCTCACTTGTTTGGATTTACTAAGGACAGAGTCAGTCTTTCTTGGTACCTACTGATGTAAGGGTTGCCAAATACTAAGAAAGCTCTGAAGAGGGGTCTTTCCTGAGAGGACAGGAATTGGCTCACCACTGCCTCCTGACAACTTCACAGAGTTGACCAAGGAGACCAGATCTGAGACAGAAAGGCCATTTGTGGGGAACATCGTATGGCCTACCAGTCAGAGGACACTCCAGATAGTGACAGACCTACTTGGGGGAAGGAGTTGCATTTGTGGGTGTTGGTTTGTGTTTGTGGTTTTTTTCCATGTTCTGAGAATAGGTAAAAAAGGAGGTTTGTTTGGATTGGAGTGGACTGTTTCCAGTAAGTCATTTGACAAGGAGACTGTTTCTATGTCTGTGTATCCCACTGTGTTTTTCTTTGTGGATATTAGAAAAAAATAGCTCATTGGGTGTGTCCTGTCTAGTAGAAAGCTTCCCAGCATGCATCCTTTCCAATTAATGAATGGACTGAGGCTTGCCTTATCCATGGGCAACACCTGCAATCTACCTAATTTTCCATTTATTCATGAATTCTGGCCACTCTCAAGATTAGTATCATGTATTTTTGTACAAGATATGTACCACCTCCAAGCTCTGTGACATGGCCATGTACTGGATAGCTGAAGGGAATGGCGAGCAACTCAGAAAACTCACATATTAGAGTAACAAGGAAAGTCTCAGTGGAGAAACCCTGCTTGGGGCCTTTTGATTACCTATTGTTCTGTTGCTCTGAATGTCAGAAAGGTCTTTGCCTCAGGCCACCCCTTTGTGAAGCCTGAAGAAAACAGTTTTCAAATGGAAATGAATGGGCATCACCTGTGGCTCTTTGCTTCATTGCTTTGGAAATGGATGTATCTGAATCAGCCTCTTGGCCCTGTGTGAGCCTGTGGTTTAGATTTTCAGCACCTGATGAATCTAAAGAAAGATCCCATGTGGGCATCCAAAACCTAAATGGAAAAAAGATCAGTCATTGTGGATGAAGCCTCTCGCCTTCCTCTGTAAGATTCCTGACCTCCATCAAGTGAGAATAGGGATCATTTGTGTCAAATAAGTTCTTCAAAGGGCTGCAGAGGGGAGACAATAGGTGCTTGGGTTTTCTTATAACTCCAATTCACACTAAAAATCTATACCCCACAGTCAGTAGGCCTCAAATTTGAGAAGTGGAGTAGTATTAACGGCAGGCCTATTTGATCACTTCTGGTTCACACTAACGTTGTCCAGGCCACCCTGACTTTAGGCAAATGAGGGACAAGGGAGATTATTTTTGACACTGTCTTGGGCTGTGCCCCTCATGGAAACCTCCAGCTAGAGGTTATGATTAGTGTCTATATAAAAAGATGAAGAGGGCCATGTGAGAGTGTTTTGGTTTTAATTGTCATCATTTGTGTGGCAATTTGAAGAGATGCCTGGGTCCACCTGGGCTTGAACTCTGTCGTGATTCCCCTTAGAGACTGAGTTGTGTAACTGACCTCAGAGAAGTATTCCCATGAATTGTGTTGGGATTTCAGGAGGCCACACATGAGATTCACCATTGGAATCTGAGATCTTGGCCCAGGGTGACTTTACACAGAGCACTGGGAATCTAAGCCAGGATATCACAAGATTTTATTCTGAAAGATTCCAGCCATAGTTAAAACACTAACAGGGAATCTTTAGATCACTTATAAGCAAATTAAAAAACAAAAATTTTTAACAAGAGTAAAAATACTTAGTTAATGTAATGCTACCCTGAATTTTTTGGGTGAGTTTTACTTTATATTCCCTGTTTGAGATCCTAGTAAACTTGAGAGAAAAAAAAAAAAGAAAAAAACAAAACTTTTGAACATAACTTTAAATGAAATAAAATCTGACCTACTGCTTTCGTAGTCATTCTCACATGTAGTAAGATGGGACACAGAGCCTTATCTCAGGTAAGACAGGGCTCTTTATAAATCTTAAGTGTTTTAGTTCTAAAGCTGATCTTCGTTTTTTAATATCCTTTTACAAAGTTTACATAAATTGTTTGAGGTCACATGAACATTAGCTAACACCATATAATATCACTTTTGAAACATGAATTAAAGAATGGCTGAATGTTTTTAACATTCAAATAGATTAGGCTCTCATTAATTTAAAAATACATTTAAATTGTTGCACAATGTAAAGTGTAACATAAAACTTTACATATCTTATTGATAACAGGTAAATAAATCCCCAAAATATATTTTATTTACCATACAACTTCAGAACACCAGCTTGATATAATGCTCTTTTAAAGTTTCTACCTTATCGAGTTGTATAACTGGAAGATATGAGCACATTAATAGCATCACAGTTACATTGATGTTTCTACATTAACCAAGTTTATCTTTTAAAGAAATGGCAGTACAGTGCTCTAAAATAACAGTTCTGTTTTAAACAGTTGTTTAATTTTTATGGTTGCTTGCTCTGGAAAAAATAAAACTTAATAAACACAATGTTATGAGTAATCTTATGTTTTAAGAAATTTTTGTCTCTTTAACACATGACTAATTTTTACAATCTTACACAGACTTTAGTAGAAAGTCTGTATAAGATTGTAAACATTTTATACAGATTTTGTATTAAAAATTGATAGACCTTAGTATATCAATCAGATATCAAACAAAAACACTCATGAATGAGTAAATCCAAATCAAATTTACTTTACTTTTTAATCAAAATATTAGACAAATGTATTGAACAGTGTAAACCATTTTTTGGTTGAAGGAAAAGTCCTAGAACAAAGTCATATAGACCTTTGGTAGACAATAATATTTTATTAGATTTTTGAACACCTAGAAAAACTTATAGGCATAAATTTGAAGACATTTATATTTATCTGTTTATCCAATCTAAATTGAAACATTTAAACCACGTGAATTAAAGATCTGTGGTCCACTTTTTAAAATTTGTTTTTATGAGCGCTTTTTTATATGAGTGCTCCTTATATATGTTAATTTGTGTATCATTTGAATGATATACGGACATATGTGTATATATATATATATATATATATATATATATATATATATATATATATAGAGAGAGAGAGAGAGAGAGAGAGAGAGAGACATACAACACATAACAAAAGTGTGCACACCTAATAATAGTGAAGGCCTTGTAGCTTTTCACAGGTGAAATCACCATTGCAATGTTTTTAAAACTCCACAGTTGGTCAAAGATAAAACTGATCAGAAAAACATTAACCTAGGTCTGTAGGATCAAAATCATAAACTCAAAAAAAAAAAGAATCTAAGAAAAAATTATGAGTCCTAGAAAAAATGACTGGCCGGTAATTAGTAAATACCATACAATTTACCATTTTTTTCCCTTAGGCTCAGATCAGTCTCCTACTGAGCTTACAGGAGACTTTCATTTGCATTTCAACAGAAGTCCTGGCTGAGGTCTGGAAGGAGCAGGAAAAAACTGCTATTCTGAGCAGACACCTCAGGCCTAAGGCATTTTAACCATAATTTTCTGGTGAGGATGTTGAAAATTATGCTACAAGTTTAAGATACAATTCACAAAATTTTATATCTTTACATCTTGTTTTGTCAACAGATATCATACTATGATTTACTATCCTTGTCCAAATTAATGCACTGGTAAACACAGTGACATTTTCCCAGGCTACCCAATTCAGAATTGGAGAAAAAAAGACTGCAAGATTGGGAAGTTACTTGCCAACTTGGAAGTAGAGTTCTTTAGTTTTCCATCCTAAGTATTTAAGTTCTCTGGCATGAATTATCTGAAATCAAAAACTAAACAATTACCTAAACCCGACTTTTAACTGCAATATTGTGCAATGCTTCAAAAAACGCATTCAGATACCAGATTTTTACAATAAAACATCATCATTTAGACACACATTCAGCTAAGATCATTCTCAAGAAACAATTTATAATATAAACACATTATTGCACATGTCTTAAAGGGCCAAAAACAAAGGCACAATACAGACAGAAAGGAACTCCAGAATATGGCTGACAGACAGAAGCCTTTAAAACAGAGCAGATAAGAGAAAAATCTCCTGCACCAGTGGCACCACAGATGTCCCCACAAGGGGACCAGATGTTTTCACAGAGAAGCTACCTGAAATGTAAAATCAAGGGTCTCCATGGTGACTTTACTGCATTTAGTGTCCCCTTTTTATTTTTCTCTTTTAAAAGAAGACAGAGGTGTCATAATGCTTACAGTGCAGGGAAGGAAGGAGGGAATTCCCTGAAGCAACAGGGCTTTGGCAGTTGCTGGGGTCCCTCAGTCCCTCCTTTTACTTACAGGATTAGCTCTTCTGTTTCGGGTCCACTCCAAGCATGCTCCGTCTCCTAACATTTCAGTCGTCAGCTCTCAAAAAGTTCTGGGACGGGGCCGGGTATCAAAATTTGTAACTTAAAGTTCGGTTTCTGACCCTGAAGCAAATTAATGCTAATTTAATAATGAGGACAGGGTTTTGAGAAAAAGAAAATGGAGGTTTATTGCTTTGCTAACAAAGGAAAAACAAGGGGACTCTGCCAAAAGGTTGTGACTCTCATGATCTGGAGGGACAAGGGATTTTAAAGAGTTTCACTTGTTAACCTGGGATATACTCAGTTCTTCGTTCCCCAGCAGGCATTGCCCTGTGCAGTGGGTGTGCTCCAGGCAGCCAGCTAGGGGCTTCTTTCTTCCTGCTTAACAAAGGTGGGTAAAGTTCATCACAGTTCCTTAAAACACAGTCGAAAGGGTGTCAGGCTTACTTGCTTTGTTACCCTTTTTCACGTCCAATATCCTTAAAATTTTACCACAGAAATCAAACAAAAAAACGCACAAAAACAAACAACAAAAAACATATAGACCACAGAACAAAACACAGAAAAACAGAATCCTGGTGCCGAAACAGAAAAACAGAGGAGCAATGCAACATCTTGCTAAAGCTCCAGGGTAGGAGCGTGTGTGTGCCCATCGGCACCTCTCTACCCTTCCAGAGGAATTCCCTACAGAACAGAACAGAGGACAGCATGATTCTCATTACTGTCCTGGACAGGAGTGTATGTGAGCCTCCCCAGGCCACCTCTCTGTCATCAGAAGAGATCTCCCTTAACCAGATATCAGATGTTATAAAGGCGCCACTTACCTATGGAGGCCTCCTCCACCAGGGGCTTGATAATAGTTTTAGTGTGGTGGTTAACTGCAGTGCTCCCCAGACTGATGGCTCACTCCAAGGCCTTGGAACATCTCAAGTTGTGCACCCCCTAGAGTGGTTCTCCAGCCCAGTGCCCTGGAGGGAAGGCCAGCTTCAGAATTTTCAGCAGTCTGGTTTTGTGATCTGCTCGGGCAGGGTCATCTCACTGGGGAACTCCAAAATTTTGGACTAGGATGCAAGAAAAGACCACTGACTCCAATTAAAATCAAATTAAGGCAAGCTTATTATTTCAACAGGCTGGGCTGCCTCTCCTTCCCAAAATGGCGGGAACAAGACAGCAACCCCACCTTTCCTACAGCCCAGCTATATAGCCCAGAAAGTTACACAAACGGGTGGTTACAGATAACAAAACTTTGAAAGCATCACACTAATGGTAGTTTACATTTTTTTTTTGCTGGCCCCAATATCAGAAATAATGAGGACCATTAGGGCCTCAGAGAGGGTTGTTGTCTGGCCAGGGAAGGCCAATATTTATGAGGTGTCACTAAAGTTTCAGAAAGTACTGTTATCTGGTCAGAGAGCCAGGTGTGGATGAGTTCAAGGCACGGGCAGGCGTTCCAAGCAGGTTCAGAATTTGCAGTAATTTAGAGTAAAGCCAAAATTATCTTTTCACGGCTTTGTGGCAAGATGGTTCCCAATTTTAATAAAAAATCAGGTTGGGTCTATCAAGCCTCTCCCTTACTTTTGGAAACTCCTCTGCAAACTCCAATGTTGTGAACTCCCGAGCATTTTAATTCCAGATATGTATTCACAGAATTTCTAACTCTTCTATTCCAATTGTGTCTTTCTTGGGGCGAAGGTAATATCAAGTCATTGTTCTGGATGAGAGTGGAAATATTTTTGTGTAGCACATATTTGCATACACATTTAGGAGATCACTCCTCCTAAACACTGTTGGAACAGAAAATTCAAACTATGGGGGAGCTTCTTAGTTGAACAACATTATTCATGAATCCAAGTTCATTAAACAAATAGTTTTGGATCAGTGGATGATATATATTTCAAGATGAATTTCAATTGGCATATACTATGCTACATTTTAATGTCTGTGTGTGTTTTTTGTTTATAATGTTTTGCGATTTATATGGATTTAAAATCAAGTTTCCACAAGATTATTCTCAGAATATTCATCCACCTGAAATACATATTTGTTTCCTAGTACTGGAAACTAACTTCAGTAAATGGTGCATAAAAATCCTAATATTTCTACAGTAACTGACCCAGATTAATATCAATGCAAGTAGATTCCTAGGGGACATGATGTGTATTTTGATGTTCATTTTTATTCAACACTGCTACATTACTATTTCTGCAGCTTATGCACATCATACTGTATATATTTCATTCAAAAGTTCGCAAATTTATATGCATGTGTTTCACGTTCAATCACTTCCTGCTTCAGAACACATGAATTCCTCCAGGTTTCTTGACTATTCTTTTCATGATACTTCTTTCCAAACACATTATTTTTGATTTCCATAATCACGTTTGAAGCAAAACTCACACACTTTTCAGGATAAAATATAACCCTAATATTACCATTAGATGTATAAGTGGTTAGAATGAATGATTGCATATCAATATGAGATTTCTTTTATATTTTCAGATATCAATTCAATCCATTATTTAAAGTGGAACCAGTTATATTATTTATACACATTATGGTCTATTCATGCATAATCTGCATATTCATAGACACAGGGTACACCTATTTGTACCCCAAATACTAAATTATACGTCTACAAAACATTGCTCCAGAAACGGTGGAAGAAATATTCATGTCACCTGATCTACACATACATTTTATCACAATAATATTCTGGACACAAAATGCAATGGTCACACTTATGATTTTAAAAAAGCCTAAATGGAAAGTGAACATGGATTACAAAAAAACATCCAAGTCCTGCTTACCTAATGCTCTCGAATTCAATCCTATTTGTGACAACATATTTGTTTCTTCCTAAGATTATATATTCAAACTCAACCCTGTTGAAAATGTCTAAACCAATTACACACTTTATTGCTGGGAGCCATCAGCCAAGTAGGTATGACAAATTCCTTGCCAGCTTACTCCCATGCTGTCTAGTGGAAGGACTTCTGAAAGGTGACCTTGCTCAAGGACCAGGGCAGGATCCGTGTTTAGGGTGTTCCCCCTTTAGAATAGGGCAGTTTAGCATAATAGGAGAGTAGGGTGTTTCCCCTTTAGAATAGGGTGGTTTAGTAATAGGAGATTAGGGTGTTCCTCTTTTGGAATAGGGCGTATCCTGCTGCTGAGTTCCTCTTGAGTGCTTAGGGTCAAACAGTATATTTTGGGAGACAGAAGCCCATGCGGAGTGGATTTGGGAGAGAGTGGATTAGGGCAGAGTGGAGATTTGGGAAGAGACCGTGGATTCCCCCAGAACGTGTTTGTAGACGGCCGGTGTGAGTTCGGGAATAAAGAATTGCTGTTTGAATCTACAAGCTGTGTGGAGACTCGTGATTTGTGCCCAGCCAGAGACTGCGGCATTTGGCGGTCCGTACGGGGAACATCTGAAGAGAAGGTAAGTGAAATTGTTCAGCCCCTGAAGGAGAGCGAAAGAATGGGTGAGCATTTCAAAAAACAATGTGTTCTTGTTCTGATTTATTTTGTTTTTATTTCAAGTTGCCTGTTCCTAGAACTTTCTCAGGCAAACTGGGGAAAATGGTTGGCTCAAGATTTGAAGTTGTTCACCTCCAAGGAAGAGAAATTGTTAAAAGAAGGAGGCACCCCAGTAAGACCAAGAACAGTTAGGGCATATGTTGATACAATACAAAAATGTAGCTCATGGCTTTTTAACGAGAAGTTGTTAAATATATCAATGGGACCATCATGGTATCCTGTAGAAGGATTTTTCTTCAACAAGAAAGAGATGGCTAATTCTGTTTACTATGCTTGTCTAAGATCTTGGTTTTTACAGACATCTGATTAATTTACAAAGCTAAAGTGTTAAAATATCAACCACTAAATATGAAATCAAGTACTCTTTACTTATTAAGTTCCATAAGGTAATATATTTAATCATTATGTGTGTTTTCATAAATTGGTGAATGGAAAAATGTTTAATATTGCTTTAGTCTGTGTCTTTGCTGAAACAAGGTTACTAAGTGTTAAGATTCTATCAGGTGTAATTTACATACAAAGAGTATAAGAAGTTTCAGTTGGGTTTCAATTACAGTATTATAGTATCATAAAAAACATGAAAGTCTTTCATCTTATTAAAGTGGAGTAATTTGTCTAAATCAGAAATTTTATAAGGGTTATTTCAGAATGTGAATTTATAAAAAGGGTTAACGGCTAGAAAAGAGATTAAGATTAAAGATGTAAAAATATATTTTAATATGGAAGGTTAAAAGAAAAAGAAATGTTTCTAGATGAGACAATCTCTGTGTGGTAAAGTAAAAAGTTATAAAATGCCATTTAAAAAGATTTTGAGGAAACTAGACTTACTTTAAAAGTTTGAGAAAGGAAGAAAGAAAAAAAGGTATTTGTACATGGCAGATTGAGACAAAGCTTCTTAATGGAGTAAAAAAGGCCTTTGGTTGAAGGGCAGCCATGTAAACTAATATTAAGCGATTTAAACAGAGTCTAAGCCTCGTTTAAAAGAGTGAAGCTGTAGGTGGTGAAAAAGTACATTTAAAAGTACAGTATAGATGATAATTAAAAGGCTTTAAAAGGTTAAATTGAAGGTGGTTAAGATGCCTTCATGACAGAGGAAAAAAAAAAACCCAGGATAATGGGAAGATAATAGGATAAAAGATATTTAGATAAAGAAGATTAAAAATTTTAAGTGGAAAACTTTAAGACAAAAGTACAGAAAGGTAAGAAAAAAGAGAGAAGATGTAGGAAGATAAAAAAGATAAGAAGACAAGAATTTTAAACCCACAAAATAGGGAACAAAAGAAAACTAGGAAGAAAAAAAAAAAAAGCAACTAAGGGTGAATTACAAACCTTAGGGGAAAAAAAAAAACTAGAAGATAGAATTAAGATAGAAAATGGTTAAAAATGTAAAGTAAAGGTATTTCAGATAGAAAATGCAAAAAGCTAAGACAACTATTAGATACAGACATTCAAGACAAAAAAGTTAGAAAAGTTTAAAGTCAAATATTGGATAAAATAAAAGATTTAAATGTACTTATTAAAGCAAAAAGAGGGAATTGGAAAGGGGTATATATCCCCCAAAGATAAACTTAAAATAACACTTTTTACCCTAAACTTTTTAAATTTGGATTCATCAGGACTTAGTGCTGCAGAAAGGCATATGTATCCAAAAAATGTGCATAAGCCTAAAGTTCTTTGGAAAGATATTCTAACAGGACAATGGAAAGGTCCAGACCCAGTGATTGTCTGGAGTCGGGGCTCTGTTTGTGTGTTTCCACAGGGAGAACAGCAGCCGATTTGGATTCCAGAAAGACTAACTAAAGCAATTTCTACAAATCGAAAAGAAGATGATTTGACTCAAATCCATAACAGCTGATATCCAGAACTCCAGCTTGGCCATTCTTACATCTGCAACAGTGATTAACAAGGATGCTTTTTTCAATATCTATTTTATTATTGCATTTTTCCCACATCATAAGGTTCTATTTTTATTTTTTGAGCTCATACAAACCTAGGTTAATGTTTTTCTGATCAGTTTTATTTTTTGACTGTGGAGTTTTTAAACATTGCAATGGAGATTTCACCTAGGTAAAGCTACAAGGCCTTTATTATTATCTTATGTGTTGTACGTTTGTTTGCACATTTGTGTTTTGTGTTATATGTCTGTGTGTGCGTATGTCCATATTTCATATATGAGGAGCGCTCATGAGAAAATGGATCCAAATTATTATTTTTTTTTTATTCACGTGATTTAAATGGCTTAATTTAAATTAGGTAAACAGCTGTTAAAGATTCTTTTTAAAGGTGGTTAACAGATCTGCTTGTTTACTAATTTAAATCAGGTAAACAGCTGTTAAGGATTGTTTTTTAAGTAGGTTAACAGATCTGTTTGTTTACTTTCACCTTTCCTTTTCATTATATTTAATAATTCTTTTCAGGTTAATGTCTTTTTAGCATCATTGCCAGAATTCCTATCTTCATCCCAATGAATATAACTCAACAAGTATGCTCAATCAAGGAGTCAACTTACTTTGGGAGGAAACGGACTTTGAGAGGAGACGGACAGATTGATAGATTCCTCCCCTTTGAACTGCTTACAGAACTTGCCTGGACTATGTAACTACGTTTAGTGCAGCAAATTGTGGTAATGCTGGCATATCTTTGCTGATGGTGTCACCAGTGATCTTTGCTGATGGTGTCACCAATGATGCAATTTTTCCAAAGGAACTGTCAATTGGCTTGGTGTCGTGGCATTTCTGTATCCTCCTCCCTTCTGCTAGTGATGGTCTAAATTTGGGGGCCAATGGCTATATGCTGGACCGGCAGTCAGTGACGGGTATGATCCAATTGCAATGGTATCAACCTAAGACAGGAGGCTGACGCCTAAAGGTCAGTTACCTAAAGGTCAGTTTTCCGATGACGGGTAAGAGCCATATGTTGAATTGGACAACCTACCAGGCGCGGTCCTTAAGCCACATTAACCTCACTCCCCCACTGGCACCAAGGCCAAATTTGGGGGCCAACAGAGGTGAGGCAAAGAACCTCACCCCCCCACTGGTGCATAGACCTATCCACAAGTATGGCTGTATGCTGGACCGGTAGTCAGTGACGGGTATGATCCAGTTGCAATGGTATCAACCTAAGACAGGAGGCTGACGCCTAAAGGTCAGTTACCTAAAGGTCAGTTTTCCAATGACGGGTAAGAGCCATATGTTGAACTGGACAACCTACCAGGCACGGTCCTTAAGCCACATTACTTGTTGTTTAATTAATCAGAAGGGGGGAGATGCTGGGAGCCATCAGCCAAGTAGGTATGACAAATTCCTTGCCAGCTTACTCCCATGCTGTCTAGTGGAAGGACTTCTGAAAGGTGACCTTGCTCAAGGACCAGGGCAGGATCCGTGTTTAGGGTGTTCCCCCTTTAGAATAGGGCAGTTTAGCATAATAGGAGAGTAGGGTGTTTCCCCTTTAGAATAGGGTGGTTTAGTAATAGGAGATTAGGGTGTTCCTCTTTTGGAATAGGGCGTATCCTGCTGCTGAGTTCCTCTTGAGTGCTTAGGGTCAAACAGTATATTTTGGGAGACAGAAGCCCATGCGGAGTGGATTTGGGAGAGAGTGGATTAGGGCAGAGTGGAGATTTGGGAAGAGACCGTGGATTCCCCCAGAACGTGTTTGTAGACGGCCGGTGTGAGTTCGGGAATAAAGAATTGCTGTTTGAATCTACAAGCTGTGTGGAGACTCGTGATTTGTGCCCAGCCAGAGACTGCGGCACTTTATACTTTTGCTGATTTCCTAATGTCTCTATTTATGTCTGCTTTCCTACATATTTTCCCCTGTTCATCATTGTGACTGACTCTTCACATGTGCTGATATTTACATTCACTCTCTACCCGAAACCCTATTTGTAAAGAACTTTTGGTCCAAATCCTATACTCACTCTTCTTTATAAACCTGCTGACTACCTTGGTAATCCTACGGACTATTCCTTTATGACTAGATGTTCTGTTTGTTATTCAATCATCCGAGGTACAAGATCCAATTTCATTGTATATTGACTTATCTGAGACATCTGTGCAGAATATAATTCAAAGCTAAGTATCCCACTCAAGGGCCCAATGCCCTACTTGGCTTCAAATCTTCCCTAGATTTCTGTTATATTTTACCTATATATTCTTGTAAATATCACAGGTTTCCAATACCATTATTCATCCAGCAGAATGATTGCTAACCAAAATTGAACATATTATTAACCCTAACCATACACTGTTCCCTCAATCTAACTTTAGAGCAGTGCAGGGACAGAGTTGGTCTTACAAAAGAGGAATGTTGGGGATCTTCCACCTGCTGAGAATATCAAAGATCCATGCAGAAATGATCCCCGAAGAAGATGTAGACTGCTATGAAGGACCTGAGAGAGCAAAAGTTAGCTTCCATGGCAAACAACCTGGTCACTATGAAGGGATGTGTCTGAATAAGCCTCTCTCTTTTTAATATAGAGCAAATGGACCAAACCAGGCCTGTGTGGAGATCTTTTCCCCGGTACCAATGGTTGATATACCATTCTAACTTGTGAAAGTGTCACAGGAAGTAGGGGCAGCCTCCATCTCATGGGACCCTTGGAAGCAACTGTTAGGACAAAGTGGTTGCCAAGGCTGTGAGCTCATTCACTTCATGAAGGAAGTGACCTACCTCACTTTCTTGGTGATGGAACTCTCTGAACTTGGGATCCCTGAAAACAGGCAGCCAGAGTCAGGCCCAATAACAGTCACAGAAGTCTCACTTTTTGGATTTACCAAGGAGAGAGTCAATCTTTCTTGGTATCTACAGTTGTGAGGATGGCCAAATGCCAGGAAAGATCTGAATTGGGGTCTTTCCTGAGAAAGCAGGTATTGGCTCACCGCTGGCTCCTGACAACTTCACAGAGTGGGCCAAGGAGTCCAGATTTGAGAATAGAGAAGCCATTTCGGGGGAACATAGTATGGCCCACAAGGCAGAGGACACTCTTGATAGTCACAGACCCTCTTGGGGGAAAAAGGTGCCTTTGTGGGAATGAGTGTGTGTATGTGGTTTTGTCTCATGCTCTGAGAATAGGTAGGAAAGGCGGTTTCTTTGGTTTAGAATGGACTGTTTCTAGTAAGTCATTTGACAAAGCAAGTGTTTCTATGTCTGTGTATTCAACTGTGTCCATGGTTGTAGACATTACAAAAGAAAATGCATCAATGGATGTGTCCTGTCTAAGAGAAAGCTTCCCCACATTCATCCTGCCCAATTTATGAAAGGACGGAGGCTTGCCTTATTGATGGGCAAGACCTGCTGTCTTCCTAAGTTTCTGTTTTCTTCTTGAATTCTGGCCACTCTCCAGAATAGACTCATGGTTTTGTGACCAAGATATGTAGCACCTCAAAGCTCTGTGACATGGCCGTGTACTGGATAGCTGAAGGGAATGGCGAGAATCTCAGGAAACTCAGATATCTGTGTGATCATGAAAGTCTCAGTGGAGAATCCCTGCTTTGGGCCTTTGCTTACCTATTGTTCTGTAGCACTGAATGTCAGGAAGGTCTTTGCCTAAGGCACCACTTTGTGAAACCTGAATAAAACAGTTTTCTAATGGAAATGAATGAGCATCATCTGTCTCTCTTTGAGTAACTGCTTTTGAAAGGGATGTGTCTGAGCCAGTCTGTTCCCTGTGTCTGAGGCTGTGGCTTGCATTCTCAGCACCTGATGGATCTAAAGAAAGATGCCATGTGTGCATCCAAAACCAAAATGGCCAAAAGAGCAGTCATTGTGGATAAAATCTCTTGCCTTCCTCTGTAAGGTTCCTGACCTCTATCAAGTGAGAATAGGAATCCTTTGGGTCAAATGACTTCTTCAAAGCCCTGCGGAGGCTAGCCAATAGGTGCTTGGGTTTTCTCATGACCCCAATGCACATAAAGAATCTAAACCCCACAGTCAGTAGGCCTCAAATTGGAGAAGCTGAGCAGTATTAATGGTAGGCCTTTTTGATCACTTCTGGTTCACAGAAGGGGTGTCCAGGCCACTCTGACTTTATGGAAATGACGAGCAAGAGTGCGTATTTTGGACACTGTCTTGTCCTGCGCTCCTCATAGAAACCTCCAGCTAGAGGTTATGATGAGTGTCTATAGGGAAGAAGATGAGAGCCATGTGGGACTATTTTGGTTTTAATTGTGGTCATTTGTGTGGCAGTTGGAAGAGATGACTGGGTCCACCTGGGTTTGAACTCTGGTGTGAATCCCCTTAGAGACTGAGTTCTGGAAGTGACCTCAGAGAAGTATTGCCATGAATCGAGTTGGGATTTTAGGAAGCCATGCATGAGAGTCGCCCTTATAAACTTAGATCAAGGTCCAGGGTGGCTTTCCACAGAGCACTGGGAATCTCAGCCAAATTATCCCATGATTTTATTCTTAAAGAATTGGCAGCCATACTTGAGAGTCAAAACACACATGGAACTCACATTGTAGACCTCAATAGGCCTGGCTTCATGTAACCTTTTGGCCACTCTATGGGAAGCGTTGCCTATGAAAGTTCTCCAGAGTTTCACTGAAATGAGCTTCCTCAACATTTAATGGTTCTTGAAAGCCACAGTGCCTCCCAACTACATCCTTGAAAAATGGCTAGATAAATACTTTGAAATTTTTGAAATTCCCATGACCAGGTGGCACTGGAGTATCTTTGGATGTCCTGCTGCTGATCATGAGTGTACCAGAGAGTGCCTTGATTGACTGGAATTTATAAAAATAATGTAGAACAGAGATGGTAGTAAGTTGGAGCCTGCTGAGTAGTGGGCCTAGAGCAGTGGTAGCCACGTGTGTGATAAAACATCTGTGGTGGGTCCATGTGATTAGCCCATTTGCTTCCAAATGGCTTGTGACTGACATGGTGCAGCCAGCAGACCCTTATTTGTAAAGGCATCTTTTTATTTGGAGAGCTTTCAAGGTAATGATCAGAATCAGGTTGATATGGTCAAGGGTGCAAGCTATGTGAGAAAGAAGCCTGGTTGTTTCATTCTCCTGCAGACCCTAACCCACTACACGTGACAGAACTCCCTCTAGCACTGTGTCCCAGTTAAACTTGTTGTTCAAAAAGCCCAGTGCAGCAACAAGAACCAAAAGCCCCAGTGCAGCAGCAAGAACCACCACAAAAATCTGAGGAGGACCAAATGGCTTCACAGTCCACACGGGGTGAAACTTAGCCTCCAGTGGCCACACTTTACCTACAAAGAAAGAATTCAGCACTGCTGCCTCAGGTTCATTTGAAAATAAGAATCCATGTTCTCCAGGTCATATAGATGCAGACCCAGCTTTGATGGTCTCACTACAAAAGAAGCTAAAACTCCTTAATACAACATATATTTCAAGTGCCCAGCTTCAGAGGCAGTTTCTCAAGAAGTCTTTAGGCCAGCAGAGCTCAATGTTTGTGGAGTGTTTACCATGTCCCTTACTTTTGGAAACTGCTCTACCACCTCCAAGGTTGTGAACTCCTGAGCATATTCCATTCCAGATTTGCATTCACAGATTTTCTAACTCTTCTCCTTTAATTGTGTCTTACCTAGGGTGAAGGTAATGTCAAGGAATTGTTGTGGATGAGAGTGGGAAGATTTTTGTGTAGCACATATTTGCATACACATTGGATTCATTTTCCAATTTCCCATTAAAAATACTGAATCCCTGACACGAACCCATACCCTACTAGACTCTGACTACTAATCCTAATATGATGGAGAAAAATAACCCAAACAGAATAGAAATACAAGCAGTACAGAGAAGGCATGGTGTATAGTTGGACTTGCCTTTTGCATTATGTAGGGTAGGTGTTATAAATCTAGATAATTTTTAATTGAAATAGTTCTCCATGTGTTTTTAAAGTTAACAAATATGTGAATTTCTATCTCCCTTTCTCTGTAGCCTATTCAGCAAATGTATTTTTATATGCACATATAGAATCCTAGCTGGTATCACATGTACACACTTGTTTGGAGGCTGACGTGGCAGATAAAAATTATGAGAAGAGATAACTCCTCGTAAATGCTGTTGGATCTTAAAATTCAACCTATGGATGATCTTCCTAGTTGAACAACATTATTCATAAATCCATGTTCAGTAAAATTAATATTTTTGGATCAGTGGACGATATATATTTCACCATGAATTTCGATTGGCATATATACTGCTACTCTTTAATGTCTGTGTGTGTTTTGTGTTTGTGTGTGTATATATATATATATATATATATATATATATATATACAATCTCCAGATTTAATATAAAATATATGTGTCTTATTATACACTCCCTAAATACATTCATATTCATGTATGTGGATTTATAATCAAATTTTTACAAGATTATTCTCAGAAATATTCATCCCCCGAAACACATATTTGTTTACTAGTACTGAAAACTAACTTCAATGAAAGGTGCATACAAATCCTAATATTTCTGCAGTAACTTACCCAGGTTAATATCAATGCAAGTAGATTCCTATGGGACATGATGTGTATTTTGACATTCATTTTTATTCAACATTGGTACAGTACTATTTCTTCAGTTTATGCACATCATAGGATAAATGTTTCATCCAAAATTTCAAAATTTAAAACTTTTGATTCACTTTCAATCACTTCCTGCTTCAGAACACATGTATTCCTCCATGTTTCTTGACTGGTCTTTCATGAGACTTCTTTGCAAACACATTATTTTCGATTTGCATAATCAATTTTGAAGCAAAACTCACACACTCTTCATGATCAACCGTAACACTAATATTACCATTAGATGTACAACTGGTTGTAATGAATGTATGTATGCCAATATCAATATAAGATTTCCTGTATATTTTCAGATATCAATTTATTCCAATTCCAATTTCTAATGTTGGGTCCAGTTATATTATTTATTCACAGTTTGGTCTATTCATTCATCATCTCTATATTCATCAAAACAGGGTACACCTATTTTTTTCCCCAATACTAATTTATAGGTTGTAAAAATATTGCTCCCCATAATGGTGGAAGAAATACTCATATCACCTGATCTACATATACATTTTTATCACAGTAATATTCTGGACACAAATGTAAAGGTAACACTTATGATTGTACCAAACCCTAAATTGAACGTGAATATATATTACTAAAACCATCCATGTCCAGGTCGCCTAATGGTCTCAAATTTCAATCCTATTGGTGACTACATATTTGTTTCTTCTAATATCATATATTCAACTTCAACCCTGTTGAAAATGTCTAATCCTGTTACTCACTTTATACTTTGCCTGATTTCCTAATGTCTCTATTTTATATCTGCTTTCCTACATATTTTCCCCAGTTCATCATTGTGACTGACTCTTCATATGTGCTGATATTTTCATTCACTCTCTAAACGAAACCCTATTGCTAAAGAACTATATTTCCAACTCAAAGACTCACTCTTCAACCTAAACCTACTATTTTCCTAATCCTACTGACTATCCCTTTTTGACTGGATGTTCTCTTCGACATTCAGGCATCTGAGGTACTAGGTTTTATTCCATTGTATGTAGATTTACCTGCGACCACATTGCAGAATGTAATTCAAAGCTAAATATCATAATCAAGGGCCCAATGCCCTTCCTGGCTTCAAATCTTACCTAGATTTCTCTTTTCATACTTATATTTCAAATACATATTCTTATAAATATTTCAGGTTCCCAATACCATTATTCATCCAGCAGAATGATTCCTAACACAAATAAAACATGTTGTTAACCCTAACCATACACTGTTCCCTCAATCTAAATTTACAGAGGGAAGGGACAGAGTTGGTCTTACAGTAAAGAAATGTAGGGGGTCTTCCACCTACTGAGACCCTCAAAGTTCCATGCTGAAATGATCACTGGAGAATATATACGCAGCTATGAAGGACCTGAGAGAGCAAAAGTCATGTTCAATGGCAAACAACCTGGTCAGGATGAAGGTTTCTGTCTGAATCAGCCTCTCTATTCTTAATGTAGAGAAGATGGACCAAACCAGGCCTGTGTGGGTAGCTGTTCCCGGGTGCCTATGGTTGATATAAGATTCTAACTTGTGAAAGTGTCACAGGAATTAGGGACAGCCTCCTTTTCATGTGAGACTTGGAAGCCACTGGTTGGACAAAGTGATTGCCAAGGCAGTGACCTCATTCAGTTCCTGAAGGAAGTGACCTCACATCACTTCCTTAGTGAAGGAAATCTCAGAACTTGAGATTCATGAAGCCAGGCACCCAGCGTCAGTCCCAGTCCCAGTCCCAGTGGTCTCACTTGTTTGGATTTACCAAGGACAGAGTAAGTCTTTCTTGGTACCTATTGATGTGAGGATTGCAAAATGCCAGTAAAGCTCTGAAGAGGGGCCTTTCCTGAGAAAGCAGGTAGTGGCTCACCTCTGGGTCCTGACACCTTCACAGAGTTGGCCAAGGAGACCAGATCTGAGACATTTCAGGCCATTTAGGGGGAAAATAATATGGCCCACCAGTCAGAGGACACTCCGGATAGTAACAGACCTTCTTGGGGGAAGGAGCTGCCTTTGTGGGTGTTGGTTTGTGGTTTTGTCTCATTTTCTGAGAATAGGTAGGCAAGGCGCTTTATGTGCTGTGGAATGAACTGTTTATTGTAAGTCATTTGACAAGGCGAGTGTTTCTATGTCTGTTTACCTCACTGTGTCCGTGGTTGTACTCATTAGAAAAAAAGAATGCATCAATGGATGTGTCCTGTCTAGTAGAAAGCTTCCCAGAATTCATCCTGCCCAATTTATGAATGGAGTTCAGATTGCCTTATCAATGGGTAACACCTGCAATCTTCCTAAGTTACAGTTTTCTTCCAGAATTCTGGCCCCTCTCCAGAATAGTCTCATGGTTTTGTCTCTAAGGTATGTACCACCTCCAAGCTCTGTGACATGGCCATGTACTGGATAGCTCAAGTGAATTGTGAGCATCTCAGAAAAATCAGATATATGTGTGACCACTAAATCTCAGTGGAGAAACCCTGCTTTGGGCCTTTTTTTTTAAATTAATTTTTATTGTAGGTTGTTCAAAACATTACATAGTTCTTGATATATCATATTTCACACTTTGATTCAAGTGGGATATGCACTCCTTTTGCTTACCTATTATTCTGTTGCTATGAATGTCACGAAGTTCTTTGCCTCGGGCCACCAATTTGTGAAGCCTGAAGAAAACAGTTTTCAAATGGAAATGAATGGGCATCACCTAGGGCTCTTTGCTTAATTGCTTTGGAAAGGGGTGTGTCTGAATCAGCCTCTTGGCCCTGTGTGAGGCTGTGGCTTAGATTCTCAGCACCTGATGGATCTAAAGAAAGATCCCATGGATGCATACAGAACCAAAATAGCCAAAAGAGCTGTCATTGTGGATGAAGACTCTCGCCTTCCTTTCAAAGGTTCCTGACATCTATCAAGTGAGAATAGGGATCCTTTGGGTCAAGTGAGTTATTCAAAGCCCTTCAGAGGCTAGCCCATACGTGCTTGGGTGTTCTCATTACTCCAATTCACATAAAGAATCTAAACCCCACAGTCAGTAGTCCTCAAATTGGAGAAGCCAAGCAGTATTAATGGCAGACCTATTTGATCACTCCTCGTTCACAGTCAGGGTTTCCAGGCCACACTGATTTTAGGCAAATCGGGGGAAAGGTAGGTTATTTTGGACATTGTCTTGGTCTGTGTCCCTCATGGAAAACTCCATCCAGAGGTTATGATGAGGGTCTACATGGAAGAAGATAAGGGCCATGTGGGAGAATTTTGTTTTGAATTGTGGTAAGTTGTGTGGCAGTTGGAAGAGATGCCTGGGTTTACCTGGGCTTTAACTCTGGTGTGATTCCCCTTAGAGTCTGAGTTCTGGAACTGACCTCAGAGAAGCATTGTCATCAATTGTGTTTGAATTTTACCAGGCCATGCATGAGAGTTGCCCTTGGAACCTGAGATCTAGGCCCAGAGTGGCTTTCCACAGAGCACTGGGAATCTCAGCCAGGATATCACATGATTTTATTCTGAAAGACTTTGCAGCCACAGTTGAGTCAAAACACGCTTGGACCTCACATTGTAGACCTCAATGGGCCTGGCTTCATGTGACCTTTTGGCTACTCTTTGGGAAGCCTTGCCTGTGAGTGTTCTCTAGAGCTTTCATTGAAATGAGCTTCCTCAACATTTAATGGTTCCTGAATGAATTGAAACCCCCAGAGCCTCCAACTTCATCCTTGACAAATGGCTTGATAAATACCATGAAATTTTTGAAATTCCCATGACCAGGTGGCACTGGAGAACTTTTGGATGTCCTGTTGCTGATGATGAGTGTAACAGACAGTGCCTTGATTTACTGGGTTTCATGAAATTTGTGTAGAACAGTGATGCCAGTAAGTTGGATCCTGCTCATTAGTGGGCCTAGAGCAGTGGTGTGAAGGTGTGTGATAAAACATGTGTGGTGGTGACATGTGGATCTGCCATTGGCTTCCCAAAGGCTTGTGACTGACATGGTACAGCCAGCAGACCCTTCTATGCAAAGGTGTTTTTTATATAGAGAGGTTTCAGGGCAATGTTCAGAATCAGGTTGCTATGGAAATGGGGGCAACTTATGTGGAATTGAATCCTGGTTGGTGCATTCTCATGCAGACCGTGACCCTCCACACGGGACAGAACTCTCTCCAGCACTGTGTCCCAGTTTAGCTCCTTGTATTTCATGAAGCAAATACCAAACTCCCAGTGCACCTGTGAGAAACACCACGAAAATTGGAGAATGACCAAATGGCTTCACAGTCCACACGTGGAGACACTTACAACCCAGTGACCATAGTTAAACTACAAAGAGAGTATTCAGCATGGCTGCCTCATGTTCATTGGAAAATTAGAAACAATATCCTCCAGGTCACATTGTTGCACACCCAGATTTGATGGTCTCCCAAAAAAGGAAGCTAAAGCTCCTAACAACAACATATATTTTTAAGTGCCCAACCTCAGAGGAAGTTTCTCAAGAAGTCTTTACACCAGCAGAGCTCCATGTTTGAGAAATGTTTACCCTGTCCCTTACTTTTGAAAACTCCTCTACCACCTCGGAGGTTGTGAACTCCTGAGCATTTTTCATTCCTGATATATATTCACAGATTTTCTAACTTTTCTCCTCTAATTGTGTCTTACTCGGAACAAAGGCAATGTCAAGGCAATGTTCTGGATGAGAGTGTGAACATTTTTTTTAGCACATATTTACATACACATTGCATTCATTTTACAATTTTCCATTCAAAATACTGAATCTCTGACATGAACCCATACCCTACTAGACTCTGACTACTACTCCTAATATGATGGAGAAAAATAACACAAACAGAATAGGTATACAAGCAGTTAGGAGAAATCATAGTGTATAGTTGTACTTGTATTTTGCATGATTAATGGTAGGTGTTATAAATCTAGTCAATATTTAATTTAAATAGTTCTCCATGTGTTTTTAAGGTTAACAAATATGTGAATTCCTGTCTCCCTTTCTCTGTATCCTATTTAGCACATGTACTTTTAAATGCACATATAGAATCATACCTGGTATCACATGTACATTTTTGTGAGGTGGCTGATTTGGCAAATACAATTTGTGAGAAGTGATCACTCCTCTTAAACGCTGTTGAAACTGAAAATTCAACCTATAGGTGAGCTTCCTAGTTGAAAAACATTATACATAAATCCATGTTCAAATAAAGAAATATTTTTGCATCTGTGGATGATATATATATCATGATAAATTTCGATTGGCATATATATTGCTAATTTAATGTCTGTGTGTCTGTGTATTTTGTGTGTGTGTGTGTGTGTGTGTGTGTGTGTGTATATATATATATATATATATATATATATATGTATATATACTCTCCAGAAATATATGTGTCTTATATACACTCTCTAAATTCATTCATGTTCATGTATATGGATTTATAATCAACTTTTCACAAGATTTTTCACAGAAATATTCATCCACCTGAAATACATATTTGTTTCCAGTACTTAAAACTAACTTCAGTTTATTTTGCATACAAATACTATTATTTTTACAGTAACTGACCCAGTTTAACATCAATGCAAGTAGATTCCAGTGGGACATGATGTGTATTTTGAAGGTCATTTTTATTCAGCACTGGTACAATACTATTTCTTCAATTTATGCACATGATAGGATATATATTCCATCCACAAGTTAGCAAACTTATAGGCAGTTGTTTCACTTTCATCACTTCCTGCTTCAGAACACATAAATTCCTCTAGGTTTCTTGACTGGGCTTTTCATGAGACTTCTTTCCAAACACATTATTTTTAATTTCCATGATCACTTTTGAAGCAAAACTCACACACTCTTCATGATAAACCATAATCCTAATATTACCATTAGATGTATTAGTGGTTGAAATGAATGTATGTATATCAATATAAGATTTCCTGTATATTTTCAGATATCAATGGAATCCATTATTTAAATTTGGAACCCATTGTATTATTTATTCACATTATGGTCTATTCATGCATTATCTCTATATTCAGAGTCACAGGATATACCTATTTGTACCCCCAATACTAATTTATACATCTTCAAAATATTGCTCCCAGAAATGGTGGAAGAAATACTCACGTCACCTTATCTACATATACATTTTATCACAGTAATATTCTGGACACAAAAAGCAAAGATGACACTTATTATTTTACCAATGTAAAGGTCAGGCGAGTGTCGGAGGAAGAGACTACCAGAGACTGTCTCATGCAACAGCCAAGGATTTATGGGGGTCCAGCATGCTGGGGTCAGAGCTCCCTTGAATAGAGCACAGAGCCCTGAGAACAGCTTAAGCAGAGCTTATATACTTTCCTTGGAGAGGGCAGATAGGAAAGTTTATTGATGGGTCAGGGCGAGTGGGCGGTTTGCGTCCAAATGGGTGAGGAAGTACATTCTGCAGTTTTGCAGTTGGGTACAGCACTTTCAGGGAACTAGATTAGCAAACAGTTCTCAAGACATCAACAGTGTTTTGTTAAGCATACCGAAAAACTGGAAGTGACAAGTACCTATTTTATTAACCTTTCATTCCCCACTTCTTCTTTTGGTTACTTTTAATCATAAAAATGATCATTGGGGGTGTCACATTTTATGTTTACTAGTGTGGTATATTGTTTTCTGATTACCATAAGTTTAACTTGTCCAATTTGAGCATGGAGAAAGGAAACTACACGGTTGATCAAACAGGGTCCTACAATTACCAATAATATGATGATTATTAATGGACCGGCCAGGGCTGATGAAAACGTAGTTAATGAGGGGGCTTTGTGAACCAAGACTCAAACCACCTTTTTTGGGCCTCTCTCTCTTGTTGATGCTCTTCAAGGCATCTTCTTAATTTAATCATAGATTCTTTTACAACTCCAGTATGGTCGGCATAAAAACAACATTCTTCCCTCAATGCAGGACGAAGGCCCCTTCTCTCATGAAGAGGAGGTCCAACCCTCGACTGTTCTGTAAAATAACTTCAGAGAGAGAGGTTAAAGATTCGTGTAAAGCTGTGAAGGAGGTTTTTAATATCTTTAAGTTTTGGTCTATTACTGCTTCTAATTGGGTCATTTGTTGTGTCCCATGGACCAGGGCAGTGGTTCCTGTGCCCACCCCTGCAGCAACTCCTATTCATAATAGGATGACTAAAGTGAGGGATACAGGTTCCTGGCAGAACCGGGTTGTTTGCCCCCCTATTTGATATTTAAATGTACCTGCGTCATGATAGAGCACTCTGGAAAACATCTGCACCATTACATAATTAATCACATCTGTTGACCATTTTATGAAAACATAAACAATGTTTAAGTGTATAGAATTGTACTGCTGTAGAGATGGACAAGGCAAGGTACCTAAGATAGCACAGAAGACAGGGAAACAGTCTTATTTGGTTGCATCCGGATTTAGAGGGCATTGCTTCTGTTGTAATCAATTAATCCCTGAACCCAAAGTTTAGGTTGTTTCAGAATTTTGTACCCAGCATGTAAGGGAAGGGGCTCAGAAGTTCACAGTCTGCAGAAGTTCACAAAAAGCAGTTTTTGTTTCTGTTTTTTTTTCCTCTGTTCTGGGAAAGTTAACTTCTTAAGGACACCTGGGAGGGGGAGAGCTTTTTTCTTCTTTTTTTTCTTTTCCTCCCTGCCAGCTGTTACCATGGAACCCAGTTGGTAACTTCTATATCTTAGAAATGTAGCCATCTCTATGAAGCCCCAGCTCTAGGCCAGAGGCCTTCTTCATATATTTTGTTAAAAACTACTAAGGGGGTGTCTAGCTTAGGAGTGCTGATTTTTCCAGCCAGTGGCCAAGTAGAACAGAGCAACACGAATAGAGGAAGTTTATCTACATTGAACTCTTTTATAGGAACTGTGTTGCTGAAAGGCTTAAAGTCAGCCATGGTGAAGACTTCTGGAGAAGGTCATTTAAGACTTTTCTGTGGGCCTGGTACAGAGGGGAAGACAGGGAAGGCAGGGGATGAGAGCAGCTCCGTGGATCTGAGGATGAGGAAAAAGAGATATAAAAGAATTATGGGAAAGGGGTTTGGGATTTTCCTGGCAACAAAACTTGAGCAGTAGAACAGGTAGAGCAGAGGGGAAGACGGGAGTGAGTATCCCAAAAAGCCTGTGAGGGACTTTAAATTCTTAGTAACCTGTTTTCAGTGATGACAAAGCAACTTTAAAGGCCATTTTAATTACATCTTTGATAGGCGTCTGAGGGCACTCCTTAGCTGGTTTGAGCTTTGGGTTAGCTGGTAAGAGGACCTGGTGGGACCCGGTGTGGGCACTGACAGGAGGAGAGAGGAGTGAGTGGGTGGAAGGGTACCTCAGTACCTGCAAGCTCAGCAAGGGGCAATGGTATGAGAACCGATGGAAATTTGGGTTTTTGATCTAGTAACTGGAGCTGAGAAATCAGGTTGCTGATGTGGGAGTGACAGCAGAGAGTATGGGGCAGAAGGCTGCGGGTGAGTATCTATTGGAGAAGCATAGTTCAGGATTTGAGCATAGGAGGGAAAAGGCCTACACGTAGGGGAATTTCCTTCCACACTTTTGAGCACTTGTCGAAGTTGAAAAGGTCACGCAAAATTTGAGGATCTAGAGACCCTTCTGGTGGCCATCGGTTTTTGTTATCTAACTGGTAATATGGCCAATGCTGTGTACTGAATTTGATGAGGAGTTTTGCTTCCACCAGGTAGCCCCTGTATCCTCACATCCCCATTATTTACAGAAGAAGTTGGCTTTTCCCCCACACAGTCGTGGCTGTTTTTGGCTTTGGTAGTCCGCCAGGCAAACATAGTAATCTAGGCTAGCCAACCTGCATCTGGCTCGCGTGTCCCTACATCCATAATGTTTGTTTCCATTATCTATTGTATGGAAAGTATTTAATGGAATTTTTGGGGATACTCTTCATCAGGGATTTCCCAATAGGAAAGACGTATAGCCAGCTGACAAATTTCTTGGTGGAGAGATGGCCACCAGGTCCCTAAGTGGGCTGTATGTGCGATAGACCATACTTCTTGTCTAGTAGGATTTGTGATCAGCCATCGCTGCTGAACGGGTTGATGAGGGTTAGGACTACTGGTGACCAATTGGAGAGTCTATAGTCTTATTCACATGGCGAATATACAATTTGAAAATGTTACCCGTCTTTTCCATTTTTCAGCCAGATTCTGGACAGGGCACAGGCTTGAGATGAGAATTAGGAACCAGGAAGTGATTCCGTCTAACTTTAGCACTGTAGGTGTTATAAGTAGCACCTGTTATGGTCATGTCCAGCCGGATTCCAGGGATGACACCTGATGTTGTCTTATGTAGACAAAGTCTCTTACTTGATATAGATGTGGAGTACCCTCTTCAGCAGGTTGGTAGGCAGTGGCCAGCTGTTTCCACAGGTATTGCTGAGTTCCTTCCAGAACTTTAAGTCTGTCAAGCAAGGTGGTGTGGAAGGGATCGTTAGATCTTTGAGTTAGGGTTAGGTCCCTTACTGGAGATGGGGCCCCATAGAGAATTTCATAGGGGGTGAGGTTACACAAAGAAACAGAGGGAGTATTTCTTGCATGAAATAGTGCATAAGGCAGGAGCATAGTCCAATCTTTTATGCTACTCTTCAAGCTTAATTTCGTTTAGGTCTCTTTAATGGTTCTATTTAATTTTTTTACCTGTCCTGAACTCTGGGGTCTATTAGCACAATGTAACTTCCAATTAATCCCCAGGGTCCTGGCTAACCCCTGAGTTACCTGGGCCATGAACGCTGGTCCATTATCAGACCCTATTACCTTAGGCAGGCCGTACCTTGGAAAAATATCTTTCAGGATCTTCTTGACCACCATTTGCGCCTTTTGTTTTTTGGGGGGGAGGCTTCAATCCATCCTGAAATATATCTACAAAGAGTAGGAGATATTTAAGTCCATACCATGCTTGCTTAATTTCAGTAAAGTCCACTTCCCAGAATTGTCCTGGTCTGGTTCCTCGTAGGTGCTTTCCTGCAGGAAGCTTGGAAGTGTAAGCATTAACCTATTGACAGACCCGACAGGCTTTTTTTTACCTGTTCAGTTATTTCCTTTCACTGTGAGTCGGTTAGTGGAAAACTCTGTTCTTGATCCTTCAGGAATGCCTGCAATTTCTTTGAACTAAGGTGAGTGAACTGATGTACATTTTTAACGTAGTGTAGGGCTTTCTGAAATTTCAGGCTTTGCTCAGTGAAGTTGAGGAGTACAGTGTCAGTGTCCTTAGATGTTATCAAAAGCTTGCTGGATCTCAGGGGTCCATTAGAATTGGGCATCTCCCTTTAACAGCGGGTGTAAATGAGAAGTTAAGGACCCAAACACAGGAATCCTTAACCTGCAAAACCCAGCAGTCCCAAGAAACTCTCTGTGTTGTCTGCTGTTAGATGGGGGTGGTTTCTGCACAACCGTTTGATTTCTGGGCTCAGTGAGCCATCGTTTACTGCCCCTAAAGGAATAGCCCAGGAAGATTACTTCTTGCTGGCAAATTTGGGCCTTTTAGGAAGAAGCTCTATACCCGAGTTGAGGAAGCTCACATAATACTGCTTGGGTCCCAGATTCACAGATATCCTTCGTGTTGGGTGCCAGTAGCAGGTCATCCACGTATTGAAGCTGGGTGACTTCGGGGTGCGTAGTTCTGAAGCTGTTGAGATCTCTTTGGAGGGCTTCATCAAAGAGAGTGGGGAAGTTTTTCAACCATTTTGGGGAGTCTAGTCCAAGTTAGTTGACCACACGTTCCAGTTTCTGGGTCTACCCACTAGCAAGCAAACAGCAACTGACTATATTTATGCAGAGGCAAGCAAAAGAAAGCATCTTTTAAGTCCAGAACAGTATACCATTTCCTCTCAGGGTTCAGAGTGATAAGCAGATTGTACGGATTAGGTACACTGGGGTGAATGTCCTACACTCTGTTGTAGGTCTCTCTTATGTCTTTAATGGGGGATAGTCCCCGGCTCCTGGCTTTTTATACTGGTAGCGGGGGAGTGTTTTAGGATGATTGACAAGGCCTTAGGACCCTAAGGCCAGATATTTCTGAATATGGGACCCTATCCCATCTTTAGCTTTTTTGCTCAGAGGATATTTTTTGACATTGATTGGGGAGGCTGAGGTTTTGAACTCCACTGTTTTTGGAGGTTGTTTCATGGCTAGTCCTAACCCAGCAGTTTTTTTCCAGGCATCTGGGTAATCTGTTATCCATTTCTGGGGTAGCTTGCCTGTTTGATCAGTCTTGGGGGGTGTGAAGAGTTGCTGTTCATCTTCTACTGACATATTTAAAGCCGTGAATATAGGAGTTTATACTAAAGGATTTAGAAATATCATTTTGGGGCCTTCATGGTTAAAAGTCATTTTGGCCCGGAGCTTGGTGAGCAGATCTCTGCCCATCAATGGGGCCAGGCATTCTGGGATTATAAGGAAGGAGTGATGGATTTTTCCTTTCCTCATGTCCATGGTTTTCTTAGTTGTCTAATTCCCATATTTACTGGTGTTAGCACTTTGAACTAGAGAGCTTTTATTTGATAGAGGGCCCAGTGTGGCCTTAAGGACTAAGTATACTGCCCCTGTATCCACTTCAAAGTTTACTGGGGTCCCCTCCACATCAAAAGTTACCCTGGGTTTATTGGGAGTCTAGCAATCTGGGGCTCAGTGCTCACTTGAATAGAGCAGAGAGCAATGAGAACAGCTTAAGCAGAGCTTATATACTTTCCTTGAAGAGGGCAGGGAGGGAAGCTTATTGATGGGTCAGGGCGAGTGGGCGGTTTGCGTGCAAACAGGTGAGGGTGTACATTCTCTGTTTGGCAGTCGGGGACAGCACATTCTGGGAAAAAAATTAGCAAACAGTCCTCAAGGTTTCAACAGTGTTTTGTTAAGCATACAGAAAAACAGGAAGTGACAAGTACCTATCTTATTAACCTTTCACCAAATCCTAAATGGAAAGTGAGCATGGATTTCTAAAAACATCCATTTCCAGGTTGCTTAATGCTCGCAAATCAATCCTATTGGTGACTACATATTTGTTGCTTTCTAAGATTATATATTCAACCTCAACCCTGTTGAAAATGACTAATACTAACCCTCACTTTATGCTTTTCCTGATTTCCTAATGTCTCCATTGATATCTGCTTTCATACATATTTTCCTGAGTTCATCATTGTGACTGACTCTTTACATGTGCTGAAATTTACATTCACTCTCTATCCGAAACCCTATTGCTACAGAACTTTTGTTCGAAATCCTATACTCACTCTTTTTTCTATACCTACCAACTATCTTCCTAATCCTACCGACTATCCCTTTTTGACTGGAAATTCTCTTTGACAATCAATCATCCAAGGTACAAGGTCCTATGCCATTGTATATCAATTTATCTGAGACATCTGTGCAGAATATAATTCAAAGCTAAGTATCCCAATCAACAGCCCAATGCCCTTCTTGGATTCAAACCTTATCTAGATTTCTGTTTTCATACTTATATTTCACCTATATATTCTCGTAAATATCGCGAGTTCCCAATACCATTGTTCATTCCTCAGTATGATTTCTAACCTAAATCAAACCTGTTATTACTCTAACCATACACTGTACCCTCAAACTAACTGTACAGAAGAGCCGGGAGAGAGTTTGTCTTACAATACAGTAATGTAGGGGCTCTTCCACCTGCTGAGAACATCAAAGGTACAAGCAGAAATGATACCCTGGAGAAGTTGCAGGCAGCTATGAAGGACCTAATAGAGCAAAAGTCATCTTCCATGACAAACAACCTGGTCAGTATTAAGGGATGTGTCTGAATCAGCCTCTCCTTTCTTAATGTAGAGAAGATTGATCAAACCATGCCTGTGTGGAGAGCTGTTCCCAGGTGCCTATGGTTGATATACCATTCTAACTTGTGAAAGTGTCACAGGAAGTAGTGGCAGCCTCCATCTCATGGGAACCTTGGATGAATCTGGTAGGACAAAGTGGTTGCCAAGGCAGTGACCTCATTCAGTTCCTGAAGGAAGTGACCTCACCTCACATTCCTGGTGATGGAAATCTCTGAATTTGGGATCCAGGAAGCCAGGCACCGAGAGCCAGTCCAAGTCCCAATCCCAGTGGTCTCACTTGTTTGGATTTATCAAGGACAGAGTCAGTCTTCCTTGGTACCTACTGATATGAGGATTGCCAAATGCCTGAAGAGCTCTGAAGAGGGGCCTTTACTGAGAAAGCAGGTAGTGGTTCACCGCTGGCTGTTGACAACTTCACAGAGTTGGCCAAGGAGACCAGATCTGAGACAGTACAGGCCATTTTAGGGGAACATAGTATGGCCCACTATTCAGAGGACACTCCGGATAGTCACAGACCTACTTGAGTTAAGGAGGTGCCTTTGTGGGTGTGGGTGTGAGTTTGTGGTTTTGTCTCATGTTCTGAGAATAGGTAGGAAAGGCTGTTGTTTTGATTGGAGTGGACTGTTTCTAGAAAGTCGTTTGACTAGGCGAGTGCTTCTATGTCTGTGTATCCCACTCTGTCCATGGTTGTAGACATTCGAAAAGAGAATGTATCAATGTATGTGTCCTGTCTAGTGGAAAACTTTCCAGCATTCATCAGGCCTAGTTGATGAATGGACTGTGGCTTTCCTTATGGATGGGCAACACCTACTAACTTCCTAAGTTCCTGTTTTCTTCCTGAATTCTGGCCACTCTCCAGAATAGCCTCATAGTTTTGTGTCCAAGATACATACCACCCCCAAGCTCTGTGACATGGCCATGTACTTGATAGCTATAGGAAATGGGAACATCTTAGAAAACTCAGACATCATTGTGACCAGTAAACGCTCAGTGAAGAAGCCATATTTTGGTTCATTTGCTTACCTATTGTTCTGTTGCCCTGAATGTCAGGAAGGTCTTTGCCTCAGGCCACCCCTTTGTGAAGCCTGAATAAAACAGTTTTAAAATGGAAATAAATGGGAATAACTTGTGGTTCTTTGCTTTGGAAAGGGATGTGTTTGAATCAGCCTCCTAGCCCTGTATGAGGTTGTGGCTTAAATTTTCAGCACATGATGGATCTAAAGATAGATACCATGTGTGCAATCAAAACCATAATGGCAAAAATTCAGTAATTGTGGATGAGTCTCTTGCCTTCCTCTGTTAGGTACCTGACCTCTATCAAGTGAGACAGGGATCCTTTTGGTCAAATGAGTTTTTCAAAGTCCTGCAGAGGTGCTTGTGTTTTCTCGTGACTCCAAATCACATAAAAAAATCTATACCTGAGAGTCAATAGTGCTCAAATTGGAGAAGCAGAGCAGTATTAACGGCAGGCCTATTTGATCACTTCTGGTTCACAGGAAGGGTGTCCAGGCCACCCTGACTTTAGGCAAATGAGGGGCAAGGGAGAATATTTTGGACACTGTCTTGGGATGCGTCCCGCATGGAAACCTCCAGCCAGAGTTTATGATGAGTGTCTATATTTAACAAGATGAGGGCCATGTGGGAGTGTTTTGGTTTTAATTGTGGTCATTCGTGTGGCGGTTGGAAGAGATGACTGGATCCAACTGGGCTTGAACTATGGTGTCATTCCCCTTAGAGACTGAGTTCTGGAACTTACCTCAGAGAAATATTGCCATGAATTGTGTTGGGATTTAGGAGGCCACGCATGAGAGTCACCCTTGGAAACTGAGATCTAGGCCCAGTGTCGCTTTCCACAGAGCACTGGGAATCTCAGGAGGATATCACACAATTTTATTCTGAAAAACTTGTCAGACATATTTGATAGTCAAAACACACATGGACCTCAATTGTAGACCTCAATGGGCCTTGCTTCATGTGACCTTTTGGCCACTCTTTGGGAAGCCTTGCCTGTGAGAGTTCTCCAGAGCTTTCATTGAAATGAGTTTCCTCACCATTAAATAATTTCTGAATGAATTGAAACCCACAGTGTCTCCAACTTCATCCTTGAAAATTGGCTAGATAAATACCATGAAATTTTTGAAATTTCCTTGACCAGGTGGCACTGGAGAACATTTGGATGTCTAGTTGCTGATCATGAGTGTACCAGACAGTGTGTTGATTGACTGGTTTTCATGAAAACGGTGTAGAAAAGAGATGCCAGTCATTTGAAGCCTGTTGAGTAATGGGCCCAGAGCGGGGGTGAGCAAGTGTGTGATAAAACATCTGTGGTGGGGTCATGTGGATCTGCCATTGGCTTCCAAATGGCTTGAGACTGACATGGTGCAGCCAGCAGATCCTGTATGTAAAGACATCTGGTTATATAGAGAGGTTTCAGGGCAATGTTCAAAATCAGGTTTCTATGGTCAAGGGAGCAACCTATGTGGTATACAAGCCCTGTTGGTGCATTCTCCTGCAGACCCTGACCCACCACACGTGAAAGAACTTCCTCCAGCCCTTTGTCCCAGTTGAACTCCTTGTATTTCATGAAGCAAATACCAAACTCCGAGTGCAGTATCAAGAAACGTTTTGAAAAGTGGAGGATGACCTAATGGCTTAGCAGTCTACATGGGGAGACACTTAGACCCAGTGGCCATAGTTTACCTACAAAGAGAGAAATCAACACTGCTGCTTCATGTTCATTGGAGAATTATAAACCATGTCCTCCAGGTCACAGATGTGCAGACCAAGCTTTGATTGTCTCACTAGAAAGGAAGCTAAAGCTCCTGACAACAACATATATTTCAAGTGCCCAACCTAGAGGCAGTTTCTCCAGAAGTCTTTAGGCTGGTAAATCTCCATGTTTGTGGAGATTTTACACTGTCCCTTACTTTTGGAAACTCCTCTACCAACTCCAAGGTTGTGAACTCCTGAACATTTTTCATTTCAGATATGCATTCAAAGATTGTCTAACTCTTCTCCTCTAAATGTGTCTTACTTGGGGTGAAGGTAATGTCAAGGCATTGTTCTGAATGAGAGTGGGAAAATTTTTGTGTAGCACACATTTGCATAAACATTGATTCATTTTACAATTTTCCATTTGAAATACTGAATTCTTGACACTAACTCATACCCTACTAGACTCTGACTACTAATCCTAATATGATGGAGAAAAATACCCAAACAGAATGAAAATACAAGCAGTTTACAGCAGGCATGGTGTATTGTTGGACTTCCTTTTTGCATGATAGAGGGTAGGTATTCTAAATCTACTCAATTTTTAATTGAAATAGTCCTCCATGTGTTTTTAATGTTAACACATATGTAAATTCCTGTCTTCCTTTCTATGTAGCCTACTCAGCACATGTATTTTTATATGCAAATATAGAATCCTACGTGGTCTCACACGTACATTTTTTTGAGTTGGCTGACTGGGCAAAAACAAGTTGTGAGAAGAGATCTCGTAAACGCTGGTGGAACTGAAAATTAAAACTATGGGTGAGCTTCCCAGTAGAACAATTTATACATAAATCCATGTTCAGTAAAATAAATATATTTTCATCTGTGGATGATATATATTACTGATAAATTACGTTTGGCATATATATTGATACTTTTTAATGTATTTTTGTGTTTTTCTGTATATATATATATATATATATATATATATATATATATATATATATATACACACACACACACACACACACTCTCCAGATTTTATAAAATATGAAATATATGTCTCTTATATACACTCCATCAATTCATTCATGTTCATGTATGTGGATTTATAATCAACTTTTCACAAGATTATTCTCAGAAATATTCATCTACCTGAAATACATATTTGTTTCCCAGTATGAGAACTAACTTCAATCAATGGTGCTTACAAATCCTAATATTTCTACAGTAACAGACCCAGTTTAACATCAATGCAAGTAGATTCCTATGGGACTTAATGTCTATTTTGACCTTTATTTTAATTCAACACTGGTACATTAGTATTTCTTCAGTTTTTGCACATAATAGGACATATATTTCATCCACAAGTTAGCAAATTAATAAGAATTTGTTTCACTTCCTGCTTCAGAACACATGAATTCTTCCATGTTACTTGACTGGTCTTTTCATGAGACTTCTTTCCAAACACATTATTTTCGATTTCCATAATCAATTTTGAAGCTAAACTCACACACTCTTCATGATAAACTATCACATTAATATTACCATTAGATGTAAAACTGGTTGGAATGAATGTATGCATATCAATATAAAATTTCCTGTATATTTTCACATTTCAATTCAATCCATTATTTAAAGTTGGAACCAGTTATGTTATTTATTCACTGTATGGTCTATTAATGCATTATCTCTATATTCATAAACACAGCGTACACCTATTTGTCCCCCCATTACTAATTTGTACCTCTTCAAAATATTGCTCCCAGAAATGGTGGAAGAAATACTGATGTCACCTTATCTATATATACATTTTATCACAGTAATATTCTGGACACAAAAAGCAAAGGTCAAACTCATGATTGTATCAAAGCCTAAATGGAAAGTGAGCATGGATTACCAAAAACAACCATGTCCTGGTTACCTAATGCTCTCAAATGTCAATCCTATTGATGACTACATATTTGTTTCTTCCTAAGATTATATATTCAACCTCAAGCCTGTTGGAAATGTCTAATTCTATCACTCACTTTACACTTTGCCTGATTTCCTAATATCTCTATTGATATCTGCTTTCCTACATATTTTCCCTAGTTCATCATTGTGACTCATACTTCACATATGCTGACATTTACATTCACTCTCTACCCGAAACTCTATTGCTAAAGAACTTTTGGTCCAAATCCTATACTCACTCTTCTTTATAAACCTACTGACTATCTTACTAATCCTACTGACTATCACTTTTTAACTCGATGTTCTCTTCAACAATCAATCATTCAAGGTAAAAGGTCCTATGCCATTTTATATCAATTCATCTGAGACACATGTGCAGAACATAATTCAAACCTAAGTATCCCACTCAAGGGCCCAATGCCCTTCTGGCTTCATATCTTACCTACATTTCTGTTTTCATACTTATATTTCACCTATATATTCTTGTAACTATCACAGGTTCCCAATACCATTATTCATCCGGCAGTTAGATTCCTAACCCAAATCGAACATGTTATTAACCCTAAATATACACTGTTACCTCAATCTAACTTTACAGAAGAGGAGGGACAGAGTTTCTCTTTAAATACCGGAATGTAGGGAATCTTCCACCTGCTGAGAACATCAAAGGTCCATGTAGAAATAATCCCTGGAGAAGATGTAGGCAGCTGTGAAGTTCCCGAGAGAGCAAAAGTCATCTTCCATGGCAAACAACCTGGTGAGGATGAAGGGATGTGTCTGTATCAGCCTCTATCAACTTAATGTAGAGAAGATAGACCAAACCAGGCTTGTGTGAAGAGGTGTTCCCATGTGCCTATGGTTGATATACCATTCTAACTTTTGAAAGTGTTACAGGAAGTAGGAACAGCCTCCATCTCATGCGCCCTTAGAAGTAACTATTTGGACAAAGTTGTTGCCAAAGCAGTGACCTCATTCAGTTTCTGAAGGAAGTGACCTCACCTCACTTCCTTTGTGATGGAACTCTCTGAACTTGGGATCCAGGAAGAATGGCACCCAGAGCCAGTCGCAGTCCCAGGCCCAGTGGTCTCACTTGCTTCAATTTACCAAGGACAGAGTCAGTCTTTCTTAGTGCCTACAGATGTGAGGATGTTCAAATGCCAGAAAAGCTCTGAAGAGGGGCCTTTCCTGAGAAAGCAGGTAGTGGCTCACCCATGGCTAATGACAACTTCACAGAATTGGCCAAGGAGACCAGATTTGAGACAGGACAGGCCATTTGGGGGGAATATAGTATGGCCCACCATTCAGAGGACACTCTGGGTAATCACAGAACTACTTGGAGCAAAGGTGGTGCCTTTGTGGGTGTGGGTGTATGTTCATGGTCTTGTCTCATGTTCTGAGAATAGGTAGGAAAGACTGTTTGTTTGGATTGGCGTGGACTGTTTCTAGTTAGTCGTTTTGCAATGCGAGTGCTTCTATGTCTGTGTATCCCACTGTGTCCGTGGTTGTAGACATTAGAAATAAGAATGCATCAAAGGATGTGTCCTGTCTAGTAGAAAGCTTCCCAGCATTCATCTTGCCCAATTTATAAATGGACTGTGGCTTTTGTTATCAAAGGGCAACACCTGATATCTTCATAAGTTTCTGTTTTCTTTCTGAATTCTGGACACTCTGCAGAATAGCTTCATGGTTTTGTGTCCAAGATATTTACCACCTAAAAGCTCTGTTATATGGCCATGTAGTGGGTAGCTAGTGTGACCAGGAAAGTCTCAGTGGAGAAACCCTGATTTGGGCTTTTTGCTTACCTATTGTTCTGTTGCCCTGAATATCAGGAAGGTATTTACCACAGGCCAATTCTTTGTGAAGCCTGAAGAAAAAAGTTTTCAAATTGAAATGAATGGACATCACCTGTAGCTCTTTGCTTAATTGCTTTGGAAATGGATTTGTCTGAAACAGCCTCTTGGCCCTGTGTGAGGCTGTGGTTAGATTCTCAGCACCTGATGGATCCCATGTGTTCATCCAAAACCAAAATGATCAAAAGAGCAGTCATTGCGGATGAAGTCTCTTTCCTTCCTCTGTAAGGTTCCTGACCTCCATCAAGTGAGAAGAGGGATTCTTTGGGTCAAATGCATTCTTCAAAGCCAAGGAGAGGCAAGCCCAAAGGTGCTTGCATTTTCTCATGCTTCCAATTCACATAAAGAATCTAAACCCCACAATCAGTCGTCCTCAAATTGGAGAAGCAGAGCAGTATTAACGGCACACTATTTGATCACTCCAGGTTCACAGGAAGGTGTTCAGGCCACCCCGACTTTAGGCAAATGAGGGGCAAGGGAGCTAACTTTGGACACTATCTTGTTCTGCATCCCTCATTGAAACCTGCAGCCAGAGTTTATAATGAGTATCTATATGGAAGAAGATGAGGGCCTTGTGGGAGTGTTTGGGTTTTAATTTTGGAAGTTTGTGTGGCGGTTGAAAAAGATGACTGGCTCCACCTGGTCTTGAACTCTGGTGTGATTCCCCTTAGATACTGAGTTCTGGAACTGACCTCAGAGAATTATTGCCATGAGTTGTGTTGGGATTTTAGGAGGCCATGAATGACAGTCGCCCTTTGAAACTGAGATCTGTGCCCAGAAAGGCTTTCCACAAGGCACGAGGAATCTCAGCCAGAATATCACATGATTTTATTCTGAAAGACTTTGCAGCCATAGTTGAGAGGCAAAACACACATGATCTCACATTGCAGACCTCAATGGGCCTGGCTTCATGTGACCTTTTGGCGACCCTTTGGGAAGCCTTGCCTGTGAGTGTTCTCCAGAGCTTTCATTGAAATGAGCTTCCTCAACATTTAATGGTTCCTGAGTGAATTGAAAATCATAGTGCCTCCAACTTCATCCTTGAAAAATGGCTAGAGAAATACCATGGAATTTTTGAAATTTTCATGACCAGGTGGCACTGGAGAACTTTTTGATGTCCAGTTGCTGATCATGAGTATACCAGACAGTGCCTTGATTGACTGCATTTCTTAAAAATGGTGTAGAACAGAGATGCCAGTAAGTTGGAGCCTGCTGAGTAGTGGGCCTAGAACAGTGGTGGGCAGGTGTGTGATAAAACATCTGTGTTGGGGCCATGTAGATCTGCCATTGGCTTCCAAATGGCTTGTAACTGACATGGTGCAGCAAGCAGACCCTTATATGTAAAGGCATCTTGTTATATGGAGAGGTTTCAGGGCAATGTTCAGAATCAGGATGCTATGTCAAGGGGGCAAACTATGTGAAATAGAAGCCTGACTGGTGCATTCTCCTGCAGACCCTGAGGCACCACATGTGACAGAACTCCCTCCAGCACTCTGACCAAGTTGAACTCCTTGTATTTGTGAAGCAAATAACAAACTCCCAGTGCTCTACTAAGAAAAGTAGAGCATGATCAATTAGCTTCACAGTCCACACAGAGAGACCCTTAGACTCCAGTTGCCACAGTTTACCTACAAAGTGAGAATTCAGCACTGCTGCCTCATGTTCATTGGAAAATAAGATACCATGTCTCCCAGGTCACATAGATGCAGACCAGTTTTGATGCTCTCACTATAGAGGAAGCTAAAGCTTCGGACCACAACATACATTTTAAGTGCCCAAACTCAGAGGCAGTTTCTCAATATGTCTTTAGGCCTGCAGAGCTCCATGTTTGTGGAGTGTTTACCTTGTCCCTTACTTTTGGAAACTCCTCTACCACCTCCAAGCTTGTGAACACCGAGAATATTCCATTCCAGATATGTATTCACAGATTTTCTAACTCTTCTCCTCTAATTGTGTCTTATTAGGGGAGAAGGTAATGTCAAGGCATTGTTCTGAATGAGAGTGGGAAGATTTTTGTATCACACATATTTGCAAACACAATGGGTTTATTTTCCTATTTTCTATTCGAAATACTGAATCTCTGACACTAATCCATAACCTACTAGACTCTGACTACTAATCCTAATATGATGGAGAATAGTAACCCTAACAGAATGGAAATACAAACAGTTCAGAGAAGGCATGGTGTATACTTGGACTTCCCTTTTGCATTATATGGGGTTGGAGTTATAAATATAGTCAATGTTTATTGAAATATTTCTCCATGTGTTTTTAACGTTAACAAATATGTGAATTCCTCTCCCCTTTCTCTGTCACCTATTCAGCACATGTATTTTTATATGCTCATATAGAATACTACCTGGTATCACACAGACTTTCTTCTGAGGTGGCTGACTTGGCAGATACAAATTGTGAGAAGAGATCACTCTTCCTAAACCCTTTTGGAACTGAAATTTCAACCTATGGGTGAGCCTCCTAGTTGAACAACATTATACATAAATCCATTTTCAGTAAAATGTATTTTTTTGGATATGTGAAGGATATATATTTCATTTTGAATTTCGATTGGCATATATATTGCTACTTTTTAATGTCTGTGAGTGTGTTTCTGTGTGTGTATATATATATATATATATGTATATATATATATATATATATATATATATATATATATATATATATCACTCTCCAGATTTTTCAAAATATGAAATATATGTGTCTTATTATACACTCCCTAAAATCATTCATATTCATGTATGTGGATTTATAATCAACTTTTCACAAGATTATTCTCAGAAATTCAGATTATTCATTCACCTGAAATACATATTTGTTTCCTAATACTGAAAACTAACTTCAGTAAATGCTGCATACAAAGCATAATATTTCATAATTGCCTGATGGCCACGAATAGAGTGCATCACACCCACTGTAACGCGCCACTGCACAGGTGAATAACGAGATAGAACCACAAAAAACTATCTTGTTAAGAACTTACAGCAAAATGGGGGTGCACCAAAACCTATAAGAAAGATTTTTAGCACTGAGATCTGGTAATTGGGTCTGAAAAACGAGCCAAATATGCAACCGGAGATCCGGTCTGACTGATCCTCAAAACAATAGAGTGTCTGGGTTCCAATAGACACCCTCCACACCCAACAAATGACAGGCCCAGAATACAGATTGAACTGCAGAGAAGCATCACTCAGGGGAAATCTAGTCTAGCAGGAGAAACCAGGACTAGCAGGAGAAACCAGGGGACTAGAGGCCCGGCTCTTGTGTCTGGGAAGCTGGAGAACACAGAAGCGCAGGTGACAGTCCACCTGCTGTCCGCGTGACTGGGCGTCTGGAGAACACCGGCGCGCAGGAGACCGACTGCGCCACTGGGTGGCTAGTGATTGCCCACCCGCCAGTGACCTAGAGCTGAAACCAACTGGAGACAGTCCAGTTCCATCCCCGTATTCGAACATTTCGGCAAGGAGCCTGGGCCCGCCAAAGCAGAGGGGTGACGTCACTGGAGCTCGGCCTTCGGAATTCCCTACAGGTGGAATCCACTTTAGCAGGCATAGTCTACCAACACAAAGGAGAGACAACAGAGATACACAACACCGAAACAAATCTATAGAATAAAACAGAAACACAGCAATCAAATAGAGCTGGAAAGTAACATGAGCATCATGAAAAAACAAGGGAAAGAAAGGAGTACAAACAATGCAGGACAACTTAATTCTACAGGAGGACCTAGAAGCATCAGAAACAGGGATAGGGTAAGAACTTAAGGCATACCTAACTCAGATGGAAAGGAATATTAGAGAAGACATGAGGCAGCAAGTCCAAGCAATAAAAGTATATTTTGAAAATGAATTAAACAAACAAACTCAAATGGCAAACAACGAGCTTTACCAGGAGATAGAGATCTTAAAAGAAATCAAACAGTAATACTAGAAATGCAGGAAAGTATTAACCAAATTAAAAACTCAAACGAGAATATTACAAATAGACTAGATCAAGCAGAAGTCAGAATATCAGATAATGAAGACAAAGTTTATCAACTTGAAAAGAATATAATCAACACAGAAAAGAGGCTTAAATCCCACTAGCAATCTATTCAAGAGATATTATATGTCATAAAAAATGAGAGTCATTGGGATAGAAGAAGGCATAGAGATTCAAACCAAACGAATGGAGAACATATTAAATAAAATAATTCTAGAAAACATCCCAGAGATGAAAGATGGATCGGATTGTCAAATCCTGGAAGCCTACAGGACCCCAAACATTCAAAATCATAATAGACAAACTCCAAGACATATAATTATGAAGATAGCCAACTTACAGAACAAGGAGAGAATATTAAACACTATAAGAGAAAGGAGGCAGATTACATTCAGGGGAAAACCAATTAGGTTAATGACTGATTTTTCATCACAGACTTTGAAAGCGAGAAGATCCTTGAACAATGTATTTCAAATGCTGAAAAATAATGGATTCCAACCAAGAATACTGTATCCAGCAAAATTAAGGTTCAGATTTGAAAACGAAATTAAAGTCTTTCACAATAAACAAAAGCTAAAAGAATTCGCAGCCAGAAAACCAGCACTGCAAAGCATTTTGAGCAAAATACTACAAGAAGAGGAATTGATAAATAGTGCCGAAAACTAACAGCAGGAGGTATCTCAGTAAAGGGGGAGGAAAATAACCAAAAACGTAAAAACTAGCCAAACTAAAACATAATAAATAAATAAACATGATTGGAAGAACAAATCATATTTCAATTGTAACCTTAAATGTTAATGGCCTAAATTCACCAATCAGGAGAATGGGCTAGTAACCTGGATCAAAAAAAATAAATCCAACAATATGCTGCCTTAAGGAGACTCATATGATAGGAAAAGACATACACAGGGTGAAGGTAAAAGGTTGGGAAAAATCATACCACTCACATGGCCCTCAGAAGCAAGAAGGAGTGGCCATACTCATGTGGAATAAAATCAACTTCAAACCTAAGTTAATCAAAAGGGATAAAGAAGGACACTATATTCTGTTAAAAGAAACCATCCACCAACAAGACATAACAATTATGAATTTGTATGCACCAAGCAATGGAGCTGCAATGTTCATAAAACAAACTCTCCTCAAGTTCAATAGCCAAATAGACTACAACACAATAATTATGGGTGACTTCAAGACACCACTCTCGGCATTAGACAGATTCTCTAGACAAGAACTGAATAAAGAAACTATCAAACTCAACAGCACAATTTGTAACCTAGACTTGAACGACATATATAGAATATATCAGCCATCATCAAGTGGATACACGTTCTTCTCAGTTTCACATGGATCCTACTCAAAGATAGACCATATATTATGCCATAGGGCAATTCTTAGTAAATATAAAAGCATGGAGATTATACCATGCACTATATCTGATAATAATGGAATGAAACTGGAAATCAATGATGAAAGAAGGAAGGAAAACTCCTACATCACATGGAAAATGAACAACATGCTACTGAATGATCAATGGGTTACAGAAGACATAATGGAGGAGATAAAAAAAATTCTTAGAGACAAATGACAATACAGACACAACATACCGGAATCGATGGGACACAATGAAAGCAGTTTAAGAGGGAAGTTCATTTCTTGGAGTTCTTTCCTCAAAAAAAGAAAAAAATCAACAAATAAATGAACTCACACTACACCTCAAAAACCTAGAAAAGGAAGAGCAAAACAACAGCAAATGTAGTAGAAGACAAGAAATAATTAAATTTAGAGCAGAAATCAACAAAATTGAAACAAAAAAAATTAAAAAATTTGATAAAACTAAAAGTTGGTTCTTTGAAAAAATAAATAAGATTGACAGGCCCACAGCCATGCTAATGAAGAGAAGAAGAGAGAGAACTCAAATTACTAACATACGGGATGAAACAGGCAATATCACAACAGACACTACAGAAATACAGAAGATAATTAGAAAGTATTTTGAAACACTATATTCCAATAAAATAGAAGATAGTGAAGATATCGATGAATTTTTTAAGTCATAAGATCTGCCCCGATTGAGTCAGGAAGACACACGCAATTTAAACAGACCAATAACAAAGGAAGAAATGAAAGAAGCCATCAAAAACTACCAACCAAAAGAAGCCATGGACCGGATGGTTATACAGCGGACTTCTACAAAACCTTTAAAGAAGAATTAATACCAATATTTTTCAAGCTATTTCAAGAAAAACAAAAAGAAGGAGCTTTTCCAAATTTATTCTATGAGGATAAATCACCCTGATCCCGAAACCAGACAAAGACACTTCAAAGAAAGAAAACTAGAGACCAATATCTCTAATGAACTTCGATGCAAAACTTGTCAATAAAATCCTGGCGAATCGAATACAAAAGCATATCAAAAAAATTGTGCACCATGATCAAGTAAGATTCATCCCTGGGATGCAAGGCTTGTTCAATATACGGAAATCAATAAATGCCATTCACCACATCAATAGACATAAAGACAAGAACCATATGATCATCTCAATAGATGCAGAAAAAACATTTGACAAAGTTCAGCATCACTTTATGTTCAAAACACTAGAAACACTAGGGATAACAGGAACTTACCTCAACATTGTAAAAGCTATATATGCTAAACCTCAGGCTAGCATCATCCTAAATGTGGAAAAACTGAAGGCATTCCCTCTAAAATCTGGAACAAAACAGGGATGCCCTCTATCACCACTTCTATTCAATTTAGTTCTTGAAATACTAGCCAGAACAATTAGACAGACAAAAAAAATTAAAAGCATAAAAATAGGAAAAGAAGTATTTAAATTATCGCTATTTGCAGATGTCATGAAAATATATTTAACAGACCCCAAAGGGTCTACAATGAAACGGCTAGAGTTAATAAATGAATTCAGCAAAGTGGCAGAATATAAAATTAACACGCATAAATGAAAGGCATTCCTGTATGTTAGCAACACAACTTCTGAAATGGAAATGAGGAAAACCACTCCATTCACAATATCCTCAAATAAAATAAGATACTTGGGAATCAACCTAACAAAAGACGTGAAAGTTTTATATACTGAAAACTACAGAACCCTAAAGAGAGAGAGAGAAGAAGATCTTAGAAGATGGAAAAACAAAAGACCCAGAATAGCAAAAGCAACTCTAAACAGAAAATATGAATCTGGAGGTATAGTGATACCAGAGTTCAAACTGTACTAAAAGCAATAGTAACAAAAACAGCGTGGTACTGGTAACAAAATAGGCAGGTGGAACAATGGTACAGAATAGAGGACACAGAAACCAATCCTCAAAATTACAACTTTCTTATATTTGAAAAAGGGGCTAAAAGCATGCAATGGAAGTAGGATAGCATCTTCAAACAATGGGGTAGGGAAAATTGGGGAAAGGTGGGGCAAGGGAGAGAAGTGAACAACAGCAGATGAGGTAGAGAAAGAAGATGGGAGGGGATGGGAGGGGGTATAGTAGGGGATAGTAGGGGATAGGAAATGTAGCAGAATACAACAGTCACTAATATGACATTATGTAAAAATGTGAATGTGTAACTGATGTGATTCTGCAACTCGTATTTGGGGAAAATTGGGAGTTCATAACCCAATTGAGTCAAATGTATGAAAGATGATATAGGATGAGCTTTGTAATGTTTTGAACAACCAATAAAAAATAAATAAATAAAGGTTTAAAGTTGAGTGGGAAGAAATCAGCTAAAAAAGAGTTGAGATGCATTCATTTTGCTAAGCAGAAACTTTGTTTTGTGTACTTGTAACTATCACAAATTTATTTTACCAGAAAACTGGCTTTTAAAAATGCACATAATTGAGATTAAAGGATAATCCACTTACCTTCAAGAAAAACTCATAGCATTTCCTATATTTTTCATATTTTATTTTTTTGTGAATATTTTGACATGGAACAGGTCTAGACTTAGGCTATTCTTCCAGAATACTACCTCATCTGACAAGTTGGTACAATGTGTTGGATTGTTCTTTTCATCTTTTATTTAATAGTTTCTAGATGATAATGTGTATTTTTCCATATGTTTGTTTGGACATACATACCCAACTATATCTTTGCATTTTCTGTTTTACTGGGGAAGAGACTCATCAAAAGCTCTTTATTATATGTATCAACAATCAAACATTTAGAGCATGCAATTATACATAATTTTGCATGAAAATATTTTGTACCATTTTTATAAAGATTTAGAATTATTAATACTGTCCCTACTGTAATTAGTAACTCCTTACAAAAAGAATTAATCAATTGACTTTATATCAATTATGAATATGAAAATTACTAAAATAAGTATTTGGCAATTAATATGCAATTGATAGAAAGTGAAATCACAAGAAAGCCATTTAAAATGTCAGTGCATATGGTCCTTAAATAATAGGTTGTTAAAAAAAAATTCTCTAATTCAAAAGAGTTAATATGCCATATTACAGCTAAATGTGATATAAAAACCTTAAATTATCAGTATTGATAAATAAGAATGATACCTGTTTACTTAAATATGTGTATTTGATTTTCACTGTAAGATGTTAATTGTGGAAGACTTGTGAATTAAGAAAGACTTGGTCTATATTATTTCTAACAGGCTAATCAAAGTACTTTTAAATATATATATATATATATATATATATATATATATATATGTATATATATGTAACACATATGCATGAATATAGATACATATGCATAATAAATGTATTGTAATATATTTATCAGGTGGTTATAATTTTTAAATTTTCTCAAGAAAAGAATGACTATAAAAAACAGTTTTAAATGTAAATTTCATAGCATAGTACTGTTTGTAATGCTATGAGAGAAAAATACTTATGGAGGGAAAATGAAAAAGGAAGAGAGAGAAGGGGGAAAATGAGGAAGAAAGTGAGTAAAGAAGAGGGAGAGGAGTGTTTGATGAAAAGATAAAAGTGGAGGGGCTGGGTTTGTGACTCAGTGTTAACATGCTTGTCTAGCATGTGTGAGGCAGTGGGTTATATTCTCAGCACCACATACGAATAAATAAAATGAAGGTCTATCAACAACTGAAAAAATAAAAAAAGGAGAAATATTACCAAAATTCCAAGATTTTATGAATGTTAAATACAAAAAATTATGTTGCATAGCCTTATGTAAATTCTAGACTCCCCAAAATAATCATTAAATGCTAGATTATTAGTGTTATAACTAAAATTCCATTGCTCTTTCTTCTACATTCTGTGGCATGCTAGTGCTAAAATAAATTGTATTATAACACCAAAATAAAATTCTAATATTTATACAGTAACTGACCCAGTTTAACATCAATGCAAGAAGATTCCTATGTGATATAATGTGTATTTTGACGTTCATTTTTATTCAACACTGGTACATTACTATTTCTCCAGTTAATGCACATCATAGGATGTATATTTCATCCACAATTTAGCAAATATATACACATTTGTTTTGCTTTCAATCACTTTTGCTTCAGAACACATGTATTCCTCCATGTTTCTTGACTTCTCTTTTTGTGACACTTCTTTCCAAACACATTATTTTCGATTTCCATTATCACTTTTGAAGCAAAACTGACACACCCGTCATGATAAAACATAACACTAATATTACCATTAGATGTAAAACTGGTTTAAATGAATGATTGTACATCAATATAAGATTTCTTGTATACTTTCAGATATCAATTCAATCCATTATTCAAAGTGAAACCAGTTATATCATTTATTCACAGTATGGTCTATTCATGCATTGTCTATATATTGATAGACACATGGTACACCTCTGTGTACTCCCAACAATAATTTCTATATCTTCAAAATATTGCTCCCAGAAATGGTGGAAAAAATATGCATGTCAACTGATCTACATATACATTTTATCACAGTAATATTCTGGACACAAAATGCAAAGGTCACACTTATGACTGTCCCAAAGCCTAAATGGAAAGTGAACATGGATTACTAAAAACATCCATGTCCAGGTTGCCTAATGCTCTCAAATGTCAATCCTATTGGTGATTACATATGTGTTTCTTCCTAAGACTACATTTTCAATCTCACCCTGTTGAAACTGTCTAAACCTCTCACTCATTTTATAATTTGCCTGATTTCCTACTCTCTATTCACATCTGCTTTCCTACTTTTTTCCCCAGTTCATCATTGTGACTGACTCTTCACATGTGCTGACATTTATATTCAATCTCTACCAGAAACCCTATTGCTAAAGAACTTTTGGTCCATATTCTATAATCAATCTTCTTCGTAATCCTACCGACTATATTTCTAATCCTAGCAAAAATCCCTTTTTTAACTGGATGCTCTCTTCTACATTCAATCATCGAAGGTACAAGGATCTATGCCATTGCATATCAATTTATCTGAGACATATGTGCAGAACATAATTCAAAGCTAAGTATCCCACTCAAAGGCCAAATTCCCTTCTAGGATTCAAATCTTACCTAGATTTATATTTCAATACTTATATTTCACCTATATTTTCATGTAAATATCGCAGGTTTCCAATAACATTGTTCATCAAGCAGAATGATTCCTAACCCATATTGAACATGTTATTAATCCTAACCATACACTGTTCCTCAATCTAACTTTACAGAAGAGCAGAGACAGAGTTGGTATTACAATACAGGAATGTATGGATCTTCCACCTGCTGAGAACCTCAAAGGTCCATGTAGAAATAATCCCTGGAGAATGTGTAGGATGCTATGAACGACCTGAGAGGGCAAAAGTCATCTTCCATGGCAAAAAAACATGGTCAGGATAAAGGGTTGTGTCTTAATCAGAATCTCTCTTCTTAATGTAGAGAAGATGGACCAAACCAAGCCTCTGTGGAGAGCTGTTCCCCAGTACCTATGGTTGATATACCTTTCTAACTTATGAAAATGTCAGAGGAAGTAGGTGCAGCCTCCATCTCATGGGACACTTGGAAGCATCTGTTAGGACAAAGTGGTTGCCAAGGCTGTGACCTCATTCAGTTCCTGAAGGAAGTGACCTACCTCACTTTCTTGGTGATGGAATCTCTGAACTTGGGATCCAGGAAGCCAGGCACACAGAGCCAGTCCCAGTACCAGTCCCAGTGGTCTCACTTGTTTGGATTTACCAAGGACAGAGTCAGTCTTTCTTGGTACCTACTGATGTGAGGATGGCCAAATGCCAGAAAAGCTCTGAAGAGGGGCCCTTCCTGAGAAAGCAGAAAGTGGCTCACCAATGGATCCTCACAACTTCACAGAGTTGGCCAAAGAAAACAGATCTGAGACAAGACAGGCCATTTTGGGGTAACATAGTATGGCCCACCATTCAGAGGACACACTGTATAGTCACAGACCTACTTGGGGAAAGGAGGTGCCTTTGTGGGTGTGGGTGTGAGTTTTTGGTTCTGTCTCATCTTCTGAGAATAGGTGGAAAAGGCGGGTTTTTTTTGGTTTGGTGTGGACTCTTTATAGTAGGTCGTTTGACAAGGTGAGTGTTTCTTTATCTATGTATTCCACTGTGTCCATGGTTGAAGACATTAGAAAAGAGAATGCATCAAGGATGTGTCCTGTCTATTAGGAAGCTTCCCAGCATTCATCCTGCCCGATTTATTAATGGACTGTGGCTTGTCTTATAGATGTGCAACACCTACTAAATTCCTAAGTTCAGGTTTTCTTCCTAAATTCTGGCCACTCTCCAAAATAGTCTTATGGATTTGTGTCCAAGATATGTACCCCTCCAAGCTCTGTGACATGGCCATGTACTGGATAGCTGAAGGAAATGGGAGCATCTCAGAAAACACAGATATCAGTGTGACCAGTAATGTCTCAGTGGAAAAACCCTTCTTTTGGCCTTTTGCTTACCTATTGATCTGTTGACCTGAATGTCAGGAGGTCTTTGCCTCAGTCCACCCATTTGGGAAGACTGATGAAAACTGTTTTCAAATGGAAATGCATGCGCATCACCTGTCGCTCTTTGTTTAATTGCTTAGGATAAGGATGTGTCTGATTCAGCCTCTTGGCCCTGTGTGATGCTGTGGCTTAGATTCTCAGCACCTCATGGATCTAAAGAAAGATTCCATGTGTGTATCCAAAACAAAAATGGTAAAAAACCACGCTGACTTTAGAAAAATAAGTGGCAAGTGAGCTCTTTTGAACACTGTCTTGGGCTGCGCCCCTCATGGAAAACTCCAGCAAGAGGTTATGATTAGTGTCTATATGGAAGAGGATGAGGGCCTTGTGGGAGTGTTTTGGTTTTAATTGTGTTTATTTGTGTGGTGGTTGGAAGTGATAACTGGGTCCACCTGGGCTTGAACTCTGGTGTGATACCCTTAGAGACTGAGGTCTAGAACTGACGTCAGAGAAGTATTGCCATGAATTGTGTTGGGGTTTTAGGAGGCCATGCATGAGAGTCGCTCTTGGAAACTGAGATCTTGGAGCAGGGTAGCTTTCCACAGAACACTGGGAATCTCAGCCAGGATATCACATGATTTCACTCTGAAAGACTTGGCAGAAATAGTTGAGAGTCAAAACTCACATGGACCTCATATTGTAGACCTCAATGGGCCTGGCTTCATGTGGCTTTTTGGTCACTCTTTGGGAAGACTTTCCTCTGAGAGTTCTCCAGAACTTTCATTGAAATAAACTTCCTCAACATTTAATGGTTCCTGAATAAATTTAAACCCACAGTGCCTCCAACTTCATCCTTTAAAAATGGCTAGATAAGTACCATGACATTTTTTAAATTCCCATGACCAGATGGCACTGGAGTAACTTTGGATCTTATGCTGTTGATCATGAGTGTACAAGACAGTGCCTTGATTGACTTGGTTTCATGAGAATGGTGTAGAACAGAGATGCCAGTAATTTGGAGACTGCTGAGTTGGGGCCTAGAGCAGTGATGTGCAGGTGTGTGATAAAACATCTGTGTTGGGGCCATGTGGATCTGCCATTGGCTTCCAAATGGCTTGTGACTGACATGCTGCAGCCAGCAGACCCTTATATGTAAAGGCATCTTGTTATATGGAGATTTTTCAGGGCAATGTTCAGAATCAAGTTGCTATGGTCAAGGGGGCAAGCATGTGCGATAGAAGCCTGGTTGGTGCATTTATATGCAGACCCTGACACACCACATGTGACAGAAATCCCTCCAGCACTCTGCCCCAGTTGAAATCCTTGTATTTCAAGAAGCAAATACCAAACTCCAAGTGCAGCAGCAAGAAACACCACGAAAACTGGAGGATTACCAACTGGGTTCACAGTCCAAACAGGGAGACACTTAGCCCCAAGTTGCCACAGTTTACCTACAAAGAGAGAATTCAGAACTGCTGCCACATGTTCATTAGGAAAATAAGAAACAACATCCTCCAGGTCACATAGATGAAGACCCAGCTTTGATGGTCTCACTACAAAGAAAGCTAAAGCTTCTGACAACAACGTATATTTCAAGTGCCCAACCTCAGAGGCAGTTTCTCAAGAAGTCTTTAGGCAAGCAGAACTCCATGTTTCTGGAGTGTTTACCCTTTCCCTTACTTTTGGAAACTCCTCTACCACCTTCAAGGTTGTGAACTCCTGAGCATTTTCCATTCCAGATATGTATTAACAGATTTTCTAATTCTTCTCCTCTAATTGTGTCTTACTTGGGGCGAAGGTAATGTCAAGGCATTTTTCTGGATGAGAGTGGAAAGATTTTTGTTTAGCATATGTTTGCATACACATTGGATTCATTTTCCTATTTTCCATTTGAAATACTGAATCCCTGACACTAACCCATACTGTACTAGAATCTGACTACTAATCCTAATATGATGGAGAAAAAGAATCCTAACAGAAAAGAAATAGAAGCTGTTCAGAGAAGGCATGGTATATATTTGGACTTGCCTTTTGCAAGTAGGTGTTATAATTCTAGTCAACTTTTAATTGAAATAGTCCTCCATGTGTTTTTAAAGTTAACAAATATGTGAATTTCTGTCTCCCTTTCTCTGTATCCTATTCAGCACATCTATTTTATATGCACATAAAGAATCCTACCTTTTATCACGTGTATATTTTTGTGCGGTAGCTGATTTGGCAGATACAAATTTTGAGAAGAGATCACTCCTCCTAGATGCTGTTGGAACTGAAAATTGAACCTATGGGTGAGCTTCCTAGGAGAACAACATTATACATAAATCCCTGTTAAGTAAATTGAATATTTTTAGATCTGTGAATGATGTATATTTCATGGTGAATTTCGATTGGCATATATGTTGCTACATTTTAAAATTTGTGTGTGTGTGTGTGTGTGTATACACACATACACACTCTCCAGATTTTTCAAAATATGAAATATATGTGTCTTATTTACACTCCCTAAATTCATTCATGTTCAAGTATGTGGATTTATAATCAACTTTTCACAAGATTATTTTCAGAAATATTCATCCACCTGAAATTCATATTTGTTTTCTATTACTGAAAACTAACTTCAGTGAATGGTGCATACGTATCCTGTTGATAGTCACAGCCGAAGGGGCCACAGCAAACTTCCAGGTGCCAGCAAACTTTCAGCTGCAGGCTGATGATTGGCTCACAGCGGCCTTAGCAACTTCTAGCTCATTGTCTCCTCTGTGGTGATGCTCATTGGAGATGCTCATTGAGATGTTTCCCCGCCTTTCAGACTTCCAGCTTATGATTGGCTCACAGCAGCCCCAGCAACATCTAGCTGATTGGCTCCTCTGCGGTGATGCTTATTGGGCTGTTTCCCTGCCCATTCAGACCATGGAGCTGCTCATTGGGGGACTTTTTTGGCTCTGCCCACGTGACCCAGCCAATCTGCCTCAAGAGCAGGAGGATTGTGAGAAGTGGATAGAGGCTTGTGTGGGAGGGAGAGGCTTTTGGGAAGCTGGTGTTGGGAGTTGGGGTTCTGAGGATTTTTTTTGAGAGGCTGTTTTGCTTGGCGTGTGTGGTTCTAAAAATAAAGTTAGTTTCTTTTGACAAGTGGATTCTGATTGTGCCCAGCCAGACAGCGGCATTTGGTGGCTCATATGGGGAGCGACTGAGGGTAACTGATAAGGTAAACTGCTCGCTCTTGAGGGCAGGGCGAGAGGATGGGTAGCCATTTTATGATTCCTCTTTTGTTTTAAGTTGCCTGTCCCTGGAGATGAGTGAGATGGAAGAAAAACTGCTCACATCTGAGGAAAAACTATTTGTGTCTGAGGAACAGATAGGGAGAAAGGCTATAATAATTTTTTGTTGTTCCATTTTTATTTCATTCTATCTCTTTTTTTGTTTGGTGTTATCTTGTTGGTTTGTATTATAGTAGAAATATGGGATCAAAAATTAGTAAAAAACAAACCAAAAAAGTGTTAAGTAAATTGTTAGAGGAAGGAGGCATCCCAGTAAAATCAAGAGCAGTCATGGCAATTGTTGATACAATACAAAAATGTAGACCATGGCTTTTTAAGGAGGAGTTGTTAAATATATCACAATGGAACCATCATGGTGCAGATTTAAAAAGAATAGAAAAGAAAAGCCCAGGGATTCTGCCAGTTGGCACATTGCCATTGTGGACATTCATATCTTGTTTGCTTAGTTCAAAGCCTTCAGTTCAGTCAATGGTAGAGGAAGAAGAAGACATATTGATTCAAGTAAAACAGAAGGTGTCTCAAGTTAGTCAGACAGAAGAAAAAATTCAAGTAAAAGAGAAGGTCTCTCGAGCTAGTCAGATAGAGGAAACTATTCAAGTAAAAGAGAACGTCTCTCGAACTAGTCAGACAGAGGAAAACATTCAAGTAAAAGAGAAGGCCTCTAAAGCTAGTTAGACAGAGAAAGAAAGTCTAAAACAGTAAAAAACATCAGGGGAAATTTACAACAGGAGACTGCTACTAACACCTTTCTATCACCAGATGACATAAGTGTCCAACTAACAAGGCCACTTTCTTATGCTGGGAGGCCCCCAACTCCCGCAGTTGATAGTTAGGATCCTGAGACAAGATCTCAAATATTAACATGCCCTGTATTTGAGGGAGGAGGGCAGCGTGTTTACCATGCTTTAAATTTCAAAACAGTGAAGCAGCTAAAAAGGCTGTAACAACCTATTGTCCTCAAGCACCCTTCAATGTAATCATGGTCGAATCCATTAACAACTTGAACATGAAGCCAGTGGATTGGGCTAATATGTGTAATGTTGTGCTAAATGGAGGACAATGCATGTTATGGAAGGTTGCCAATGAGGAATGTTGAAAGGAGACAGCTAGGCGAAATGCAGGAGCTGGTTATCCTCAGAGAAATCTAGATATGTTGTTAGGAAAGGGACCTTATGAAGATCAGCAGCAGCAAATTGCATATGATCATGGTGTATGTGCACAAATTGGTGTAGATGCAATTAAGGCATGGAAGACTTTACAAGAACATGGAGGTTTACAAGGTCAATTATCTAAGGTAATACAAGGAGCTAATGAACCTTATGCTGAATTTGTAGATAGGCTTATTCAAAGAGCTACCAGAGTTTTTGGGAATACAGAACAAGCAATGCCATTACTAAAACAACTGGCTTATGAGCAAGCGAATCGTTGTTGCAGAGATATCATTAGACCATGGAAAAATGAAGATTTAAACACATTGATTTAATTATGTAGAGACATTAATGAACAAGAGCAAGTCATGGCAGCTGCAGTAAAACAGGCTTTAGTTGCCAGATACATTAATGAACAAGGGCAAATTGTGGCAGCTACAGTAAAACAGGCTTTAGATGCCAGACCAAGAACATGCTACCAATGTGAAGAAACAGGACATTTTAAAAGGAATTGGCCCATAGAAGGAGGGTTTAACAATATTAGGTATCAAAGGAGTAGAATACCAGGTATTTGGCCACAATGCCATAGAGGGAGACATTGGGCTAATGAGTGCTGTTCTCAAACCACCATAGAGGGTACTCAATTATCAAAAAATGAACAAGGACCAGGTGTTTATCCACGATATCATGGAGAAAGGCATTGGGCTCAATTGCCAAATAAATGGACAGTGGGTTCCAATGCTCCGGGGCCCCAACCACAAATATACAGAGCACTGGAGGAACCCAGCAACCCCATCAGGGTAGTGCCCAGGACACATTGTCCATCAGATCCCTCATCAGACAAACCAGAGGGAGCACAGTGTTGGACATCTGCGCCTCTGCCAGATCAGTACTAACTCCAGAGATGGGAGTTCAAATCATTCCCACAGGGGTAAAAGGACCTCTTCCCAAAGGAACCATGGGCTTATTATTGGGATGCAGCTCTTCTACTCTAAAAGAACTTATGATAAGTCCTGGGGTGATTGATCCCGATTATGAAGGTGAAATAAAAATTATAGCCAGTTCTCCAAAGGACATATCAGTAATTTCACAAGGAGATAGAATAGCACAGTTACTAATAATACCCAGCCTATATGATAAATTTTCCAGTCGTACTGTAGAAAGATGTTCCAAGGGATTAGGCTCCACAGGTGTAGATTTGGCTATGCTTTCTTTAAATTTAGATTCTCGCCCCATGCTAAAACTAAATATTCAAGGGCATGAATTGAATGGGCTACTGGATACAGGTGCAGACATTAGCATCATCTCTCGTCAAGAATGGCAAAAACATTGGCCATTACAACAAGCCACTCAAACGCTTCGAGGCCTATAAGTGGCGACTAATCCCCATAGAAGTAAAATGGTATTAGATAGGAAGGATCCTAAAGGATGTGAAGGAACTATACAGCCATATGTATTGGATCATCTTCCCATAAATTTATGGGGACGAGATGTCCTAGATCAATTAGGTTTGACATTAACAAATAACATCAACCAAAATGCAGCCACTATTATGACTAGACAAGGTTTTAGGAAAGAAAAAAGATTAGAAAAACAAGAATAAGTCATAGCAGCACCAATACAAATAGATCAAGGAACAGAGAGACATGGGTTGGATTTTCAGAAAGGGCCACTGAGACAATAAAAATTACCTGAAAATCAGAAAGACAGTATGGGTTCCTCAGTGGCCCCTGACTGAAGAAAAGATACAAGCAGTCCATGACCTGGTAAAACAACAATTAGCAGAAGGACATATACAACCGACTGTATATCCCCAAAATACTCCCATTTATGTCATCAAAAAGAAATCTGGTAAATGGAGACTATTGCAAGATTTTAGAGCCATTAATAATGAGATGGTTATTATGGGACCTGCTCAATCAGGCATTCCTCAATTGTCTGCTTTGCCAATAACCTGGTATGTTTTAGTTATAGATATTAAATATTGTTTTTTTTTCAATTATAATTCATCCTAAGGATAGTCCAAGTTTTGCTTTTACTATCCCTGCACTGAATCATGAAGGTCCTGATCAGAGATATGAATGGAAAGTACTCCCTCAAGGGATGGCTAACAGCCCAACTATGTGTCATATTTATGTTAACAAAGTAATCCAGCCACTTAGAAATCAAAATTCTGAACACAAATATTTCACTATATGGATGATGTATTATTAGCACACAAAGCTAAAAACACATTGCTAGAAAGTTATGCCACACTTACAAACTTATTAAAAATTATAATGTAGAGATAGCAATAGATAAAGTACAATTAAATTTTCCAATTAATTATTTAGGAGTTCTGTTATCCTCATGCATGGTCAATCCACCAAAAATTCAAATACGAGTAGATCAACTCAAATCACATAACGACTTTCAAAAGTTATTAGGAGACATTAATTGGATAAGGCCTTATCTAGGTATACCAACAGGAGAGTTGGGACCTTTATTTGATATCCTAAAAGGTCTATCAGATAAAAATTCACCCCGCATGTTAACACCTGAAGCAAGAAAGGCATTAAAAATCAATGAAACATATATGGAAAATATGCATTTGGATAGAATTGATATAAGTTTGCCTTTATTATTTATTGTACTACCAACAAAAAATATTCCTACAGGAGTATTTTGGCAAGAAGGTCCATTATTATAGATACATTTATCTTATTCTCCTTACACTATTCTTACTAGGTATCCTGAGGCTTTAGGATAATTAATACTCAAAGGAATTAAAGCAGCAAAGGGAGTGTTTGGAATTTCTTCCAATAAAATTTTTACTCCATATACTCAGAATCAAATTGATGAGTTAGCTAATGAGTTAAATACTTGGGCAATAATCATGGTCCAATCTAATGTTTCATTTGATAACCACTTACCATCTAACCCTTTATTGTCTTTTTGGTCATCGCATCCTGTAATTTTTCCAAAATTGAGAAGAAAAACACTTATCATGAATGCTTCAAATATATTCACTGATGTATCAAATAATGGTACAGCAGTAATAGTTATACCTGATAAAACTTATAAATTTTTAGTACCCAAACAATCAGCTCAAAAGGTAGAGCTTAATGCAGTATTACAAGCTTTTGAGATATTTAAATATTCTGTATTTAATTTATTTTCCGATAGTCAGTATATAGTTAATGCTATAGTATCCCTTAAAGTTGCTGGTAAGATTTCTCCTTTCTCTACTGTTTTCTCTTTACTTTCCAATATAAAAAGTCTAATCTGGGACAGAAAAGATCTATTCTTTATAAGACATATCAGGGCACATCCAAAAAGTAGATGATTTGACTCAAGGCCTTATCAGCTGATATCCAAAATTCCAGTTTGACTATCCTTACATCTGAGATAGAACCAGGATGCTTTTTTCATTATCTATTTTATTATTGCCCTTTCCCACATTCTATTTTGTTTTTTGAGCTCATACAGACCTAGTTTAATGTTTTGCTGATCAGTTCTATTTTTTGACAAAAGAGTTTTTGAACATTGCAATGGAGATTTCACGTGTAAAAAGTTATAAGGCCTTTACTATTAGGTTATGTGTTGTATGTATTATATTATGTGTGCACACTTGTGTTTTGTGTTATATGTTTGAATATTCGTATGTCCATATATGATATATGATGAGCGCTCATAAAAAAAATGGATCCAAATATTTTTTTATTCACATTATTTAAATGGTTTAATTTAAATTGGGTAAAGAGCTGTTGAGGTTTGTTTTAAAATTTGAAAAAAAGGAGGTTAACAGATCTGTTTCCTTTCTTTCACCTTTCCTTTTCATTATATTTAATAATTATCTTCAAGACAATGTAAATAGTTAAGAAAATTGTTTTCTTTCAGTGCCTTCTGGAATGTTACATAATTTTTCTTTAGCCATTATTGCCAGAATTCCTATCTTCATCCCAGTGCTGGTGAAATCAAAGATAAAACCAATCTACAGCTTCTGCAATAGCCATCACTGAAATGCTTGCAGAACTTGCCTAGACACATTGAGAACTCTCCTGTATGCATTGTAAACTACCTGTTTGTGCAGCGACTTGTGGTAGTGTTCGGGTATATTTGCTGATGATATCATCGGTGGTACAATTTTTCCAAAAGGAGCCGTCAATTGGCTTGGTGTATCTTCCTCTCTTCTGTGTGTCATTATCGTCCAGCTAATGTTTGGGGGCCATTAGAGGTGAGGCAAAGAACCTCACCACCCCCCGGTGGTACAAAGACCTCTCCACAGGTGTTGCTGTAAACTGGACCGGTAGTCAGTGATGGGTAAGATCCAATTGCAATGGTACCAACTTAACGGGTAAGGACCACATGTACTATTGGACAACCTAAGGCAGGCACTGTCCCTAAGCCACATGTGTGTTGTTTAAACAGAGAGGGGGAGATGTTGAGAGCCACATCCGAAGGGGCCCCAGCAAAATTCCAGAAGCCAGCAAACTTCCAGCTGCTGGCTGATGATTGGCTCACAGCAACATCTAGCTGATTGGCTCCTCTGCGGTGATGCTCATTGGGCTGTTTCCCTGCCCTTTCAGACCACGGAGTTGCTCATTAGGGGACTTATTTGGCTTTGCCCACATGACCTAGCCAATCGGCCTCAAGAGCAGGAGGATTGTGGGAGGTGGAGAGAGGCTTGTGTGGGAGGAAGAGGCTTTTGGGAAGCCAGTGGTGGCAGTTGGGGCTCTGAGGGTTTTTCCTGAGAGGCTGTTTTGTTTGGCGTGTGTGGTTTTAAAAATAAAGTTAGTTTCTTTTGACAAGTGGCTCCTGATTGTGCCCAGCAAGACTGCGGCATTATCCTAATATTTCTACAGTAACTGCCCCAGTTTAACAGCAATGCAAGTAGACTCCTATGGGACATGATTTGTATTTTGATGTTCATTTTTATTCAACACTGGTACATTACTATTTCTTCAGTTTATGCACATCAGAGGGTATATATTTCTTGCACAAGTTGGCAAATTTATAGGCATTTGTTTCACTTTCAATCACTTCCTGCTTCAGAACACATGCATTACTCCAGGTTTCTTAACTGGTCTATTCGTGAGACTTCTTTCCAAACATATTATTTCCGATTTTCTTTATAATTGTTTAAGCAAAACTCACACACCCTTCATGATAAACCATAACTATCATTTCACAATTAGATGTATAACTGTTTGGAATGAATGATTGTATATCAATATAAGATTTCTTATATATTTTCTGATATCAATTCAATCCATGATTTAAAGTGGAACCAGTTATATTATTTATTCACAGTATGGTCTATTCATGCATTATCTATATTCATAGACACAGGGTACACCTCTTTGTACCCCCAATACTAATTTATACGTTTTCAAAATATTGCTCCCAGTAATAGAGGAAGAAATACTCATGTCACCTGATCTAAATATGCATGTTATCACAGTAATATTCTGGACACAAAATGCAAAATTCACACGTGTGATTGTACCAAAGCCTAAATGGACACTGAACATGGATTACTAAAAACATCCATGTCCAGCTTGCATAACGCTCTCAAATGTCAATCCTATCGGTGACTACATATTTGTGTCTTCCTAATATATTCAACCTCAAAACTGTTGAAAATGTCTAATACTATCACTCACCCTGTACTTTGCCTGTTTTCCTAATGTCTCTATTGATATCGGCTTTCCTACATATTTTCCCCAGTTCATCATTGTGACTGACCCTTCACATGTGCTGACATTGATATTCACTCTCTAACCAAAACCCAATTGCTAAAGAACTTTTGGTACAAATACTAAATTCACCCTTGTTCCAAAATCTACCGACTATCTTCCTGATCCTATTGATTATCCCTGTTTGAGTGGATGTTCTCCTCTACATTCAATCATCCAAGGTACAAGTCCTATGGCATTGTATATCGACTTATCTGAGACATGTGTGCAGAACGTAATTTAAAGCTATGTATCGCAATCAATTGCCCAATGCACTTCTGAGCTTCAAATCTCACCTAGATTTCTGTTTACATACTTATATTTCACCTCTGTATTCCTATAAATATTGCAGGTTCCCAATACCATTATTCATCCCACAGAATGATTCCTAAACCAAATCGATCCTGTTATTATCCCTAACCATACACTGTTTCCTCAATCTAACATTACAAAAGAGCAGGGACAGAGTTCATCTTACAATACAGGAATGTAGGGGATCTTACACCTGCTGAGAACCTCAAATTTCTATGCAGAAATGATCCCTGGAGAAGATGTAGGCAGCTATGAAGGACCTGAGAGAGCAAAAGCCATCTTCCATGGCAAACACCTTGTGATAACGAAGGGATGTGTATGAATCAGCCTCTCTTTTCTTAATGTAGAGAAGATGGACCAAACCAGACCTGCGTGGAGAGGTGTTCCCGGGTGGCCATTGTTGATATACCATTCAAACTTGTCAAAGTGTCACAGGAAGTAGGGGCAGCCTCCATCTCATGAGACCCATGAAAGCAACTGTTAGGACAAAGTGGTTGCCAAGGCAGTGATCTCATTCAGTTCCTGAAGGAGGTGACCTACCTAACTTCGTTGGTGATGTAACTCTCTGAAATTGGGATCCAAGAAGCCAGGCACCCAGAGCCAGTCCCAGTCCCAGTCCCAGTGGTCGAACTTGTTTGGATTTACCAAGGACAGAGTCAGTCTTTCTTGGTACCTAATGATATGAGGATGGCCAAATGCCAGTAGAGCTCAGAAAAGGGGCCTTTCCCTAGATAGCAGGTATTGGCTCAATGCTGCCTGCTGACAACTTCGTAGAGTGGGCCAAGAAGAACAGATCTGAGACAGGCCAGGCCATTTTGGGGCAACATAGTATGGCCCACCAGTCAGAGGACACTCCAGATAGTCACAGACCTACTTGGGGGAAGGAGGTGCTTTTGTGGATGTGGATGTGAGTTTGTGGTTTTGTCTCATGTTCTGAAAATAGGTAGGAATGGTGGTTTGTATGGTTTGGAGTTGACTGTTTCTAGGAAGTCGTTTGGCAAGGCGAGTGTTTCTATATCTGTGTATCCACTGTGTTCGTGGTTGTAGTCTTTAGAAAAGAGAATGCATCAATGGAGGTTTCCTGTCTAGTTGGAAGCTTCCCAGCATTCATCCTGCCCACTTTATAAATGGACTGTGGCTTGCCTTATGGATGGGCAACACCTACTATCTTCCTAAGGTCCTCTACACATCTTGATTTCTGGCCTCTCTCCAGAATAGGCTCATGGTTTTGTGGCCAAGATATGTACCACCTCCAAAATCTGTTACATGGCCATGTAATGGATAGCTGAAGGGAATGGGAACATCTCAGAAAACTCAGATATCAGTGTAACCAGTAAAGTCTCAGTTTAAAAACCTTGCTTTGGCCCATTTGCTTACCTATGGTTATGTTGCCCTGAATGTCAGGAAGGTATTTGCCTCAGGCCACCCCTTTCTGAAGCCTGAAGAAAACATTTTTCAAATGGAAATGAATGGGCATCACCTGTGGATCTTTGCTTAATTGCTTTGGAAAGAGATGTGTCTGAATCAGCCTCTTGGCCCTGTGTGAGGTTGGGGCTTTGATTCTCAGAAGGTGATAGATCTAAAGAAAGATCCCATGTGTGCTTGGGTGTTCTATTGCCTCCAACTCACATAAAGGATTTATACCCGACAATCAGTAGGATTAAATTGGAGAATCAGAACAGTATTAACAGCAGGCCTATTTGATCACTCCTGGTTCACAGGAAGGGTGTCTAGGTCACCCTGACTTTAGGCAAATGAGGGGCAAGGGAGTTTATTTTGGAAACTCTCTTGGGCTTCGCCCCTCATGGAAAATTCCATTCAGAGGTTACGATGAGTGTCTATATGGAAGATGATGAGGGCCATGTGGCAGTGTTTTGGTTTTAATTGTGGTCATTTGTGTGCTGGTTGGAAGAGATGACTGGGTACACCTGGACCTGAACTCTGGTGTGATTCCCCTTAGAGACTGAGTTCTGGAACTGACTTCAGGGAAGTATTGCCATTAATTTTGGTGGGATTTTAGGAGGCCACACATGAGAGTCGCCCTTGGAAACTGAGATCTAGTCTCAGGGTGTCTTTCCACAGTGCACTGGGAATCTCCACCAGGATATAAGACGATTTTATTCTGAAAGACTTGACAACCATAGTAAAGAGTCAAAACACATATTGAACTCACATTGAGTAGACATCAATGGGTCAGGTTTCATGTGACATTTTGGCCACTCGTTGGGAAGCGTTGCCTTTTAGAGTTCTCCAGAGCTTTCATCCTCACCATTTAATGGTTCCTGAATGAATTGAAAAACCAGTGCATCCAACTTGATACTTGAAAAATGGCTAGATAAATACCATGAAATTTTTGAAATTCCCATGACCAGGTGGCACTGGAGAACCTTTGGATGTCCTGTTGCTGATCATGAGTGTACCAGACAGTGCCTTGAATCACTGGGTTTCATGAAAATGGTGTAGAACAGAGATGCCAGTAAGTTGGAATTTGCTGAGTAGTGGGCCTAGAACAGTGGTGGGCAGGTGTGTGATTAAACATCTGTGTTGGTGTCATGTGGATTGGCCATTGGCTTCCAAATGGCTTTTGACTGACATGGTGCAGCCAGCAGACCCTTGCATGTAAAGGCATCTTGTTATATGGAGAGGTTTCAGGGCAATGTTCAGAATCAAGTTGCTAGGGACAAGGGGGAAGTCTATGTTGGATATAAGACTGGTTGGTGCATTCTCCTGGCAGACCCTGACCCACCACACATGACAGAACTCCCTCCAGCACTGTGTCCCAGTTGAACTACTTGTATTTCGTGAAGCAAACACCAAACTCCCATTGCAGCAGCTAGAAAGACCATGAAAAATGGAGGATGACCACATGGCTTCAGAGTCCACACAGGAATACACTTAGCCCCCATTGGCCACAGTTTACATACAAAGAGAGAATTCTGCACTACTGCCTCATGTTCATTAAAGAATAAGAAAACATGTGCTCCAGGTTACATAGATGCAGACCCAGCTTTGATGGTCTCACTGCAAAGGAAGCTAAAGCTCCTGACTACAACATATATTTCCAGTGCCCAAACTCAGAGGCAGTTTCTCATAAGTCTTCCGGTCAGCAGAGCACCATGTTTGTGAAGTGTTTACCCTGTCCCTTACTTTTGGAAACTCTTCTACCACCCCCAAAGTTGTGAACTCCTGAGCATATTCCATTCCAGATAAGTATTCATAGATTTTCTAACTCTTCTCCTCTAATTGTGTCTAACTTGGGGCGAATGTAATGTCAAGGCATTGTTCTTGATGAGAGTGGGATGATTATTTTTAGCACATATTTGCATAAACATTGGATTCATTTTCCTAATTTTCATTCGAAATACTGAATCACTCACACTAACCCATACCCTACTAGACTCTATATTCTGACTCCTAATCCTAATATAATGGAGAAAAATAACCCAAAATGAATAGACATACAAGCATTTCAGAGGAGGCATGGTGTATAATTGGACTTGCCTTTTGCATTATGTAGAATTGGAGTTATAAATCTAGTCAATTTTTTGTTGAAATAGTTCTCCATGTGTTTTTTTAACTTTTGTTGTTTGTTGTTCAAAACATTATATAGTTCTTGATATATCATATTTCACACTTTGATTCAAGTGAGTTATGAACTCCCATTTTTATCCAGTATATAGTTTGCAAAATCATATCAGTTATGCATCCATTGATTTACATATTGCCATACTAGTGTCTGTTGTATTTTGCTGCCTTTCCTATCCTCTACTATCCCCCCTCCCCTCCCCTCCCCTCCCATCTTCTCTCTCTACCCCCTATACTGTAATATATTTTTCCCCCTTGTATTTTTCCCTTTCCCCCTCACTTCCTCTTGTCCGTAATTTTGTATAACCCTGAGGGTTTTCTTCCATTTCCATGTAATTTCCCTTCTCTCTCCCTTTCCCTCCTACCTCTCATCCCAGTTTAATGTTAATCTTCTTCTCATGCTCTTTATCCCTACTCTGTTCTTAGTTACTCTCCTTATATCAAAGAAGACATTTGGCATTTGATTTTTAGGGATTGGCTTCCTTCACTTAGCATAATCTGCTCTAATGCCATTCATTTCCCTGCAAATTCTATGATTTTGTCATTTTTTAATGCTGAGTTAAACTCCATTGTGGCCTCTGGCGTGCGCCCAGGTTTCCGTTCCTGTCTTCCTGTTTGTTAATTTCTGGCCTATTTATTGTTGTGACCAGGACCTTAGTCAATGCCTTAGTCTGTCTTTTGCATCTCTCATCTTCCCTTTGCTCCCTTTCTTTCTCTTTGTTTCTCTCATATAGTATACTTTCTCGGCTTCTCTGACTAAATCTCCCAAAGTCATATCTTGTGATCCCTCTAAGAGTTGTAACTTTCTTTTAATAACCAGGGCAGCTTGCCCAATGAAGGCCATCATGACAGATGCCTTTTGATCCTCTGCCTGAGGATCAATAGGGGCTCGAGCCTTTGACTGAGGGGGAAACCTGACCTCAGGGAAGACTTAAAAAAGCGGAGCTTGCGATTGCCTCAGCAGACACCACCGGAAGACAGATCCAGGAGGAGAGTGGGGATGACACATGGTGAGTGACCCACCATGGGACAAGCAGTTTCATCACATGATTTGTTTTTGTCAGGCCTCAAGGAGGCCCTCAAGACATAGGGGGCACATGTTAAGAAAAAGGACTTAAAATTATTCTTTTCATACATAGGAGAATTGTGTCCATGGTTTCCCCCTGAAGGGTCCATTGATGGTAGAAAATGGCTTAGAGTAGGAGACTGTTTAAACCATTTTTTTTGTTGTTGTTGAAGAAAAAGTCCTAGAACAAAGGTATATTAGACCTTTTGTAGACATTAATATTTTATAAGATTTTTAAACACCTAGAAAAATTTGTAAGTTTAAATTTAAAGACATTTATATTTATCTGTTTATCCAATTTAAATTGAACCATTTAAATCACGTGAATTAAAGATCTTTGGATCCACTTTGAAATAGTAAGCTTGCCTTAATTTGATTTTAATTGGAGTCAGTGGTCTTTTCTTGCATCCTGGTGTAATATTTTGTAGTTTCCCATCGAGATGACCCTGCCCCAATAGATCACAAGACCAGACTACTGGAAATTCTGAAGCTGGCCTTCCCTCCAGGGCTCCGGCATGGAGAGGCAATTTCCAAGGCCTTGGTGTGAGATTTTGGTCCAGGGAGCACTGCAGTGAACCACCGCCCTAAAACTATTAGCAAGCACATGGTGGAGGAGGCCTCCATAGGTAAGTGGCGCCTATATAACATCTGATATCCGGTTAAGGGAGATCTCTTCTGATGACAGAGTGGTGTCCTGGGGAGACACACATATACTCCTGTCTGGTACAGTAACGACAATCATTCTGTCCTCTGTTATGTTCTGTAGGGAATTCCTCTGAAAGCATAGAGAGGTGCCAATGGGCACGCAGGAGCTCCTATCCCAGAGCTTTAGCAAGACGTTGCATAGTTCCTCTGTTTTTCTGTTTCTGCGCTGGTTTTCTGTTTTTTTGTGTGTTTTGTTCTGTGTTTCATATTTTTTTTTTTGGTTTGTTTTAGTGTGTTTTGTTGTGTGATTTCTGTGGTAAAACTTAACTGAAAATGGGTAATAAAGCAAGTAAACTGACACCCATTTGGACTGTGTTTTAAAGAACTGTGATGAACTTTAATACCCTTTGTTAAGCAGGATGAGAGAAGCCCCTAGCTGGCTGCCTGGAGCACACCCACTGCAGAGGGCAATGCCTGCTGGGGACCTAAGAACTGAGTATCTCCCAGGTTAACACGTGAAACTCCTTAAAACCCCTTGTCCCTTCAGATCGATAGAATCACAACCATTGGGCAGAGACCCCTGTTTTTCTCCTTTGTTAGCAAAGCAGTAAATCTCCCTTTTTCTTTTTCTCAAACCCTGTCCTCATTATTAAATTGGTATTAATTGGCTTCAAAATCAGGAACCAAACTTTAAGTTACAATTTTTGGTACCCCCCACACCCCGGAACTCTTTGAGAGCTGACTACTGAAATGTTAGGAGACGGAGCGTGCTTGGGGTGGAACCGAACAAGAGGAGCTAATCCTGTAAGTGAAAGGAGGAACTGAGGGACTTCCAGCAGCTGCCCAAGCCCTGTTGCTTCAGAGAATTACCTACTTCCTTCCCTGCACTGTAAGGATTTTGCCATCTCTGTTTTCTTAAAAAAGAGAAAAAGAAAAAGGGGACACTAAATACAGTAAAGTCACCATGGAGACCCTTGATTTTACATTTCAGGTTGTCCCTCTGTGAAAACATCTGGTTCCCTTGTGGGAAAATCTATGGTGCCACTGGTGTAGGAGATTTTTCTCTTATCTGCTCTGGTTTAAAGGCTTCTGTCTGTAAGCCATAGTCTGGAGCTCCTTTCAGTCTGTCTTGTGTCTTTGTTTCTGGCCCTTTAAGACATGTGCAATAATGTGTTGATATTATAAATCATTTCTTGGGAATGATCTTAGCTTAATGTGTATCTAAATGATGATGTTTTATTGTAACAATCTGGCATCTGAATGGGTTTTTGAAGCATTGCACAATCTTGCAGTTAAAAGTCGGGTTTAGGAAATTGTTTAGTTTATGATTTCAGATAATTCATGCCAGAGAACTTAAATACTTAGGATGGAAAACTAGAGGACTCTACTTCCAAGTTGGCAAGTAACTTCCCAATCATTCAGGCTTTTTTTTCACCAATTTTTAATTGGGTAGCCTGGGAAAATGTCACTGTGTCTACCAGTGCATTAATTTGGACAAGGATAGTAAATCATAGTATGGTATCTGTTGACAAAACAAGATATAAAGATGTAAAATTTTGTAAACTGTGTCTTAAACTTGTATCATAAAATTTTGTGAATTTTGTCTTAAAATTGTATTATAATTTTCAACATCTGAACCTGAAAATTATGGTTGAAATGCCTTAGGCCTGAGGTGTCTGCTCAGAATAGCAGCTTTTTCCTGCTCCTTCCAGACCTCAGCCAGGACTTATGTTGAATGGCTAATGAAAGAGGCCTGCAAGCTCAGTAGGAGAGTGATCTGAGGCCTAAAAAAAATTAAATTGTATGGTATTTACTAATTAATGGCCAGTCAATTTTTCTAGGACTCTTATTTTTTCCTTAGATTCTTTATTTTTTTTTTTGAGCTCATGATTTTGATCCTAAAGACCTAGGATGATGTTTTTCTGACCAGTTCTATCTTTGACTAACTGTGTAGTTTTTGAAACATTGCAATGGATATTTCACCTGGAAAAGCTACAAGGCCTTTACTATTATTATGTGTGCACAATTTTGTTATGTGTTGTATGTCTATATATTCATATGTCCGTATATCATATATATGATACACAAATTAACATTTATAAAGAGCACTCATTAAAACAAAAACGCTCATAAAAACAAATTTTAAAAAGTGGATCCAAAGATCTTTAATTCAAGTGATTTAAATAGTTGAATTTAAATTGGATAAAGAGATAAAAATAAATGTCTTTAAATTTAAGCTTACAAGTTTTTCTAGGTGTTCAAAAATCTAATAAAATATTAATGTCTACAAATGTTCTAATATGCCTTGGTTCTAAGACTTTTCCTTCAACAAAAAAATGGTTTACACTGTTCAATATATTTGTCTAATATATTGATAAATAAGTAAAGTAAATTTGATATGGGATTACTCATTCATGAGTACTTTTGTTAGATATCTGATTGATTTACTAAGGTCTGTATAAGTTTGTACTAATGTCTGTATAAGATTGTAATAATCAGTCATGTGTTAAAGAGACAAAAATTTCTTAAAACATAAGTTTACCCATAACATTGTGTTTATTAAGTTTTATTTTTTCTAGAGCAAGCAACCATAAAAATTAAACAACTGATTAAATAAGAACTGTTATTTTAGAGCACTCTACTGCCATTTCTTTAAAAGCTAAACTTGGTTAATGTAGAAACTTCAATGTAATTGTGATGCTATTAATGTGCTCATATCTTTCAGGTATACGAATCTGTAAGGTAGAAACTTTAAAAGAGCATTATTTCAAGCTGGTGTTCTGAAGTTGTATGGTAAAAAAATATATTGGGCATTCATTTACTTCTTATCAATAAGATATGTAAAGTTGTATGTTACTTTTTACATTGGGGAACAATTTAAATGTATTTTTATGTTAATGAGAGTCTAATCTATATAAAGGTAAAAAACTTTCAGCCTTTCTTAAATTCATGTTTTAAATGTGATATCATATGGTGTTAACTAATGTTCATGTGACCTCAAATAATATATGTAATCTTTGTAAAATGATATTTAAAAAAACAAAGATCATCTTTAGAAGTAAAACACTTAAGTTTTATAAAGAGCCCTGCCTTACCTGAGATAAGGCTCTGTGTCCCATCTTACTATATGTGAGAATGACTACGAAAGCAGTAGGTCAGATATTATTTCATTTAAAGTTATGTTCAAAAGTTGTTTTTTTTTTCTGTCAAGATTTCTAGGATCTCAAACAGGGGATATAATGTATAACTCAGCTTAAAACTTCAGGGTAGCTATTACACGAACTAAGTATTTTTACTCTTGTTAAAAAATTTTATTTTGTAATTTCCTTATAAGTGATCTAAAGATTCCTTGTTAGTGTTTTACAGAAGTGTTGCTTTAAGAACACAACATGGGTTAATTTAAGATAATAAGTCATCACCTACAAGACAGACAGAATAATACAGATGCCAGTTAATAAAAAAGATAAATAATTATAAAGTTATAGACATTAAAGCCCAGTACTCTTAATATAAGGCTGTTAAAATTTATTTGCTGGATGATTAAGATTAGGATTTATATTAAAGTTACATGAAAAGGGACAAGAAAACCAATATTTGGCTCTTGCCCTCTGAGTCAGTCTGAATCCAGGGAACAAGGGACTTCTCAAAGACCTTTGCAACTCTGGGCCTCATATCTTCCCAATTAGGGAGATTAATGAGACCCCTGGAGAACAGAAAGACAATCAGTGCATTTGCTAAGAAGAGGAGAGTCATCAGAGAAGGGAGACATCCCTGATGCTTCCAAGGGTAGCCACATGGTCAAGCAAGACCTTGACCCACCTAGCGCAAATGGCACTAGCAGAACTGAGAAGCTGCTCTCAAGTTTCCCCAGGAATGACTCCCATAAAAGCTCAGCTGACTGTTAACAATAGATAGAAACAAAAGTCAGTTTGACTGTTTCATGATAAACACTTAGGAAAGACAGTTAAAACCAAAATACAGCCATTCCTGGGCATTTTAAATAATAATATTAATAATAATAATAATAATTTTTTATACACATTATGTTAGCCTCCCAAAATAAGTAAGACTGGAGGCTACAAAGAAGGATTCCCAGAAAGGAATGCCTGATAACTATAAAAAGAGACTATCAAGAGGAGCTGCCAGAGGCAGAAATTTTTAGTTTAAGGCCTACAGATATTCCTAACCTACAGGTAGGGTTGGTGTTTGCTAGTACGATTATCCAGCCCTGAGTAACAGAATTAAAGGTTTCTCTATTACACACAGAGGTCATACTAGTAAAATGATTTTGCAAGATCAGATGATATTAAATCATTAAACTGTATCTTATGGAGAGGGATAACTGTAACACTAAATGTTAAATATTAAGTTGACAGTCCTGATAACTGGGAATATTAAAGCCTGCTGAGGGAACTTCTATACAGTGACATGTTCCAGCTGCTGCAACATTTTTTCAGTACTCATGGTTCTTGTTTCTCACACAGAAGAACCCATCCCCAGATGAATTTACAACCTGTTCTTCCCCAACCAGACTTCAAAACGAACTGATTTCTAAAAGGCAACTCATGTTCCTCAACTGACTTCTAAAAGGCAACTCATGTCCCTTATACTGTGCCCACTCACGTCACTCTCTCTCAGCTCAGAAGAAGCCAAAATGAGTGACGCCTCTCGTCTTACAACTATGGAGCCAAAAATAAATAGAATATCAATATAAGTAATTAATTAAGTCAGGTAAAACCAGGAATCCAATTTTGGGTGAGTTCTAAAAATTTGGAGACTGTTACCTGAGGGATTAAAATTCCCTCATTGCTCTTTCCCTACCCTATCAAAAATTTGGAAGGGACACATTAAAAAAGGGGGAATGATTTGCATTTCTCTGACTGCTAGAGATGGTGAGCATTTTTTCATATACTTGTTGATTGATTGTATGTCCTCCTCTGAGAAATTTCTGTTCAGGTCCTTGGCCCATTTGTTGATTGGGTTATTCGTTATCTCATTGTCTAATTTTTTTAGTTCTTGGTATATTCTGAATATTAGCGCTCTGTCTGAAGTGTGAGGAGTAAAGATTTGTTCCCAGGACGTAGGCTCCCTATTTACCTCTCTTATTGTTTCTTTTGCTGAGAAAAAACTTTTTAGTTTGAGTAAGTCCCATTTGTTGATTCTAGTTATTAACTGTTGTGCTATGGGTGTCCTATTGAGGAATTTGGAGCCCGACCCCACAGTATGTAGATCATAGCCAACTTTTTCTTCTATCAAACGCCATGTCTCTGATTTGATATCAAGTTCCTTGATCCACTTTGAGTTAACTTTTGTGCATGGCGAGAGTAAGGGATTCAGTTTCATTTTGTTGCAAATCTCACTCCAGTAAGATTGGCAGCCATTAGGAAGTCAAACAGCAACAAGTGCTGGCGAGGATGTGGGGAAAAGGGTACTCTTGTACATTGCTGGTGGGACTGAAAATTGGTGCGGCCAATTTGGAAAGCAGTATGGAGATTTTTTGGAAAGCTCGGAATGGAACCACCATTTGATCCAGCTATTCCCCTACTCGGTCTATTCCCTAAAGACCTAAAAAGAGCACACAATAGGGACACTGCTTCATCCATGTTCATAGCAGCACAATTCACAATAGCAAGACTGTGGAACCAACCTAGATGCCCTTCAATAGACGAATGGATAAAAAAAATGTGGCATTTATACACAATGGAGTATTACTCTGCATTAAGAAATGACAAAATCATAGAATTTGGAGGGAAATGGATGGCATTAGAGCAGATTATGCTAAGTGAAGCTAGCCAATCCCTTAAAAACAAATGCCAAATGTCTTCTTTGATATAAGGAGAGTAACTAAGAACAGAGTAGGGACGAAGAGCATGAGAAGAAGATTAACATTAAACAGGGATGAGAGGTGAAAGGGAAAGGGAGAGAGAAGGGAAATTGCATGTAAATGGAAGGAGACCCTCAGGGGTATACAAAATTACATAAAAGAGGAAGTGAGGGGAAAGGAGAAAAATATAAGGGGGAGAAATGAACTACAGTAGAGGGGGTAGAGAGAGAAGAGGGGAGGGGAGGGGGGAGGGGGATAGTAGAGGATAGGAAAGGCAGCAGAATACAACAGACACCATAATGGCAATATGTAAATCAATGGTTCTGCAACTGATGTAATTTTGCAATCTGTATATGGGGTAAAAATGGGAGCTCATATCCCACTTGAATCAAAGTGTGAAATATGATATATCAAGAACTATGTAATGTTTTGAACAACCTACAATAAAAATTAATTTAAAAAATATTAAAAAGCAAAAAAAATGGGGGGGGGAATGATAAACCCAACCTGATCATTTATTAAAATTGGGAGCCATCTTGCCACAAAGTCATGAAAAGATAATTTTGCTTTCCTATAAATTACTGCAAATTCTGAATCTGCTTGTAATGCCTGTCCGTGCCTTGAACTCACCCATGCCTGGCTCTCTGACCAGATAGCAGCCCTCTCTGAAAATTTAGTGACACCTCATAAATATTGGCCTTCTCTGGCCAGACAACGACTCTCGTGAGTCTCTAATGGTCCTCATAAATTCTGATGATGGGGCCAGCAAAAAAAAAAATTTTAAACTAGCAATAGCGTGATGCTTCTCCGAGTTCTGTTATCTGTAACCCCCCTTTTGTGTAACTTACTGGACTATAAAGCTGGGCTGTAGGAAAGGTGGGGTTGCTGTCTTGTTTCTGCCATTTTGAGAGGGATAGGCAGCTCAGCCAGTGGAAAAATAATAAGCTTGCTTTAATTTGATTTTAATTGGAGTCAGTGGTCTTTTCTCCTGTCCTGGTCAAACAGGTAAACACTCCACAAACATGGAGCTCTGCCGGCCTAAAACTTATTGAGAAACTCTCCCTGACCTTGGGCACTTGAAATATATGTTGTTGTCAGGAGCTTTAGCTTCTTTGTAGTGAGACAATCAGAGCTGGGTCTGCATCTATGTGACCTGGAGGACATGGTTTCTTATTTTCCAATGAACATGAGGCAGGAGTGCAGAATTCTCTCTTTGTAGGGAAACTGTTGTCACTGAAGGCTAAGTGTCTCCTCATGTGGTATGTGAAGCCATTTGCGCATCTTCCACATTTCATGGTGTTTCTTGCTGCTGCACTGGGGGTTTAGTATTTGCTTCATGAAATACAAGGAGATCAACAGGGACTCAGTGCTGGAGGGATTTCTCACACGTGTGGTGGGTCAGGGTCTCCAGGAGAATCCACCAATGAGGCTTATATCCCACATAGCTTGCCCCCTCAACCATTGCAACCTGACTCTGAACACGGCCCTGAAACCTCTAAATATAACAAGATGCCTTTATATGAAGAGATCAGACATATAGGGATTACTGGCTGCACCATGTCTGCCACAAGACATTTGGAAGTCAATGGCAGATCCAAATGGCCCCACCAGAGATATTTTATGACACAACTGCACACCACAGCTCTGGGTCACTACTCAGCAGTTGCCAACATACAGGATTCTTTCTTCTACACCATTTTCATGAAACCCAGTCAATCAAGGCACTCTCTGGTACACTCATGATCAGCAACTGGACATCCAAATGTTCTTCAGTGCCACTTGGTCATAAGAATTTCAAAAATTTCATGGTATTTATCTAGCCATTTTTCAAGGATGAAGTTGGATGCACTGTGAGTTTCAATTCTTTCAGGAACCATTAAATGGTGAGTAATTTCATTTCAATGAAAGCTCTGGAGGACTCTCACAGGCAAGGCTTCCCATGGAGTGGCCAAAAGGTCACATGAAGCCAGGCCCATTGAGGTCTACAATGCTAGGTCCATGTGTGTTTTGAATCTCAACTATGGTTGCCAAGTGTTTCAGAATAAAATCATGTGATATCGTAGCTGAGATTCCCAGTGTTCTGTGGAGAGCCACCTGGGCCTATATCTCAGTTTCCAATGGGGACTCTCATGCGTGGCCTCCTGAAATCCCAACACAATTCATGGCAATTCTTCTCTGAGGTCAGGTCCAGAACGCAGTCTCTAAGGGGAATCACACCAAAGTTCAAGCCATGGTGGACACAGTTATGTCTTCCAACTGCCACACAAATGACCACAATTAAAACCAAAACACTATCACATAGCCCTCGTCTTCTTCCATGTAGACACTCATCAAATCCTCTGGCTGGACGTTTCCAAAAGGGGTGAAGTCCAAGACCCTGTCCAAAATATGCTCCCTCGCCCCTATTTTGCCTAAGGTCAGTGTGGCCTAAACACCTTTCCTGTGAACCAGGAGTGATCAAATAGGCCTGACCTTATTACTGCTCCACTTCTCCAATTTGAGGCCTACTGACTGCCAGGTATAAATTCTTTATATGAATGGGAGTCATGAAAAAACCCAAGCATCTATGGTCTAGCCTTTGCAGACCAGGATGGAGGTCAGGAACCTTACAGAAGATGGCGAGAGACTTCATACACAATGACTGCTATTTTGACCATTTTGTATTTGTAGCACACATGGAATCTTACCTTAGATCCATCAGGTGTTAAGAATCTAAGCAGCAGCCTCACACAGGTTCACGAGGCTGATTCAGACACATCCCTTTTGGAAGCAATTAAGCAAAGAGCCACAGGTGATGCCCATTCATTTCCATTTGAAAACTGTTTTCTTAAGGCTTCACAAAGGGGTGGCCTGAGGCAAAGACCTTCCTGACATTCAGGGCAATGAAGCAATAGGTAAGCAAATGGCCCAAAGCAAGGATTCTCCACTGAGACTTTACTGGTCACATTGATATCTGAGTTTTCTGAGATCCTCCCATTCCCTTCAGTTATCATGTACATGGCCATGTCACAGTGCTTGGAGGTGGTACATATCTTGGACACAAAACCATGAGCCAATTCTTGAGAGTGGCCAGAATTCAGGAAGAAAACAGAAACGTAGTAAGATAGTAGGTGTTGCCCATCCATAAGGCAAGTCACAGTCCATGCGTTAATTGGGCAGGATGAATGCTGGGAAGCTTTCTACAAGACAGGAAACATCCATTGATGCATTTTCTTTTCTAATGTCTACAACCACGGACACAGTGGGAGAAACAGACATAGAAACACTCGCCTTGTCAAACAATTTACTAGAAAAAGTCCATTCCAATCCAAACAAACCACCTTTCCTACCTATTCTCAGAACATGAGACAAAACCACACACTCACACCCACACCCACAAAGGCACCTCCTTCCCCCAAGTAGGTTTGTAACTATCCAGAGTGTCCTTTTACTGGTGGGTCATACTATGTTCCCCTGATATGGCCTATCCATTCTCAGATCTGGTCTCCTTGGACAACTCTGTGACGTTGTCAGGAGCATGTGGAGAGCCACTACCTACTTTCTCAGGAAAGGTCCCTGGCATGTGGCCATCCTCACATCAGTAGGTACCAAGAAAGACTGACTCTGTCCTTAGTAACACCAAACAAGTGAGCCCACTGGGACTGGGACTTGGATTGGCTCTCAGTGCCTGGCTTCCTGGATCCCAAGTTTAAAGTGTTCCATCACCAAGGAAGTGAGGTAGGTTACTTCCTTCAGGAATTTAATGAGGTCACCGCCTTGGCAAACACATTGTCCTAACAGTTGCTTCCAATGGTTCCATGAGAAGGAGGCTGCCCCTACTTCCTGTGACATTTTCACAAGTTAGAATGATATATAAATCAAAGGCACCAAGAAACAGCGCTCCACAAAGGCCTGGTTTGGTCCGTCTCCTGTACATTAAGAGAGAGGCTGATTCAGCCACATCCCTTCATCCTGACCAGGTTTTTTGGCAATGGAAGATGACTTTTGCTCCCCCAGGTCCTTCATAGCTGCCTACATCTTCTTCAGGGATCATTTCTGCATGGACCTTTGAGGTTCTCAGCAAGTGGAAGATCCCCTACATCCCTATATTTTAAGGCCAACTCTGTCCCTGCTCTTCTCTAAAGTTAGATTGAGAGATCACTGTGTGGTTACGGTTAATAACAGTTTCGATTTGGGTTAGGAATCATTCTGCAGGATGAATAATGGTATTGGGAATCTGTGATATTTATAAGAATATAGACGTGAGTTAAAAGTATGGAAACAGAAATCTAGGTAAGATTTGCATCTCAGAAGGGCATTGAGACCTTGATTGGGATACTTAGCAATGTTATACTTTCTGCACAAATGTCTCAGATAAATCCATACACAATGGCATAGGACGTTGTACCTTGGATGATTGAATGTCGAAGAGAACCTCCAGTCAAAAAGGGATAGTCGGTGGAATTAGGAAGATAGTCAGTAGGTTTAGAAAGAAGGGTGAGAATAAGATTTGGAAAAAAGTTCTTTACCAATAGGGTTTCGGTTAGAGAGTGAATATTAATGTCAGCCCATGTTAAGTGTCAGTCACAATAATGAATTTGGGAAAATATGTAGGAAAGGAGGTATCAATAGAGACCTTAGGAAATCAGGCAAATTATTAAGTGAGTCATAGGATTAGGCATTTTCAACAGGGTTGAGGTTGAATATATAACCTTAGGAAGAAAGAAATATGTAGTCACCAATAGAATTGACATTTGAGAGCATTAGGCAACCTGGACATGAATGTTTTTAGTAATTCATGCTCACTTTCCATTTAGGCTTTGTTGAAAATAAATAAAATAGGTACTTGTCTCTTCCTGTTTTTCTGTATGCTTAAGAAAACACTCTTGAAATCTTGAAAACTTTTTGCTAATCTTGTTTCCAGAATGTGCTGTCCCCAACTGCCAAACTGCAGAATGTACACCCTCACCCGTTTACATGCAAACCGCCCACTTGCCCTGACCCATCAATAAACTTCCCTCCCTGCCCTCTTCAAGAAAAGTATATAAGCTCTGCTTAAGCTGTTCTCAGTGCTCTCTGCTCTATTCAAGTGAGGTCTGAGCCCCAGAATTTTGGGCGCTTTGCTGTTGCATGAGACAGTGTCTTGGTGGTCTCTTCCTCCAATGGTCGCCTGACCATTACATCTGAGGGCCCCAGCGAGTTCCAGCAGCGTTGGACGAAAGACCCCCAATAGGCTCATCTCAGGTTAAGTAAGGCGCCACTTTCTTGTTTCAGGTTTCAGGTTAGGGATGGGCAAAATGGCTATTGGTGATGAGCATGAGCTCTCTCTGACGGTGGCTGACAGAAGTGTCACAGAGCCACAGGCCACGTCTCTGGGGGACGCCCCAGAGAACTCGGGAAACCGAGTAACAATAGTCTCCTAAACTCAGTGATATTTTGTTTTGGATTCGGTATTGTCAGCCCATCAGGTTTTCCTGGCTACTCAGTCCTGTTCTCAGTATTGGACGTCCATTGCCTGTCTTTATTGTCTTGTCTTGTCTGTCGTGTGTCATTGCTTTCACTATTTGTGTATCTTTCATATGGGACAGAGCACTTCAATGCCTCTGTCCCTGAACCTTGATCACTGGACCAAAGTCTGCTTAAAGGCTCAGAATCTTCTTTTTTTCAGTAAAACGTCAGATCTGGAAGACTCTATGTGTCTCAGAATGACCCACCTTTGGAGTCGGATGGCCCCCAGAAGGATCTTTCTACTTCACACTAATTCAAAAACTCAGAGATATTGTCTTTCAGCCGGGGCCACATAGCCATCCAGATCAACAGCAATATATCTTTAGTTTGCAGGACCTCTGCAAATCTCCTCTTCCATGGTTGAAGCCTTTCCTTGTCCCTGTCCCCGCTCCTACTGGTTCTCCCACTTTTCTATCTCTCAAACCCTCTGCTCCCCCTCCTCCACCCTCTGTTGTCCCTGAGTCTCAAGACTCTACTGGACTCTCTTCCCCCTCCTTATGCCCTGCCCTTGTCCTCCAACCCCAAACACCCTCTAAGTGATTCCCCTGCTGCTGACTCAGACTCTCCACCATTGGAGGAATATAGGCCAGCCCAGCGCCCTCCAGGTGACTATCCCACGGCACACACAGCCCCTCCTTCCTTGGAGGTAGCTGGCCCGGCCAAAAGAACACAAAGTACTCGCCGGGGGGGTTAAACTTTGAAGTGGATACAGGGTAAGTATACTCAGCCCTTAAGGCCCCATTGGGCCATCTATCAAACAAAAAGGACTCTAGTTCAAGGGGCTAATGGCAGTAAATATGGGGCTTAGACAACTAAGAGGACCATGGACCTGGGGAAAGAAAAAATCCATCACTCGTTCCTAGTAATCCCAGAATGCCCGACCCCATTGATGGGCACACATCTGCTCAAAAAGCTCCAGGCCAGAATAACTTTTAACCCTGAAGGCCCCCAAGTGAAATTTCTAAATTTTTCAGTAAAAACTCCTGTAGTCACGGCTTTTACTATGTCAGTAGAAGATGAACATCAACTTGTCAAACCCCCCAAGACTGATCAAACAGGCAAGCTACCCCGGAAATGGATAACAGATTACGCAGATGCCTAGGAAAAAAACTGCTGGGTTACACATAGCCGTGAAACATCCTCCAGTAACAGTGGAGTTAAAAACTTCAGCCCCCCCATCAATGTCAAAAAATATCCTCTGAGCAAAAAAGCTAAAGATGGGATAAGGCCCCATATTCAGAAATATCTGGCCTTAAGGGTCCTAAGGCCCTGTCATTTGAACTGGAACACTGCCCTGTTACCAGTATAAAAATCCAGGAACCGGGGCCTATCGCACCGTTCAAGACCAAAGAGAGATCTACAACAGAGTGCAGGACATTCACCCCACAGTACATAATCTGTACAATCTGCTTAGCACTCTGAACCATGAGCGGAAATGGTATACTGTTCTGGACTTAAAAGATGCTTTCTTTTGCTTGCCTCTGCATAAAGATAGTCAGTTGCTATTTGATTTCGAGTGGGTAGACCCAGAAACCGGGACGTCTGGTCAACTAACATGGACTAGACTCCCACAGGGGTTCAAAAACTCCCCCACTCTCTTTGATGAAGCCCTCCACAGAGACCCCAACAACTTCAGAACTATGCACCCTGACGTCACCCTGCTTCAATATGTCGATGACCTGCAACTGGCAGCCAACACCAAGAAAAACTGTGAGTCTGGAACCCAATTATTATTATACGAGCTTGCTCAACTCTGGTATAGTGCTTCTGCCAAAAAAGCCCAAATTTGCCAGCAAGAAGTAATCTTCCTGGACTATTCCCTTAGGGGCAGTAAGCGATGGCTCACTGAGACCAGAAAACAATCCATTGAGCAGATAGCAACCCCATCTAACAGCAGACAACTCAGAGAGTTTCTTGGGACTGCTGGCTTATGCAGCTTATGGATACCTGGGTTTGCGTCCTTAGCTGCTCCTTTATACCCGCTGTTAAAGAGAGATGCCCAATTCTAATGGACCCCTGAGCACCAGCAAGCTTTTGATAACATCTAAGGACACTGACACTGAAACCCTCAACTTCACTGAGCACAGCTTGCATTTTCAGAAAGCCCTAAACTAAGTTAAAAATGTACATCAACTCACTCACCTTGGTTCAAAGAAACTGCAGGCATTCCTGAAGGATCAAGAACAGAGTTTTCCACTAACTGACTCAGAGCGAAAGAAATAACTGAACGGGTAACAAAAGCCTGCCGGGTCTGTCAATTGGTTAATGCTTACCCTTCCAACTTTCCTGCAGGAAAGCACCTACAAGAAACCAGACCAGGACAATTCTTGGAAGTGGACATTACTGAAATTAAGCCAGGAAGTTATGGACTTAAATATCTCCTAGTCTTTGTAGATACATTTTCAGGATGAATTAATTGAAGCCTTCCCCCCCCCCACAAACACACAAAAAAAAAACAACAACAACAAAATAAATGGCACAAATGGTGGTCAAGAAGATCCTGAAAGAAATTTTTCTAAGATACGGACTGGCTAAGGCAATAGGGTCTGATAATGGACTGGCGTTAATTGCCCTGATAAGTCAGGGATTAGCCAGGACCCTGGGGATTAATTGGAAATTACATTGTGCTTATAGACCCCAGAGCTCAGTACAGGTAAAAAAAAAATAATAGAACCATTAAAGAGACTTAACAAAATCAAGCTTAGAGATCGGCATAAAAGATCGATCTATTCTCCTGCTTTATGCACTGTTTCATGCAAGAAATACTCATACTCCTCTGTTTCCTTGTGTAACCTCACCCCCTATGAAATTCTCTATGGTCCCTCCTCCAGTAAGGGACCTAACCCAAACTCTAAGACCTAACGATCCCTTCCACACCCCCTTGCTTGACAGACTTAAAGCTCTTGAAAGAAATCAGCAATATCTGTGGAAACATCTGGCCACTGCCGACCAACCTGGGGACGAGGGGACTCCATATCGATACCAAGTAGGAGACTTCGTCTACATTAGACGACATCAGGTGTCATCCCTGGAACCCCACTGGAAAGGACCATATAAGGTGCTACATATAACACCTACAGTGGTAAATGTAGACGGAATCACTTCATGGATCCATGTCTCTCATCTCTGGCCTGCGCCCTGTCCAAAATCTGACTGGAAACTGGAAAAGACTGGTAACACTTTCAAATTGCATATTTGCCATGTGGATAAGGCTACAGACTCTCCCCTTGGCCAAGAGTAGTCCTAACCCTCATCAGCCTGTTCAGCAGTAATGGCTGATCACAAATCCTACTGTACAAGAAGTATGGTCTATCTTGCATACAGCCCCTTTAGGGACATGGTGGCCATCTCTCCACCCAGACATTTGTCAGCTGGCTATAGGTCTTTCCTATTGGGATATCCCTGATGAAGGGGATCCAACTAAAATTCCAATAAATCCTTTCCGTATCATAGGTAATAGAAACAAACATTATGGATGTAGGGACACGAGAGCCAGATGCAGGTTGGCTAGCCTAGATTACTATGTTTGCCCAGCGGACTATCAAAGCCACAAACAGACATGGCTGTGTGGGGGAAATGCCGACTTCTTCTGTAAGTCATGGGAATGTGAGCATACAGGGGTGCCTGGTGGAACCCAAACTCCTCATCAAATTCAATACACAGCATTGGCCATATTACCAATTACACAACCAATACCGATGGCCCCCAGAGGGGTCTCTAGATCCTAAAATTCTCCGTGACCTTTTTAACTTCGGCAAGTGCTCAAAGGGTGGAAGGAAATTCCCCTAAGTGGAGGCATTTTCCCTCCTTCGCTCACATCCTGAACTATGCTTATCCAATAGATCCTCACCCTCAGCTTTCTGCTCCAGACTCTCTGCTGCCACTCCCACCTCAGCAACCTGATTTCTTCCCTCCAATTACTAGATCAAAAACCCAAACCGCCGGTTCTCAGATTATTGCCCCCTTGCTGAGGTAGCAGGTACTGAGGTACCCATCCACCCACTCACTACTCTCTTCTCCTGTCAGTGCCCGCACCAGGTCCCACCAGGTCCTCTTACCAGCTAACCCAAAGCTCAAACCAGCTAAGGAGAGCCCTCAGACCCCTATCCAAGATGTAATGAAAATGGCCTTTAAAGTTGCTCTGTCATCACTGAAAACAGGTTACTAAGAATTTAAAGTCCCTCACAGGCTTTTTGGGATACAAACTCCCATCTTCCCCTCTGCTCTATCTGTTCTACTGCTCAAGTTTTGTTGCCTGGAAAATTCCAAACCCCTTTCCCATTATTCTTTTACATGTCTCCTTCCTCATGCTCAGACCCATGGTGCTGCTCTCAGACCCGCCTTCCCTGTCTTCCCCGTCTATACCAGGCCCACAGAAAACTCTTAAATGACCTTCTCCAGCAGTCTTCACCATGGCTGACATTAGGACTTTCAGCCAAAGAGTCCCTATAAAAGAGTTCAATGTAGATAAACTTCCCCTTTTCGTGTTTCTCTGTTCTATTTGGCCACTGGCTGGAAAAATCAGCACTCCTAAGCTAGACTCCCCCTTACTAGTTTTTCACAAAACATGTGAACAAGGCCTCTGGCCTTGAGCTGGGGCTTCACAGACATGGTTACATTTCTAAGATAAATAAGTTACCAAATGAGCTCCATTGTTACAGCTGGCAGTGAGAAAAAAAAAAAAAGAGAAGAAAAAAGCTCTCCCACTCCAGGTGTCCTTAAAATGTTAACTTGCCCAGAACAGATGAAAAAAACAATAGAAACGAAAACTTCTTTTTGTGAACTTATGCAGACTGTGAACTTCTGAGCCCCTTCCCTTACATGTTGGGTACAAAATTCGGAAACTACCTAAATTTGGAGATCAGGTGACTAATTGATTACAACAGAAGCAATGCCCTCTAAATCCGTTGCAACCAAATAGGTATGTTTCGCTGTCTTCGGTGCTATCTTAGGTGCCTTGAATTGTCCGTCCTTACAACAGTATAATTCTATATACTTAAACATTGTTTATGTTTTCATAAAATGGTCAACAGATGTGATTAATTATGTAATGTTCAGATGTTTCCCAGAGTGCTCTATCATGAGGCAGGTTAATTTAAATATCAAATAGGGGGGCATACAACCCGGTTCCTCTGGGAACCTGTATCCCTCACTTTAGCCATCCTATTAGGAAAAGGAGCTGCTGCAGGTGTGGGCACAGGAATCACTGTCCTAGTCCATGTGACACAACAAATGACCCGATGAGAAGCAGCAATAGACCAAAATTTAAAGATATTAAAAACCTCCATCACAGTTTTATAGGAATCTTTAACCTCTCTCTCTGAAATTGTTTTACAGAACATGCGAGGGTTGGACCTCCTCTTCGTGAGAGAAGGGGGCTTTTGTGCTGCATTGAGGGAAAAAGTTGATTTTATGCCGACCATACTGGAGTTGTAAAAAAATCTATGAGTAAATTAAGAAGATGCCTAGAAGAGCATCAACAAGAGAGAGATGCACAAAAAGGGTGGTTTGAGTCTTTGTTCACACAGTCCCCCTGGTTAACTACGCTTTTATCAGCCCTGGCCAGTCCATTAATAATCCTCATTTCATTGCTAATTGTAGGACCCTGTTTGCTCAACCATCTAGTTTCCTTTCTACAAGCTTAAATTGGATAAGTTAAACTTATGGTAATCAGACAACAATATACCTCACTAGAAGACATAAAATGTGAGACCCCGCAATGCTCATTTTTATGATTAAAATTAACCAGAATAAGAAGTGGGGAATGAAAGGTTAATAAAATATGTACTTTTAACTTCTTGTTTTTCTGTATGCTTAACAAAATACTGATGAAATCTTGAAAACTGTTTGCTAATCTTGTTCCCAGAATGTGCTGTCCCCAATTGCCAAACTGTTGAATGTACTCCCTCTCCCATTGGCATGCAAAACACTCACTCGACCTGACCCATCAATAAATTTCCCTCCCTGCTCTCACCACGTAAATTGCATAAGCTCTGCTTAAGCTGTTCTTAGGGCTCTCTTCTCTATTCAAGTGAGCTCTGAGCCCCAGCATGCTGGACCCCCAATAAACCCTTTGCTGTTGCATGAGACAGTCTCTTCGTGGTCTCTTTTCCGACGCTCGCCCGACCTTTACATTGGTACAATCATAAGTGTGAACATTCCTATGTGTGTCCAGAATATTACTATAATAACTAATATATGTAGATCAGGTAATAGGAGTTTTTCTTCCACCATTTCTGGGAGCAATATTTTGAAGATATATGAATTAGTATTTTGGGTAGAAATAGGTGTACCATTTGTCTATGAATATAGAGATAATGCATGAATAGACAATACTGTGAATTAATAATATTACTGGTTCCAACTTTAAATAATGGATTGAATTGATATCTGAAAATATACAGGAAACCTTATATTGATATACTACATTTAATCCTACCCATTATACATCTGAATGAAATATTAGGGTTATGGATTTTCATGAAGAGTGTTTGAGTTTTGCTTCAAAAGTGATTATGGAAATTGAAAATAATGTGTTTGGAAAGAAGTCTCATGAAAAGACCAGTCCAGAAACCTGGAGGTATGCATGTTTTCTGAAGCAGAAAGTGATTTAAAGTGAAACAAACGCCTATATATTTGCTAACTTGTGGATGATAAATATATACGATGATGTGCAGAAATTGAAGAAATAGTAATGTACCAGTGTTGAATAAAAATGAACGTTAAAATACACATCATGTCCCATAGGAATCTACTTGAATTGATGTTAAACTGCGTCCGTTAATGTAGAAATATTAGAATTTGTATGCACCATTCACTGAAGTTAGTTTTCAGTACTAGGAAACAAATATGTATTTCAGGTAGATGAGTATTTCTGAGAATAATCTTGTGAAAAGTTGATTATAAATCCACATACATGAACATGAATGAATTCAGGGAGTGTATAATAAGACTCATACATTTCATATTTTGAAAAATCTGGAGAGTATATATATATATATATATATATATATATATATATATATATATATACACACACACACACACACAAACTGAGACTATAAAAATAGCAATATATATGCCAATTGAAATTCACCATGAAATATACATCATCCACAGATTCAAAAATATTCATGTTACTGAAGATAGATTTATGTATAATGTTGTTTAACTAGGAAGTTTACCCATACATTGAATTTTCAGTTCCAACAGCATTTAGGAGGAGTAATCTCTTCTCACATTTTGTATCTGCCAAGTCAGCCACCTCACAAGAATGTACGTGTGATACCAGGTAGGATTCTATATGTGCATATAAAAATACATGTGCTGAATAGGCTACAGAGAGAGGGAGACAGGAATTCACATATTTGTTAACTTTAAAAACACATGGATAACTATTTCAACAGAAAATTGACTAGATTTATAACACATACCCTTTTTTATGCAAAAGGCAAGTCCAACTATACACCATGCCTCCTCTGAACTGCTTGGATTTCTATTCTGTTTGGGTTATTTTTCTCCATCATATTAGGAGTAGTAGTCAGAGTCCAGTAGGTTATGAGTTAGTGTCAGGGATCAGTATTTCAAATGGAAAATAGAATAATGAATCAAATGTGTATGCAAATATATGCTACACAAAAATCTTCCCACTCTCATCCAGAACAAATCCTTGACATTACCTTCGCCTGAAGTAAGTCACAATTAGAATAGAAGAGTTAGAAAATCTGTGAATACATATCTTGAGTGGAAAATGCTCAGAGTTCAGAACCTTGGAGGTGGTAGAGGAGTTTCCAAAAGTAAGGGACATGGTAAACACTCCTCTAACATGGAGGTCTGCTGGCGTAAAGACATCTTGAGAAACTGCCTCTGAGGTTGGGCACTTGAAACATACGTTATTTTCAGGAGCTTTAGCTTCCTTTGTAGTGAGACAATAAAATCTGGGTCTGCATCTATGTGACCTGGAGGATATGGTTTCTTATTTTCCAGTGAACATGAGGCAGCAGTGCTGAATTCACTCTTTGTAGGTAAACAGTGGCCACTGGCGTCTAATTGTCTCCCCATGTGGACTGTGGAGCCATTTGGTCATCCTCCACTTTTCGTGGTGTTTCCTGCTGTTGCACTGGGAGTTTGGTATTTGCTTCACAAAATACAAGAAGTTCAACAGGGACACAGTGCTGGAGGGAGTTCTGTCACGTGTTGTGGGTCAGGGTCTGCAGGAGAATGCAACAACCAGGCTTCTTTCCCACATACCTTGCCCCCTTGTCCATAGCAACTTGATTCTGAACATGGCCCTGAATCCTCTCCATATAAAAACATGCTTTTACATATTCGGGTCTCCTGGCTGCACCATGTTAGTCACAAAAAATTTGGAAGCCAATGAGAAATCCACATGGCCATAACACAGATGTATTATCACACAACTGCAGACCACTTCTCTAGGCCCAATACTCTGCAGGCTCTAACTTGCTTGCCCCCATGTCCATAGCAACTTGATTCTGAACATGGCCCTGAAATCTTTCAATATAAAAACATGCTTTTACATATACGGGTCTCCTGGCTGCACCATGGCAGTCACAATGAATTTGGAAGCCAATGGCAGAACCACATGGTCACAACACAGATGTATTATCACAAAACTGCACACCATTTCTCTAGGCCCACAACTCTGCAGGCTATAACTCAATGGCATCTCTGTTCTACACCATTTTCATGAAACCCAGTGACTTAAGGCAGGGTCTGGTACACTCAAGATCAGCAACATGACATCCAAAGGTTCTCCAGTGCCACCTGGTCATGGGAATTTTAAAAATTTCATGGTATTTATCTGGCCATTTTTCAAGGATGAAGTTGGAGGCACTGTGGGTTTCAATTCATTCAGGAACCATTAAATGTTGAGGAAGTTCATTTCAAAGAAAGCTCTGGAGAACTCTCACAGGCAAGGCTTCCAAAAGAGTGGCCCAAAAGGTCACATGAAGCCAGGCGCATTGAGGTCTCCAATGTGAGGTCCATGTGTGTTTTGACTCAAAACTATCCCTGCCAAGTCTTTCAGAATAAAATCATGTGATATACTGGCTGAGATTCCCAGTACTCTTTGGAAAACCACCCTGGGCCTAGATCTCAGTTTCCAAGGGTGATTTTCATGCGTGGCCTCCTAATATCCCAACACTTTTCATGGCAATACTTCTCTGAGGTCAATTCCAGAACGCAGTCTCTAAGGGGAATCAAACCAGAGTTCAAGCCCAGGTTGACCCAGTCATCTCTTCACACCGCCAATCAAATGAACACAATTAAAAACAAAACACTATCACATGGCCCCATCTTCTTCCTTATAGACACTCATCATAACCTCTGGTTGGAGCTTTCCATGAGGGGCACATTCCAAAAGAGTGTCCAAAATAAGCTCCCTTGCCCCTCATTTGGCTCAAGTCAGGGTGGGAAGGACACCCTTCCTGTGAACCAGGAGTGATCAAATAGGCCTGTCATTAATACTGCTCCGCTTTTCCAATTTGAGGCCTTCTGACTGTGGGGTTTAGATTCTTTATGTGAACTGGAGTCATGAGAAAAGACAAGCACCTCTGCAGAGATTTGAAGAACTCATTTGACCAAAAGGATCGCTATTCTCACTTGATTGATTTCAGGAACCTAACAGAGAAAGGCAATAGAATTCATTCACAATGACTGAAATTTTTTGCGAATTTGGTTTTGGTTTCACACATGGGATCTTTCTTTAGATCCATCAGGTGCTGAGAATCTAAGCCACAGCCTCACACAGGGTAGAGAGCCTGATTCAGACACATCCCTTTCCGAAGCAATTTAGCAAGAGCCACAGGTGATGCCCATTCATTTCCATTTGAAAACTGTTTTCTTCAGGCTTCACAAAGGGGTAGCCTGAGCCCAACATCTTCCTGACATTCAGGGCAACAGAACAATAGGTAAGCAAAAGGCCCAAAGCATGGTATCTCCACTGAGATTTTTCTGGTCACACTCATATCTGAGTTTTCTGAGATACTGGCCATTCCCTTCAGGTATCCAGTACATGGACATGTCAAAGACCTTGGAGTTGGTACATATCTTGGACACAAAACAATGAGACTATTCTGGAGAGTTGCCAGAATTCAGGAAGAAAACAGGGACTTAGGAAGGTAGTAGGTTTTGCCAATCCATAAGGCAAGCTGCAGTCCATTCATAAATTGGGCAGGATGAATGCTGGGAATCTTTTTACTACACAGGACACATCCATTGTTGCATTGTCTTTTCTCATGTCTACAACCACGGACACAGTGGGATACACAGACATAGAAACACTCACCTTGTCAAATGACTTACTAGAAATAGTTCACTGAAAACCAAACAAACTGCCTTTCCTACCTATTCTCAGAACAAGAGACAAAACCACACACCCACACTCACAATGGCACCTCCTTCCCCTAAGTAGGTCTGTGACTATCCGGAGTGTTCTCTGACTGGTGGGCAATACTATGTTCCCCCGAAATGGCCTGTATTCTCTCAGATCTGGTTTCCTTGGCCAACTATGTGAAGCTGTCAGGAAAAAGTGGTGAGCCACTACCTGCTTTCTCAGGAAAGGTCCCTCTTCAGAGCTCTCCTGGCATTTGGCCATCCTCACATCAGTAGGTACCAAGAAAGACTGACTCTGTCCTTGGTAATTCCAAACAAGTGAGCCCACTGGGACTGGGACTGGAACTGCATCTGGGTGCCTGGCTTCTTGGATACCAAGTTCAGAGAGTTCCATCACCAAGGAAATGAGGTATGACACTTTCTTTGGAACTGAATGAGGTCACTGCCTTTGCAACCACTTGGTCCTAACAGTTGCTTCCAAGGGCCCCATGAGATGGAGGCTGCCCCTTCTTCCTCTGACACTTTCACAATTTAGAATGGTATATCAACCATAGGCACACACACAGGCCTGGTTTGGTCCATCTTCTCCACAATAAGAAGAGAGAGGCTGATTCAGACACATCCCTTCATCCTGACCAGGTGGTTTGTCATTGAAGATGACTTTTGCTCTTTCAGGTCCTTCATACCTGTCTACAACTTCTCCAGGTATCATTTCTGCATGGACCTTTGAGGATCTCAGCAGGTGGAAGGTCCCCTACTTTTCTGTATTGTAAGAACAACTTTGTCCCTCCTCTTCTGTAAAATGAGATTGAGGGAACAGTGTATGTTTAGGGTTAATAACAGGTTTGATTTCGATTTGTGTTAGGAATCATTCTTCTGGATGAATAATGGTATTGGGAACCTGGTATATTTACAAGAATGTAGAGGTGAAACATAAGTATGAAAACAGAAATCCAGGTATGATTTTAAACCCATAAGGGCATTGGGCCCTTGATTGGGATACTTAGCTTTGAATTATGTTCTGCACAGATGTCTCAGATAATTTGATATACAATGGCATAGGACCTTGTACCTTGGAAGATTGAATGTAGAAGAGAACATCCCTTCAAAAATGGATAGTCGGTAGGATTAGGAAGATAGTCGGTCGTTTTAGGAAGAAGAGTGAGTATATGATTTGGAACAAAAGTTCTTTAGCAATAGGATTTCAGTTAGAGAGTGAATGTATATGTCAGCACATATGAAGAGCCAGTCACGATGATGAAGTGGGGAAAACATGTAGAAAAGAAGATATCAATAAAGATATTACGAAATCAGGGAAAGTATAAAGTGAGTGAGAGGATTAGACATTTTCAACAGGCTTGAGGTTGAATCTTAGAAAGAAACAAATATGAAGTCACCAATAATATTGACATTTGAGAGCATTAGGCACCCTGGACATGGATGTTTTTAGTAATCTATGTTCACATTTCATTTAGGCTTTGCTTGGTTCAATCATAAGTGTAACCTTTACATTTTTGTCCAGAAGATTATTGTGATAATATGTATATGTAGATCAGGTGACATAAGTATTTCTTCCACCATTTTTGGTAGCAATATACTGAAGACATAAAATTAGTATTGGGCGTACAAAGAGGTGTACCCTATGTCTATGAATATAGAGATAAAGCATGAATAGACCATACTGTGAATAAGTAATATAACTTGTTCCAACTTAATATAATGGGATGAACTGATATCTGAAAAATTACTGGAAATCTTATATGCATATACAATCATTCATTCCAACCAGTTATTCATCTAATGTCAATATTAGTGTTTTGGTTTATCATGAAGAGTGTGTGAGTTTTACTTCAAAAGTGATTATGGAAATCGAAAATAATGTGTTTGGAAAGAAGTCTCATGAAAAGATCAGTCAAGAAACCCTGACAATACATGTGTTGTGAAGTAGGAAGTGATTAAAGTTTAAAGAAATGCCTACAAATTTGTGAACTTGTGGATGAAATACATATCTTATGATGAGCAAAAACTGAAGAAATAATAATGTACCAGTGTTGAATATAAATGAACATCATATTATATATCATGTCCCATTGGGATCTACTTGCATTGGTGATAGACTGGATCAGTTCCTGTAGAATTATTAACATTTGTATGCACCATTCACTGAAGTTAGTTTTCAGTACTAGGAAATAAATATGTATTTAAGGTGGATGAATATTTCTGAGACTAATATTTTGGAAAGTTTATTATAAATCCACATGCATGAACATGAATGAATTTAGAGAGTGTATATAAGACACATATATTTCATATTTTGAAAAATCTGGAGAGTGTATATATATATATATATATATATATATATATATATATATATATATATATATATATATATATACCCACACACACAAAAAAAAAAAAACACACAGAGACATTTAAAAGTAGCAATATATATGCCAATCGAAATTCATCTTTAAATATATATCATCCACAGATGCAAAAATATTTATTTTACTGAACATGAGTTTATGTATAATGATGTTCTACTAGGAAGTTCCCCTATAGGTGGAATTTTCAGTTCCAACAGCAATTTGGAGGAGTGATCTCTTCTCACAATTTGTATCTGCCAAGTCAGCCACCTCACAAAAATGTACATGTGATACCAGGTAGGATTCTATAAGTGCATATGAAAATACATGTGATGAATAGGCTACAGAGAAAGGGAGACAGGAATTCATATATTTGTTTAATTTAAAAACACATGGTGAACTATTTCAATTAAAAATTGACTAGATTTATAACACCTACCATTTATCATGCAAAAGGTAAGTCCAAGTATGCAGCATGCCTCCTCTGAACTGCTTGTATTTCTATTCTGTTTGGGTATTTTTCTCCATCATATTAGGATTAGTAGTCAGAGGATAGTAGGGTATGGGATAGTGTCAGGGATTCAGTATTTCGAATAGAAAATTGAAAATGAATGCAATGTGTATGCAAATATGTGCTACACAAATATCTTCCCACTCTCATCCAGAGCAATGCCTTGACATTACCTTCGCCCCATGTATGACACAATTAGAGGAGAAGAGTTAGAAAATCTGTGAATACATATCTGCAATGGAAACTGCTCAATTTTCACAAATTTGGAGAAGGTAGAGGAGTTTCCAAAATTAAGGGACAATGTAAACTCTCCACAAACATGGAGCTCTGCTGGCCTAAAGAGTTCTTAAGAAACTGCCTCTGAGGTTGGGCACATGAAATATATGTTGTTGTCAGGAGCTTTAGCTTCCATTGTAGTGAGACCATCCAAGCTGGGTCTGCATTTTTGTGACCTTTGTGAGCACATGGTTTCTTGTTTTCCAATGAACATGAGGCAGCATTGCTAAATTCTCTCTTTGTAGGTAAACTGTGACCAATGGGGGCTAAGTGTCTCCCCGTGTGCACTGTGAACCCATTTGGTCATCCTCCACTTTTCGTGCTGTTTCTTGCTGCTGCACTCGCAATTTGGCATTTGCTTTATGAAACAAGGAGTTCAACTGGGACACAGTGCTGGAGCGAGTTCTGTCACGTGTGCTGGGTCAGGGTCTGCAGGAAAATGCACCAACCATGCTTCTATCCCACCAGCTTGCCTCCTTGAGCATAACAACCTGATTCTGAACATTGCCCTGAAACTCCTACATATAACAAGATGCCTTTTCAGAGAAGGGTCTGCTGGCTGCACCATATCAGTCATAATCCATTTGGAAGCCAAAGGCAGATCCACATGGCCAAACCACAGATTTTTTATCACACACCTGCCCACAACTTCTCTAGGTCCACTACTCAGCAGGCTCGAACTTACTTGCATCTCTTTTCTATACCATTTTCATGAAAACCAGTCAATCAAGGCACCTTCTGGTATATTCATAATCAGAAACAGGACATCCAAAGGTTTTCCAGTGCCACCTGCTCATGGGAATTTTAAACATTTCATGGTATTTATCTAACCATTTTTAAAGGATGAAGTTGGAGGCACTGTGGGTTTCAATTCATTCAGGAACCATTAAATGTTGAGGAAACTCATTTTAATAAAAGCTCTCGAGAACTCTCACAGGCAAGGCTTCCAAAAGAGTGGCCAAAAGTTCACATGAAGCCAGGCCCATTGAGGTCTACAATATGAGGCCCATGTTTGTTTTGACTCTCAACTATTGCTGCCAAGTCTTTCAGAATAAAATCATGTGATATCCTGGCTGAGATTCCCAGTGCTCTGTGGAAAGCAACCCTGGGTCAAGACTCATTTTCCAAGGACTCCATGCGTGGCCTCCTAAAATCCCAACACAACTCATTGCAATACTTCTCTAAGATCAGTTCCAGAATGCAGTCTCTAAGGGTAATTACGCCAGAGTTCCAGCCCACGTGGACCAATTCATCTCTTCCAACCGCCACACAAGTGACCACAATTAAAACCAAAACACTCCCACATGGACCTCATCTTCTTCCATATAGACACTCATCATTACCTCTGGCTGGAGGATTCTATGAGGGGCACAGCCCAAGACAATGTCCAAAAGAAGCTTCCTTACCCCTCATATGCCTAAAGGCCCGGACTCCCTTCCTGTGAACCAGGAGTGATCAAAAAGGCCTGCCGTTAATACTGCTCCACGTCTGCAATTTGTGGCCTAGTGACTGTGGGGTTTAGATTCTTTTTGTAAATGGGAGTCATGAGAAAACCCAAGCACCTATGGGCTAGACTCTGCAGGGCTTTGAAGAACTCATTTGACCCAAAGGATCCCTATTCTCACTTGATGGAGACAGGAACATTACAGAGGAAGACGAGAGACTCCATCCACAATGACCGCTCTTTTGGCCATTTTGGTTTTGGATGCACACATGGGATCCTTCTTTATACCCATCAGGTGCTGAGAATCAAAGCCACAGCCTCACACAGGGCCAAGAGGCTGATTCAGACACATCCCATTCTAAAGCAATTAAGCAAAGAGCCCAAGGTGATGCCCATTCATTTTCATTTGAAAACTGTTTTCTTCAGGCTTCAAAAAGGGGTGGCCTGAGTCAAAGAACTTCCTGACATTCAGGGCAACAGACAAATAGGTAAGCAAAAGACCCAAAGCAGGGTTTCTCCATTGAGACTCTCCTGGTCCCAATGAAATCTGTGTTTTCTGACATGCTCTCATTCCCTTCAGCTATCCAGTACATAGCCTTGTCACAGATCTTGGAGGTGGTTCATATGGTGGACATAAAATCATAAGCCTATTCTGAAGAGTGGCCATAATTCTACGAAGAAAACAGGAACTTTGGAAGATAGTAGGTGTTGCACATCCATAAGGCAATCCACAGTCCATTCATAAATTAGGCAGGATGAATGCTGAGAAGCTTTCTACTAGACATGACAAATCCATTGATGCATTCTCTTTTCTAATGTCTACAAGCACAGACACGGTGGGATACACAGACATAGAAACACTTGCCTTGTCAAAGCACTCAGTAGACACAGTCCATTCCAAACCAAACAAACTGCCTTTCCTACCTATTCTCAGAACATGAGACAAAACCACAAACTCACACCCACAACCACAAAGGCACCTCCTTCCTCCAAGTAGGTATGTGACTATCTGGAGAGCCCTCTGACTGGTGGACCATTTTATGTTCCCCCGAAACGGCCTGTCCTGTCTCAGATCAGGTCTCTTTGGCTAACTCTGTGAAATTGTCCGGGACCAGCAGTGAGACACTACCTGCTTTCTCAGGAAAGGCCCCTCTTCAGAGCTCACCTGGCATTTGGCCATACTCACATCAGTATTTACCAAGAAAGACGGACTCTGTCCTCTGTAAATCTAAACAAGTGAGCCCACTGGGACTGGAACTGGGACTGCCTCTGGGTGCCTGGATTCCAAGTTTAGAGTGTTCCTTCACCAAGAAAATTAGATGAGGTCACTTCTTTCTGGAACTGATTGAATTTGCTGCCTTTGCAACCACTTTGTCCTAACAGTTGCTTCCAAGGGTCTCATGAGATGGAGGCTGCCCCTATTTCCTGTTACAATTTCACAAGATAGAAAGTTATATCAACCATAGGCACCTGGGAACAGCTCTCTACATAGGCCTGGTTTGGTCCATCTTCTCTACATTAAGAAGATAGAGGCTGATTCAGACACATCCCTTCATCATGACCAGGTTGTTTGCAATTGAAGATGACTTTTTCTCTCTCAGGTACTTCATAGTTCCCTATATCTTCTCCAGGGATTATATCTGCATAGACCTTTGAGCTTCTCAGCAGGTGAAAGTCTCCCTACATTTTTGTATTGTAAGACCAACTCAGTCCTGCTCTTTTGTAAAGATAGATTGAGGGAACAGTATATGGTTAGGGTTAATAACAGGTTCGATTTGTGTTAGGAATCATTCTGCTGGATGAATAAGAATATTGGGATCCTGTGGTATTTATAAGAATATAGAGGTGAAATATAAGAATGACAATGGAATTCTAGATAAGATTTGAAGCCCAGAAGTGCACTGGGCACTGGAGTGGGAAACTTAGCTTTGAACAATGTTCTGCACAGATATCTCAGATAAATCGATATATAATGGCAAAGGACCATGTACCTTGGTTGATTGAATGTGTAAGAAAACATCCAGTCAAAAAGGGATAGTCGGTAGGATTAGGAAGATAGTGTAGGTTTAGATAGAAGAGTGAGAATAGGATTTGGACCAAAAGTACTTTAGCAATAGAGTTTTGGTTAGAGAGTGAATGTAAATGTCAGCACATGTGAAGAGTTGGTCACAGTGATGAACTGGAAAAAATATGTAGGAAAGCATTTATCAATAGAAACATTAGGAAATCAGGCAAAGTATAAAGTGAGTGATAGGATTAGACATTTTCAACAGGTTGAGATTTAATATATAATCTTAGGAAGAAACAAATATGTAGTCACCGACAGGATAGACATTTGAGAGCATTAGGCAACCTGGACATGGATGGTTTTAGTAATCCATGCTCACTTCCTATTTAGGATTTGGTACAATCATAAGTGTGACATTTGCGTTTTGTGTCCAGAATATTACACTGAAAAAATGTATATTTATATCAGGTGACATGAGTATTTCTTCCACCATTTCTGGAAGCAATATGTTGAAGACATATAAATTAGTATTGGGGGTACAAATACGTGCACATTGTGTCTCTGAATATAGAGAAAATGTATGAATAAACAATAGTGTGAATAAAGAATATAATTGGTTTCAACTTTAAAAAATGGATTGAAGTGATATCTGAAAATATAAAGAAAATTTTATATTGATAAACATACATTCATTCAAACCAATTATACATCTATTTGTAATATTAGGGTTATGGTTTATCATAAAGGGTGTGAGTTTTGCTTCAAAATTGATTATGGAAATCGAAAATAATGTGTTTGGGTAGAAGTCACATGAAAAGACCAGTCAAGACACCTGGAGGAATACATGTGTTCTGAAGCGGGAATTGATTGAAAGTGAAACAAATGCCCATAAATTTGTGAATTTGTGGATGAAATATATATCCTATGATGTCCATAATACGAATAAATATTAATGTACCAGGGTTTAATAAAAATGAACGTCAAAATGCACAGCTTGTCATATCGGAATCGAGGTGCATTGATGTTAAACTTGGTCAGTTACTGTAGAAATATTAGTTAAATCTGTTTTTCAGGTGGATGAATATTTCTGAGAATAATCTTGTGAAAAGTTGATTATAAATCCAAGTCCATGAACATGAATAAATTTAGCGAGTGTAAATAAGACACATATATTTCATATTTTCAAAAATCTGGAGAGTGTATATATATATATATATATATATATATATATATATATATATATATATATATATATATTTACACAAAACACACACACAGACATTAAAAAGTAGCAATATATATGCCACTCAAAATTCATCTATAAATATATATCATCCAAAGATGCAAAAATATTTATTTTACTGAACATGAGTTTATGTATAATGTTTTTCTACTAGGAAGCTCCCCTATAGGTGGAATTTTCAGTTCCAACAATGATTTGGAGGAGTGATCTCTTCTCACAATTTGTATCTACCAAGTCAGCCAACTCACAAAAATGTACATGTGATACCAGGTAGGATACTATAAATGCATATAAAAATACATGTGATGAATAGGCTACAGAGAAAGGGACAGGAATTCATATATTTGTTAATTTTAAAAACACATGGAGAACTATTTCAATTGAAAATTGACCAGATTTATAACACCTACCATTTATCATGCAAAAGGCAAGTCCAAATATACAACATGCCTCCTCTGAAATGCTTGTATTTCTATTCTGTATGCGTTACTTTTCTCCATCATATTAGGATTAGTAGTCAGAGTCTAGTAGGGTATGTGAATATTTCTGAGAATAATCTTGTGAAAAGATGATTATAAATCCACATTCATGAATATGAAAAATTTAGGATGTGTAAAATAATACACATATATTTCATATTTTGAAAAATCTGGAGAGTGTGTGTATATATATATATATATATATATATATATATATATATATACACACACACACACACACACACACACACAAACATTCACAGACATTAAAAAGTAGCACTATATGCCAATTTAAAATCACCATGAAATATATATCATCCACAGATCCAAATAAATTCATTTTACTGAACATCGATTTATGTATAATGTTGTTCAACTAGGAAGCTCACCCACAGGTTGAATTTTCAGTTCCAACAGCGTTTAGGAGGAGTGATCCCTTTTCACAATTTGTATCTGCCAATTCAGCCACCACACAAGAACGTACGTGTGGTAACAGGTAGGATTCTAAATGTGCATATAAAAATACAGGTGCTGAATAGGCTTCAGAGTAAGGGAGACAGGAATTCACATATTTCTTAACTTTTAAAATACATGGAGAACTATTTCAAAAAAAATTGACAAGATTTAAAACTCCTACACTATATAATTCAAAAGGCAAGCCCAACTATCCACCATGCCTCCTCTGAACTGCTTGTAGTTCTATTCTTTTGGGGGTATTTTTCTCCAACATATTAGGATTAGTAGTCAGAGTCTAGTAGGGTATGTGTTAATGTCAGTGATTCAGTATTTTGAATGGAAAATAGGAAAATGAATCCAATGTGTATGCAAATATGTGCTTCAGAAAAATCTTCCCACTCTCATCCAGAACAATCCCTTGACATTACCTTCGCCCCAAGTAAGACACAATTAGAGGAAAAGAGATAGAAAATATGTGAATACATATCTGAAATGGAATTTGATCAGGAGTTCACAACCATGGAGGTGGTAGAGGAGTTTTCAAAAGTAAGGGACAGGGTAAGCACTCCACAATCACAGAGCTCTGCTGGCCTAAAGACTTCTTGAGAAACTGCCTCTGAGTTTGGGCACTTGAAATATATGTTGTTTTCAGGAGCTTTTGCTTCCTTCTAGTGAGACGATCAAAGCTGGGTCAGCATCTATGTGACCTGGAGGACATAAATTGTAATATTCCAATGAACATGAGGGAGCAGTGCTGAATTCTCTCTTTGTAGGTATACTATGGCCACTTGGGGCTAAGTGTGTCCCCGCGTGGATTGTATATTCATTTGTTCCTCTTCCACTCTTCATTGTGTTTCTTGCTGCTGCACTGCGACTTTGGTATTTGCTTCACGAAATACATGGAGTTCAACTGGGACACAGTGGTCTAAGTGTCTGCCCGTGTGGACTGTGAAGCCATTTAGTAATCCTCCACTTTTCCTGGTGTTTCTTGCTGCTGCACTGCGAGTTTTGTATTTGCTTCATGAAATACAAGGAGTTCAACTGGGACACAGTGCTGGAGGGAGTTCTATCACATGTGGTGGCTCACACATGAGCATTCATGAAACCGGCCTCTATACCACATAGCTTGCTCCCTTGACCATAGCAACCTGATTCTGTAAATTACCCTAAAACCTCTCCATATAACAAGATGTGTTTACTTATAATGGTCTCCTGGCTGCACCATGTCCGTCTCATGACATTTGGAATCCAAAGGCAGATCCACATGGCCCCATCACAGATGTTTTATCACACACCTGCCTACCGCTGCTCTAGGCCCTCTACTCATCAGGCTCCAAATTACTGGCATCTCGGTTCTACACCATTTTCATTAAACCCAATCAATCAAGGCACTGTCTGGTACACTCATGATCAGAAATAGGACATCCAAAGGTTCTGTATGCCACCTGTTCATGGGAATTTCAAAAATTTAAACTATTTATCTAGCCATTTATCAAGGATGAAGTTGGAGGCACAGTGGATTTCAATTCATGCAGGAACCATTAAATGGTGAGTATGATCATTTCAATGAAAACTCTGGAGAACTCTCACAGGCAAGGCTTCCCAAAGAGTGTCCAAAAGGTCACCTGAAGCCAGGCTCATTGAGGTCTACAATTGAGATCCATGAGTGTTTTGATCTCAACTATGGCTGCCAAGTCTTTCAGAATAAAATCTTGTGGTATCCTGACTGAGATTCCCAGTGCTCTGTGGAAAGCTACCCTGGGCCTACATCTCAGGTTCCAAGGGCGACTCTCATGCATGGCCTCCTCAAATCCCAACACAACTCATGGCAATACTTCACTAAGCTCAGTTCCAGGACACAGTGTCTAAAAGGAGTCACACCAGAGTTCAGGCCCAGGAGGACCCAGTAATCTCTTCCAGCTACCACACATATGACCACAATTTAAATCAAAACACTCCCACATGGGCCTCATCTTCTTCTACACAGACACGCATCATAACCTCTGGCTGGAAGTTTCCATGAGGGGTGCAGCCCAAGACAGTGTCCAAAATAAGCTCCATTGCCCCTCATTTGCCAAAAGTCAGGGTGGCCTAAACACCCTTCCTTTGAACCAGGAGTGATCAAATAAGCCTGCCTTTAATACTGCTCTGCTTCTCCAATTTGAGGCCTAATGACTGTCAGGTGTAGATTTTCTATGTGATTTGGAGTCATGAGAAAACCCAAGCACCTATGCGCTATCCACTGTAGGGCTTTGAAGAACTCATTTGACCCAAATGATCCCTATTCTCACTTGACGGAAGTCAGGAACTGAAAAGGTCGGGCGAACTTCGGAGGAAAAGACCACCAAGAGACTGTCTCATGCCACAGCAAAGGGTTTATTGGGGGTCCAGCATGCTGAGGCTCAGAGCTCACTTCAGAGGAGCAAAGAACAAAGAGCCCCGAGAACAACTTGAGCAGAGTTTATATACATTCTTTAGAGAGGGCAGGGACTTTACATACATCATAGCCTCCTTTAGAAAATCATCATATACCGCGGGAAAATCAAATAATAACTCTAAAACATGATTAGCACATTCATTGGCGGGAACAGGTTGGGCAGCGGGTGATTGGTCAGCCGTGAGAAGGAGTATACATTTAAACTGATTGGTTGAAGCACTGAGATGTATACGTGCAAATCTGCATGGTGTCTGGGAAGGGGTGGTTAAGTAACGAGGTGGTCAGGGAAGATTTCAACACACATCTAATGGGAAGATCCGGGAATTGTCTTAAGTGCCACAGGAATTTCAGGTTCTGAGTGCAGCTTGGAAAATGTACAAAACCTGGTTCTTTACGTTTCAATTTCAATTTCTTTTATTCTTTCATTTCCCACCCCTTTTTCTGACTACTTTTAATCTTAAAAGTAATGAATCAAAATTATTGTGGGGTTTCACATTCTATTCCTACCAGTGCAGCATATTTCTGTCTGATTATCATGAGTATCACCTGCCTAATCTGAGCCTGGAGAAAGGAAACTATGTGGTTAAGCAAATAAGGTCCCACAGTTAGCAACACCATAAGGATGATCAGGGGTCCAGCTAAGTCTGATATTAGTGTAGTTACCAGGGGTACTCGGTTAACCATGACTCAAAGCACCCTTGTTGAATCTCCCATTCTCTCTGGCGCTCTTCAAGGTATTTTCTTAATTTACTCATGAAGTATTTTGCAACTCCAATATGGTCAGCATAAAAACAACATTCTTCTCTCAGTGCAACACAGAGGCCCTCTCCCTCATCAAGAGGAGGTCTAATCCTCACCTGTTCTGTAAAACAACTTCAGAGAGAGAGGTTAAGGATTCCTGCAAAGCTGTGATGGAGGTCTCTAACGTCTTCAAGTCTTGATTTATTGCTGTTTCTAATTGGGCCATTTGTTGTTAACCACGCATCATAGAAGCTGTTCCCATACCCACTCCTGCAGCAGCTCCTATCCCCAATAGGATGGCTAGAGTAAGGGACAATGGTTCCCCTTGATATCGGGTTGTTTGTCCCCCTAGTAGACCTTCAAATGATTAGGCATTATGATAGAGTACCCTGGAGAGTATCTGCACCATTACACAATAATTTACAGGGCTGTCAAAGACCTGGGCTGAAATACAAGGAGTTCTGACTGTGTGGAGTTCAGTACCATAAAGGTTCCTTTAATTAGTTCCCAGGGGGAGGAGTCAGATGTACTCTGGACTGGGGAAGTAGGCAAAGACGGAATCCAGGAAGTATTAGATGGTAGAGGGGTTCTGGTAGATCTAGGCATGGAAGGTTTAGGAGGCTTAATTCCTGGCTTGAGGGGATTGGGTCCTATTGCTGTGGGATTTTCTTTCTTTTTAAGCCAGACGGTGAACCAGAGACCAAATTCATCACCTGGGCCATAAATATAGAATCGCATTCCCCACGTATTTCCCATAGGCCAGGTTTTTCTGAGGTAGCCCCTTCCTTTGGAAGTGAAAGTTATATTGAGGGGGTAACATAGAGTATTCTTTCCACAGCGAGTTTTTGACACCACTGGGCAAGCAGCACATTTCTTGGGATCAATCCAGGTGTCATTTCATCCTACCGGAATCATACCTTTCTGGGGAGTTTGGGTTCCACCATGCAGCTTTCGTTTGTTCACAACCCCAAGATCTACAATAAAAGTCACTGGGTCCTCCACAGGTTTGGGCCTGTTTTATGACTTTGGAAATCAGGTGGGCACACATAATAGTCAAGACTGGCTAGTTTACACCTGAGCTGGGGGAGATGACATCCATAATTCATGGGTTAAGGTGGTCTATGTTGCCCTGGTTAGGGTTTGAGTGGGATCTGTGTGGGGTCCTCTATGTCAGGGAGATCCCAGTCAGGGAAGCCTATGGCAAGCTGACAAATGTCCGGGTGGAGAGATGGCCACCAAGTCCATAAGGTGGCTGTTTGTGAAATAGATCACACTACTTGCCCATTAGGATTCATTACTTGCCCTTGTTGCTGAGCACGCTGATGGGGATTAGGGCTGCTGGTGGTCATGGGAAGAATCCATAGCCCTACCCACATGACGGACACGCAACTTGAGATGGATACCAGTCTGTAGAAGTTTCCAGCCAGAGTCTGTACAGGGCTCAGGCATGAGATGGGAGGCATTGATCCAGGAAGTGATCCCATCCACTTTCACCACTGTGGGTGTTATAAGCAGCACCTGGTATGGTCCTTTCCAGTGGAGTTCCAGGGATGACACCTGACGCCATCTCACGTAGATGAAGCCTCCCACTTGATATCAATGTGGGGTTCCCTCGTCTCCAGTCTGATAAGCAGAGGCCAAATGTTTCCACAGGTATCGCTGGGTGCTGGGTTTGTTAAAGGGCTTTAAATCTGTCAAGCAAGGGTGTGTGAAAGGAATCATTAAGTCTCATAGTTGGGATTAGGTCCCCTACTGGAGGAAGGGCACCATTGAGAATTTCATAAGAGGTGAGGTTACACAAAGAGGCGGAGGGGGTATTTCTTTCACAAAACAGTGCATAAGGTTGGAGCATAGTCCAATTTTTTATGCCAGTATCCAAGCTTAATTTTGTTAAGTACTCTTTGATGGTTCTATTCATCCTTTCTACCTGTCCTGAGCTATAGGGTCTATAAGCACAATGTAACTTCCAATTAATCCCCAGGGTCCTGGCAAATCCCTTACTTTCCTGGGGCATGAATGCCGGTCCGTTAGCGGACCCTATTACCTTAGGCAGGCCAAACCTTGGAAAAATGTCTTCTACGATCTTTTTGACTACCATCTGAGCTGTTTCTTTCTTCATGGGGAAGGCTTCGACCCATCCTGAAAAAGTATCTACAAAGACTAGGAGATATTTAAGTTCATACCTTGCTGGCTTAATTTCAGTAAAGTTCAATTCCCAGAATTGTCCTTGTCTGGTTCCTTGTAAGCGCTTCCATGCAGGAAGCTTGGATGGGTAAGCATTAACTACTTGGCAGACTTGACAAGCTCTAGTCACCTGCTCAGCTATTTCTTTCCTCTGTGAGTCAGTCAATAATAAGTCCTTTCTCCGGTCCTTTAAGAGTGCCTATATCTTCTCTGAGTCTAAGTGGGTGAGCTGGTGTACGTCTTTGACATAAAGGTGGGCTTTTTGAAATTGTAAACTTGGCTCTGTAGGATCCCAGAGTTCTGTATCTGTCTCCTCAGATGATAAGTTGCCTGAATGTTCCGGTGCGGCCAAGTCTCCTGATTGTTGTTCCCCCTGGTGTGGAAAAAGTTAACACAGTCACTCCATTTAGGGCTGCCAATTAAGCTTCCTCATCTGCCCTTCTTTTTCCAACCACCACGGGTTCGTTTCCCTTCTGGTGCCCTGGGCAGTGCACTATAGCTAGTTCCTTAGGGCCCTGCACTGCTGAGAGAAGTTGGAGGATCTCATCTTTGTTCTTTATTTCTTTCCAGGTGGAGGTTAATAACCCCCTTTGCTGGTAAATAGCCCCGTGCACATTTGCAGTGGCAAATGCATAGCGGCTATCAGTGTATATGGTGGCCCTTTTGCCTGTTGCTAGTTCCAATGCTTTCGTAAGGGCAATCAGTTCTGCTTTTTGGGCTGATGTCAGTTCTGGGAGACCAGAGGAACAGATGACATTAATTTTGCTAACTACTGCTTCTCCAGCCCACCGCTTACCATCTTGGAGGAAGCTGCTGCCATCCATAAACCATACAACTTCAGGGCAAGGCAGTGGCTGATCCTTCAAGTCTCGTCGTATACTGGTTTCCTCTGCCAGTATGTGTTGATACTCATGAGCGACGGGTCTTGATGATTCTTCTGGCAGCAGTGTAGCCGGGTTGAGTGGAGCAGCGGGTCCCAGCGTGATTCTGTCTTTGTCAAGCAAGAGGTTCTGGTAGTGGGTTATTCTAGAGTTTGATAGCCACATCTCTGGAGGCTGACAGATGATGCACTCCAGGGCATGGGGGACTATAATCGTTAGCTTCTGTCCCAACGTTAATTTATCAGCATCTTTTATTAGAAGGGCTGCCGCTGCTATAGCTCTTAAGCAATGGGGCGACCCACTAGCCACTGGGTCCAGTTTATTTGATAAGTATTCTACCGGCCTTTTCCAAGGTCCCAAAGTCTCAGTGAGCACAACCCGTGCTATTCCTTTCTTTTCCTCGATGTAGAGACTGAAGGGTTTTTCTATATCTGGGAGTGCTAAGGCCAGAGCAGATAGCAGCACCTTTTTTCTGACATTATCAAAAGCTTGTTGGTGCTCAGGGGTCCATTGGAAGTGGGCATCCCCCTTTATCAGCGGGTATAAAGGGGCAGCCAGAGACGCGAACCCAGGAATCCATAACCTGCAAAAGCCGGCAGTCCCAAGAAACTCCCGAGTTGTCTCTTATTAGATGGGGGCAGTATCTGCACAAAGGTTCGTTTTGTGGGCTCAGTGAGCCATCCTTTGCCACCCCTAAGAGAATAACCCAGGAAGATTACTTCTTGCTGACAAATTTGGGCCTTTTTGGCAGAAGCCCTATATCCAAGCCGAGCAAGCTTGGAAAATAATGCTTGGGTCCCAGACTCATAGTTCTCTTTGGTGTCGGCTGCCAGTAGCAGACCATCCACATATTGGAGTATGGTGACATCGGGGTGTGCAGTTTTGAAGTCATTGAAGTCCTTGTGGAGGGGTTCATCAAAGAGAGTGGGAGAGTTTTTGAACCCCTGTGGGAGTCTAGTCCAGGTTAGTTGGACAGATGTTCCTTTTTCGGGGTCTATCCACTCAAAAGCAAACAGCAACTGACTGTCCTTATGTACGGGCAAGCAAAAGTGAGCATCTTTTAAGTCTAGCACAGTGTACCATTCCTGCTCCAGATTCAGAGCGCTAAGCAAATTATATGGATTCGGTACAGTGGGGTGAATGTCCTGCACTCTGTTGTTGATCTCTCTTAGGTATTGAAGCGTCCGGTAGTCCCCAGTTCCTGGCTTTCTTACTGGTAGCAGGGGGATATTCTAGGACAAATGACAGGGCCTTAAGACCCCAAGAGCCAGGTATTTCTGAATATGGGCCCTTATCCCATCCTTAGCTTCTTTGATTAGAGGATATTGTTTAACACTGATTGGAGAGATAGAGGCTTTTAATTCTACTACTATTGGAGGTTGTTATATGGCTAGACCTAACCCAGCAGTTTCTGCCCAGGCATTAGGATAATCTTTTATCCATTTCTGGGGTAGTTTGCCTGTTTGATCAGTCCTAGGAGGCGCGAAGTGTTGATGTTCATCTTCTACGGATGTTGTCAAAGCCATGACTATGGGAGTTTTTACTGAAGGCTTTAGAAACTCCACTTGGGGACCATCAGGGTTAAAGGTTATTCTAGCCCAGAGTTTGGTAAGCAGATCCCAGCCCATCAATGGGGCTGGGCATTCTTGGATTACTTTGAAAGCGTGGTGGACTTTTCCATTTCCTAGGTCCATAGTCCTCTTAGTTGTCCCAGCCCAATATCTACTGCCATTAGTACCTTTAACAGGGGACCATTTATTTGATAGGGGGCCCAGTGGGGTCTTAAAGGTTGATTATACTGCTCCTGTATCCACTTCAAACTTCACTGGGGTCCCCTCCACTTTAAATGTTACCCTGAGCTCGGAGAGGGGATCCGAGCCCCGACTTTCCTAGTCCTCTTCTAGAGTCAGCACGGCGGACTGGCATCTCTGCTTTTTCGGGGGCACTCTTTGGCCTAGTGTCCTGCTTTCTTTACAGTAGGCACACTGATCTGAGGCCAGGGGCAGCCATTGGCAGGGGCCCAGGTATCCCTTTCTGTCTCCCTGCTTTTTAACTTCAGGCATATTTGGTGCTCTGACCAGAACCTTAGTCAATGCTTTAGTCTGCCTTTTGCTCCTTTCATCCTCCTTTTGTTCCCTTTCCGTCTCTCTCCTCTGTTCCCTTTCCTCCTCAGTTTCTCTCTTATAATATACTTTCTCAGCATCTCTTACTAAATCTCTCAAGGTCTTATCTTGTAATACATCTAGACGTTGTAACTTTCTCTTAATATCTAGGGCAGCCTGCTCGATAAAGGCCATTGCAACAGATGCTTGTTCATCCTCTGCCTGAGGATCAAAAGGAGTATATTTCCTATATGCTTCCATAATTCTCTCCAGAAACATAGAGGGAGACTCATTAGGCCCTTGGATAATCTCTCTTACCTTGGCCAAATTAGTCGGCCCTCTGGCGGCCACTCGGAAACCCGCTATTAGAGTCTGGCGATAAGTGGACAGATGCTACCTACATTTAAAGGTGTTTGGGTGCCAGTTGGATCGGTTCATTGGCCCATAGGGACGGAGAGGAAGCATCATAGGGGCTTCCGAGTTTTCTATTATCCGTCACCGGCGGGTTCCTTTAGGTGGCCCAGCTTCCTCCAGGGGAGGAGGGTTGCTGCTGCTGCAGAGAAGTCCCCTGGAGTGCTTGGGTCTGGCCCAATTGCCTCTAGCGGCGGAGAGGCTGAGTCAGAGGCGAGAATATCATCTGGAACGTGTTGGGGGTTGGAGAGCGAGGGTAGAGGATAAGGAGTGGGAGGAGTGTCCAGTCTTGTGACTCAGGGAGAATGGAAGGAAGAGGGGGAGGAGTGGAAGGTTTGAATGATAGGATGCTGGGGGAAGGGGTATATGGCTGTTGATCTGGGTGGCCACGTGGCCCCGGCTGAAAGACAATATCTCTGACTTTTCGGATTAGAGGGAAGTAGAAGGATCCTTCTGGGGGGCCACCTGACTCCGAGAATGGGCCATTCTGAAGCACAGAGAATCTGCCAGGTACGGCATTTTACTGAAAAAGAAAGATTCTGGGCCCTTGAGCGGACATCAGTCCAATGATCAAGTGTCAGGGACAGAGAAGTGGAAGTGCTTTGTCCCATAATGAGAGTTACTCAAACAGGGACAGTGAAGACACAAATGCAACACAGACAAAGACAAACAGTAAACGTTTAACATGAGTCCAAGACAAAGATTAGAACTGAGTAACTGCCAAAACCTGATGGGTTAGACAATAAAGACAGCCGGTAAACTCAACATGAGTTCAGAACAATGACCAAAACTGAGTAGCCGGCAAAACCTGATGGGCTGGTGAACCGAATCCTGAAGCAAAATATAAACGAGTTGAAGAAATTAGTATTCCTTGATTTCTCTAGTCCTCTGGAGTGTCCCCCAGGAACGTGGCCTGTAGCTCTGTGACACATCTGTCAGCCACCATCAGAGAGAGCTAATGCTCTTCACTGACAGCCACTTTGCCAATCCATAACCTGAAACCCAAAACCAGAAAGAGGTGCCTTACTTACCCCGAGAGGAGTCCATTGGGGTCTTTTGTCCGCCGCTGCCGGATATCTCACCTGGGGCCTCCAGATGAATAGGTGGGGCGAACGTCAGAGAAAAAGAAGACCAAGAGGCTTTCTCATGCAACAGCAAAGGTTTTATTGGGGGTCCAGCATGCTGGGGCTCAGAGCTCAATTTAGAGGAGCAAAGAACAAAGAGCCCTGAGAACAACTTGAGCAGAGTTTATATACATTCCTTAGAGAGGGCAGGGACTTTACATACATGATAGCCTCCTTTAGCAATTCATCATATACCATGGGAAAATCAAATAACAACTCTAAAGCATGATTAGCACTTTCATTTGCGGGAACAATTCGGGCAGGGGGTGATTGGTCAGCCCTAAGAAGGGGTATACATTTAAACTGATTGGTTGAATACCTGAGATGTATACTTGCTGAGCTGCAGGGATTCTGGGAAAGGGTTGTTAAGTAACTAGGTAGTCAGGGAAGATTTCAACACACATCTAATGGGCAGATCCGGGAATTGTCTAAACTGCCACAGGAAAGTGCAGCTTGGAAAGTTTACAAACCTGGTTCTTTACATTTCAATTTCAATTTCAATTTCTTTTATTCTTTCAGAACCTTACAGAGAAAGGCAAGAGACTTAATCCACAATGACTGCTCTTTTGGCCATTTTGGTTTTGGATGCACACATGGGATCTTTCTTTCGATCCATCTGGTGCTGATAATCTAAGTCACAGCCTCACACAGGGCCAAGAGGCTAATTAAGACACAACCATTTTCAAAGCAATTACTACTCTGAGGTCAGTTACAGAACTCAGTCTCTGAGGAGAATCACACCAGTGTTCAAGGCTAGGTGCACCCAGTCACCTTTTCCAACCACCACATAAATGACCACAATTAAAACCAAAACAATTCCACATGGCCCTCATCTTCTTCCATAGAGTCACTCATCATAACCTCTGGCTGGAGGATTCCTTGAATGGCGCAACTCAAGAGAGTGTCCAAAATAAGCTTCCTTGCCACTCATTTGCCTAAACTCAGGGTGGCCTGGACACCCTTCCTGTGAACTAGGATTGATCACATAGGTCTGCCGCTAATACTGCTCTACTTCTCCAATTAGAGGCCTACTGACTGTCAGGTATAAATTCCTTATGTGATTTGGATTCATGATTAAACCCAAGCACCTCTGAAGAGCTTGGAAGAACTCATTTGACCCAAAAAATCCCTATACTCCCTTGAAGAAGGTCAGGAACCTAACAGAGGAAGGCAAGAGACATCATCCACAATGACTTATGTTTTTGCCATTTTGGTTTTGGATGCACACATTGGATGTTTCTTTAGATGCATCAGGCGCTGAAAATCTAAGCCATAGCCTCTCACAGGGCCAAGAGGCTGATTCAGACACATGGCTTTCCAAAGCAATTAAGCAAAGAGCCACAGGTGATGCCCATTCATTTCCATTTGAAAACTGTTTCCTTCAGGCTTCACAAAGGGGTGGCCTGAGGCAAAGACCTTCCTGACATTCAGGGCAAAAGATCAATAGGTTAGCAAAAGGCCCAAAACAGGGTTTCTCCACTGAGGCTTTTCTGGTCACACTGATATCTGAGTTTTCTGAGATGCTCCAATTCCCTCGAGCTATCCAGAACATAGCCATGTCACAGAGTTTGGAGGTGGTACATATTTTGGACACAAAACCATGAACCTATTCTGGAGAGTGGCCAAAATTCAGGAAGAAAACAGAAACTTAGTAAGATAGTAGGTGTTGCCCATCGATAAGGCAACCTGCAGTCCATTATTAAAATGGACAGGATGAATGCTGGGAAGCTTTCTACTAGACAGGACACATCCATTGATGCATTCTCTTTTCTAATGTCTACAACCATGGATACAGTGGGAGACACAGACACAGAAACACTTGCCTTGTCAAAGTTCTTTCTAGAAATAGTCCACTCCAAACCAAACACACCGCCTTTCCTACCTATTCTCAGAACATGAGACAAAACCACAAACTCACACACACACTCAAAAAGGCACCTCCTTCCCCCAAGTAAGTCTGTGACTATCCAGA